>NC_041396.2:135691572-136029072 GCF_900747795.2 Erpetoichthys calabaricus | reverse complement strand
AGTATTGCTTTTAAATTTTAATTAAGAAAAGAAAACCTTTTTAAATTAAGTCTTAAAAAGAAGTGTAAAGATATTGACAATAAGCTACGCAATCCCACCAAGACATGCAATCGTTTAAATCAAGGCGCAAGTCGAAAAACATCCCATAATATTAGTTAACGATTAACACATTTCTATATGTATTGTAAGCATACAATACAACTGATAATATGTTGCGCTTATTTATCTGGTGTACCGACACTTTTGTGCATTTAACGGCTGAAATCTAACGTGGTTTGTGCCCTTCAGAATGAAAAGAGTTTGCATTTACCTTTTTAATAAAAGGCGAGCTTTTAAGCCTGAGAAATCACCCCGTAAATGCACACGTTTAATTGCACATGTGTTAATATGTATGCTTACACAGTATTAAAAGACACTCAACAAGTACACAGTATTAAAAGACAGTCAACAATTAACGTCATTTACCTTCGTTCCCGCGTTTGACTTGTGCTGTAAATCTCTTCCTCGTTTTCAGTTCACGTGATTACGTAGGAGGCGTAATACGTGATGACGCGATACGTGACTCCGCCTCCTCTATTAGAGTATATGGACAAAAAACAGGTTCCAGTTATGACCATTACACGTAGAATTTCGAAATGAAACCTGTCTAACTTTTGTAAGTAAGCTGTAAGGAATGAGCCTGCCAAATTTCAGCCTTCTACCTACACGGGAAGTTGCAGAATTACTGATGAGTGAGTCAGTCAAACAGGTTCCAGTTATGACCATTACGCGTAGAATTTCGAAATAAAACCTGCCTAACTTTTGTAAGTAAGCTGTAAGGAATGGGCCTGCCAAATTTCAGACTTCTACCTACACAGGAAGTTGGAGAATTAGTGATGAGTGAGTCAGTCAGTCAGTCAGTCAGTGAGTCAGTGAGGGCTTTGCCTTTTATTAGTATAGATATATACATATTACGATTGTTATAGTGCTCTTTGTATACCACGTTGTCAGTTCAGCACTCCGGTTGTAATATGACCAAGCCGTGTAAGCACACTCTTGAGAATGCAACGTATAGTTGTACAGGAGAAAAGCAATCTTGCCTCAAATTAATGGCAACCTTTTGTAGGTCTATGAACTTGATTTAAACTTTAGGTTTACATGGTGCTTTGTTTCCGACGTGCTACGTTCAGTCAGTTCACGTGAGGCGCTCTCTTGTGTGATGTTGCAATGTCCACGGCTTTATTTAATGTTAGCTAAGACCCGGCACTTAAAAGTTTCTCGCTTCATTAATTTTAACTCCGTTACAAAGTCATCCAAAGTCTCGTTTATACCTCGTGTTTTCTCATTAAACTTGTATCTCGCGAATATGGTATTGCAAATGGCAGCGGGAGCATTTCTATAAACTTAATTTAAACTTACGGTTTACACCGTGCTTTGTTTCACTCCTGCTGTGTTCAGTCAGTTCATGTGAGCCGCTCTCTTGTGTGATGTTGCGATGTCCACGGCTTTATTTAATGTTAGCTAAGACCCAGCACTTCAAAGTTTCTCGCTACAGCAATTTTAACTCCGTTAAAAAGTGATCTAAAGTCTCGTTTATACCTCGTGTCTTCTCATTAAACTTGTATCTCGCGAATATGGTATTGCAAACGGCACCGGAAGCGTTTCTATAAACTTAATTTAAACTTACAGTTTACACCGTGCTTCACTTCTTATTGTTTCACTGCCTTCTCAATTGTGTAATGAATGTTTTCTTCAGCGCTCTTTGGGGCTCTTCCTTGTTTTGTACGTACTGCGTTCACAGTCAGTTCACGTGATTACGTGGGAGGCGTGATGACGCGATACGCAACTCCTCCTCCCACGGCCAGCGAGCTGCAGTCCATTACAGTATATGGACAAAAAAGAGGTTCCAGTTATGACCATTACGCGTAGAATGAAACCTGCCTAACTTTTGTAAGTAAGCTGTAAGGAATGAGCCTGCCAAATTTCAGCCTTCTACCTACATGGGAATTTGGAGAATTAGTGATGAGTGAGTGAGTGAGTGAGTGAGTCAGTGAGTCAGTCAGTCAGTCAGTCAGTCAGTCAGTCAGTCAGTCAGTGCTTTGCCTTTTATTAGTATATATAGGTAAAAGCCTTATCTTTCTTTGAATGATTTTGGGAAAAGTAGTTCACATTTTTTCTTTTCCCATTTACACTATTGCAATTCCCTGTATGTGTGAATCAGCTGTTTCTTCGACGTCTTCAATTGGTCTTGTAACTGAAAGAAGGAAGTAGGATCATCCATCCATCCATCCATTTTCCAACCCGCTGAATCCGAACACAGGGTCACGGGGGTCTGCTGGAGCCAATCCCAGCCAACACAGGGCACAAGGCAGGAACCAAACCTGGGCAGGGTGCCAACCCACCGCAGAAGTAGGATCATATATTGCCTATTTTATTCTCACTTAATTGGCTTCCACTTAAATTTAGAATTGATTTTAAGATTGTTTTTTAAGGATTTGAATGGGTTAGCCCTATCATATCATGCAAAAATCTTGCAGGTTCATAATCCCATTAAGTCAGCAAACCTGATGTTACAAGGTTGAGGCCCAAAAATAGAGTTGATCTAGCCTTTGCGGTAGCTGCTCCATACCTTTGGAACAACCTTCCTTTTCATAATAGAACTGCATGATTTGTTAAAAATTTTAAATCTTTGCTTAAGACCCCTCTCTTAGCTTTGGCATTTGACTTGAGTTTTTTTAACTATTTTTTTTATTTTGTGTAATTTTATTTATTTTTATTTGTGCTAATCCATGTTAGTTATTTGTTCTATTTTTTGCATGTTTGTTAATTATATGTCATACTTGTTCAGCAATTTGGTTTGAATGCAGTTGTTATAACATGTGGTTTATAAATAAATTTGGCTTTGACAAAGGGTTTAAGAATGAGTTCCTTCTTTTATAATGTGAACCACTACAACCAACTGGTTAACATTCACTTGGTTTCTGGTAGAGTTCATTTCAAAACTCAGAGGAAAAAAATATTTTTTTTACCACATTTTTACTATTTAATGTGATGATCCAATAAAGGGCAAATCATATTACATTCATTATCTTGTATGCATCTTTGATGTCATATAGTCTGGATTTACCGTTAAAAAGGCAGTAACATAAAACAGATCAACTATGACAAGAAATGTACTCTAGAAAAAGAATATAGCTAGAGACACTTAGTGTTAAATCTGCCAATGGCACAAAGAATGAATGTGACTTGTCCCTCTGGCAAGGTGAAACAGATTTTACTTTTAAGTAAGAATGGTTGAAATATGAAAGGTTTTTAATACTCTGTTAATTTATTATAACTAAAAAGTTACTTACTTTTGCCTTATTGTACAAGGCAATTCATCAGTCCCCAAGTAAATGACAGTCATTCTGACCTTTAATTCAGGGATGTGCAAAGTCATTCCTGGAGGGCCGCAGTGGCTGCAGGCTTTTGTTCCAACCCAATTGCTTAATAAGAAGCACTAATTGCTCTAGAAACACTTCTGCTTCATTTTAGTTATCTCCCTCGTTAAGATTTTGAACCCTTATTGCTTATTTAAGTCTTAAACAGCTGCATTCTTGGTTTTTAATTGCTCCTTATTAGCAATAAGATGCAAATGACAAAAGAAACCAGCAGTTATCCATTTTGCTTGTTACCCTTTACGCCTGTGTGTATTTATCAGGCACTATTTGGTTTAATTAAATACTTGGAAGGAAAGAGAAGACAAAAAAGTCAAGGATTGAGAATTACCCATCCGTTTTACACTTCAAAATATTTGGATATCTTTAGAATGGAAAAAAAAATCTAGGATTTGAGAATGACTTGACATAGCAGAGTTAAAGCACTAACAAGCCATGAAATGTAATTATTGGCAAGGATTGTTTTCTAATTAAACAACTGGGTTGGAATAAAAACCCGCGGCCACTGCGGCCCTCCAGGAATGACTTTGCACACCCCTGCTTTAATTGGACTGCTCTTTATTACAAATGGAAACTAAAATTTGTATATTTTGTTGTTTTTGCTGTATACAATTTGCAATGTATACAATTCTGATTTTAGTTACACCAAAAAGTTACATGTGCTGAGCACAAAATATAATGAATATTTTTGTTTTACTTCAGGTAAATGCTGTTTTATTTTTCAGTTTTTAGCACTGAAGTTATTACTATTAACATACAGAGAAGGGCAATGCATTTTAATAAATTATTGCATGTGGATAAAGGAAAATAAAAAAATGTTGTGACCATGAGAAAATATACAATTCTGAATTAAATGTCAGGCTTAAAATCACCTTAAGTGTCATCCATACTAAATTAATTCAAATTGATTACATAAATAAAGTATAAGCTATGGTATATACGTATATATTTGTACAGATAATCCAATATGCAAGTTACTTTGAGAACCAAACTTCTTTAATATTAGTTACATTTAATTATTTAAATCACATACTTATCCAACACCACTAACAAATCACAAATTAATGAAGACAGGAAAGAAAAGTTACTATAGGCTTCTTTTAGTGTTATGAATGTTGTTCTCTGCAACTTCATAAATACAAACCTGCACTTCATAAATACAAGCACAACAAAAGCAAAAATCTGAAAAGGTAAATGGCTAAGTTATAAGATGGCTATCACCTAAGGTAGGTGTACTTGCCATTAGAATAAATCTTGTGCTCCAGATTCCTGGAAAGCCCCCTTATAGATTAGTTTGTTGGCAACCCATATTCACGTTTTACACCAATGCAGTATGATTTTAAAGTGAAACCTGACTTAATTAATCTAAAAATAATCGGTTATAAATAGTGATTTGGAAAAAATTAGGTGTGTGAAGAATGAAGAACACTACACAAGTACCACTACCGTAGCACATGGGCAGAATCCATCTTAGTAGCAAGTACCATATGCTACACGAAAACCAGACAAAGTAAGCAAACATTTTATCTCTTTTATTTATTAGTGATTAACAGCATTAAGAAACATTCAAGATATTATAGTTCTATATAGGATAGCCGAAAGTTTGTGTGGTAGTGTATTTCATGATTAGAATTTTTGCCTAATTTGTACCAAATGTTTATTTTAATTACAAACTTAAATAATTATGTTTTAAAGGTTATACAGTATGTACCTTGCCTTTCAATATATTTAATGTTTATAACTATTAAATGTGGGTATACTGAAATGGCAATTTTTTATTTAATAAAGCAGATTTAGAGAAATACATTTTTCAGTATAGTCCATTTGCATTTCCAAAATGGTCTGAAGGTACGTCTTTCTATACCTAAGAAATAAAAAATCCCATTGAACATTAAGCCACTTGTGCCCTGCTTCATTAACTTCATAATAACTTGTAAATCAACATAAGCATTTTTTCAGAAGCAGATTGGTTCATTATTACCTAATAAGATTACACTTATGGATAATGCAGTGTAAAAAAGCAGTGAGATACGGCCCCCCAGCCTATACTCTTGTTCCACTTCATCCACCAGTCCACAAGACTAGTCATCCACACAACCCCTGAATTACCCACAAAATAGCATTACTTTCTGCAGAAATTCTTTATTTAAAACTATTCATCTGTAAAACATTTACTGTATATTTAGAGGCTATTGATGTTATATATTTTGCACATATTAATGAGTACAAACAAAACCAAGTTTGCTGTGCTTTAGATGAAGTTTTGCTACAGTATATCTACTTAGGACTTAAAGACCAGAGGCTGGGGGTATGACAGTAGTGCCAGAGAGGTAGGGAGGTTATAAAGGGTTGACAAGTGGGTAGATGACCTTCTAGCTGACAAGTGGCAGCACAGTATACTTAGCTGAGGAAGCCATGGCCTGGCTGCCCTTTTAAAGATGAGAACAGGTAAGACAGGCAGCAGTTTCTACTCTAGTGAGTGTTGACCTGGTGTTGCTCTAGCCAATGGCCACCCATTTAGAGGCTTAGCTGGAAGAGACACAATAGTAAGTGGTTAATTATCACCTCAGGAGTAAGTATCAGATAGAGTTTGAGGAGGAGGTCTGGGTTGTGAGAAAAATAACAGAAACAGAGATAGGAGTGGATTAAAAAAACTTGAAAGGTGATCATGCAGGTAACAATGCTTCAGACTTATTTAGAAAGACAGATAGACAGCCTTTTCCAGTTTTATGATTATGCACGTACTTTGCATTTTGTTTTATGTGCTTTATGTTTAATAATTAAACCATCTATAAATTTCTATGCCATCTTTTATCATTATTTTAAAGTCTTACCTCTGACGTCACTTCAGGGCCATTTTGGAATGTTATTTTCCCTCTGGTGTTACGATTAGTTGTGGCTCTGTCTGAGGATCCAATCCAAAAAATGGCTCTAAGGAACACTGAAATAGATATTGCAGTGAAAATGTTAAACCTATATCTTTAAACCTGTTTTTTCCAAATCACTTTAAGACCCACCCAAAACCAGTGCTCTGATTTCTGCTGTTCCAACTGTCTATGCCTCCATCTTCAGTTTCCACAGATGGTAATGTGAAGCCTGAGGTCCACTTAATAATTAAATCTAGGCATGATGGTGTCTGTGTTTAATTTCTGGTGCATTGGAAAGTGTATGGTCCAGAAAATTGTTAATGGGTGCCAGCTACTGATGTTCATGCTCCTCAGTAGTTTCTTAAAGAGTTACATTATTACAACAAGCCTGATGGGGGTCCTCTGTTGTGAATCTTTATTATAGTACCCAATGAACCAGTTTTAATATTATTTATTTATTTTAATGTCTTAATGGAAATGTCATTTATGGAATGTAGCCTTGCATCTAGCATTGTAATTTTATGAAGTTTTTTTATGTTCGTTTCCATATTGTTAACACTAGAATCCCTGAAGCCTATGATAAAACTCATAATCCCGGGCCACCTCAAATTCCTTCACACCTCCTCATAAGCGTCTTTTGTTTTGCAAATGTGTTGATCAGCACCGGCAGCAGTCAGCCTGCTATCCCATGCCCCACATCGACACAACTTTAGTCGTACGCAAAGTTCTCCCAGCTCATGTATGTTTATCTAGGTGTGAGGTGCCTTGAATTGTATAGGGTAAATATATCGTTATTTGGAACACATACAGTACTGTGCAAAAGTTTCAGGCAGGTGTGAAAAAATGCTGTAAACAAAGAATGCTTTCAGAAATATAAATAATGATTTTTTATTGTTATCAATTTACAAAATGCAAAGTGAGTGAACAAAAGAAAAACCTAAATCAAATCAATATTTGGTGTTACTTCCTTTTGCCTTCAAATCAGCATCAATTCTTATAGGTACACTTGCACAAAGTCAGGGATTTTGTAGGATTATAGTCAGGTGTATGATCAACCAATTATACCAAACAGGTGCTAATGATCATCAATGTCACACATAGGTTGAAACACAGTCATTAACTGAAACAGAAACAGCTGTGTAGGAGGCTTAAAACTGGGTGAGGAACAGCCAAACTCTGCTACCAAGGTGAGGTTGTGGAAGACAGTTTCATGTCATGGCAAGATTGAGCACAGCAACAAGACACAAGGTAGTTATACTGCATCAGCAAGGTCTCTCCCAGACAAAGATTTCAAAGCAGACTGGGGTTTCAAGATGTGCTGTTCAAGCTCTTTTGAAGAAGCACAAAGAAACGGGCAACGCTGAGGATCGTAAACACAGTCTTCCGCCAAGGAAACTTAGTGCAGCAGATGAAAGACACCTCAAGCTTATTACCCTTCGAAATCGGAAGATGTCCAGCAGTGCCATCAGCTCAGAACTGGCAGAAACCAGTGGGACCCAGGTACACCCATCTACTGTCCAGAGAAGTCTGGCCAGAAGTGGTCTTCATGGAAGAGTTGCAGCCAAAAAGCCATACCTCCGACGTGGAAACAAGGCCAAGTGACTCAAGTATGCACAAAAACATACGAACTGGGGTGCAGAAAAATGGCAGCAGGTGCTCTGGACTGATGAGTCAAAATTTGAAATATTTGGCTGTAGCAGAAGGCAGTTTGTTCGTCGAAGGGCTGGAGAGCGGTACAATAATGAGTGTCTGCAGGCAACAGTGAAGCATGGTGGAGGTTCCTTGAACGTTTGGGGCTGGATTTCTGCAAATCGAGTTGGAGATTTGGTCAGGATTAATGGTGTTCTCAATGCTGAGAAATACAGGCAGATACTTATCCATCATGCAATACCATCAGGGAGGCGTATGATTGGCCCCAAATTTATTCTGCAGCAGGACAATGACCCCAAACATACAGCCAAAGTCATTAAGAACTATCTTCAGCGTAAAGAAGAACAAGAAGTCCTGGAAGTGATAGTATGGCCCCCACAGCAGCCCTGATCTCAACATCATCGAGTGTGTCTGGGATTACATGAAGAGACAGAAGGATGTGAGGAAGCCTACATCCACAGAAGATCTGTGGTTAGTTCTCCAAGATGGTTGGAACAACCTACCAGCCAAGTTCCTTCAAAAACTGTGTGCAAGTGCACTTAGAAGAATTGATGCTGTTTTGAAGGCAAAGGGTGGTCACACCAAATATTGATTTGATATAGATTTCTCTTTTGTTCATTCACTGCATTTTGTTGATTGATGAAAATAAATGATTAACACTTCCATTTTTGAAAGCATTCTTTGTTTACAGCATTTTTTCACACCTGCCTAAAACTTTTGCACAGTACTGTATATTTCATGTGTGTTCCATGTCTACAATGATCTATGTAAATGTAGGATGACAGGAGATGTGAGGCAAGAAATGTTGAACACATAACTAGAACAGAAACTTTTTTCATGTTGTACTAATAATTGACAAAATGTGGACATGAAGTGTATAATGTGTGAAGACTTAAATCCAAATATCAAATAAACACTTTCACAAAAGACAAATATAATAAAATAAGTGCACTTTTTTCTAGAATTTAACCAGAGTAAAAGAAATTGGGATAGGATATGACACACACACACACACACATATATGTCTGCTTGGCTGGTGCAGAGGTAAGAACTGCAGTCTACTAGTCAGGAGGTTGCAGGTTTGATCCTGGGTCCTTCATGCATTAAGTGTTTTGAGTAGTGAGTGGCTATTATTATTACTATTATAGAATAAAAACATTTGATTTATTTGAGACTGTAAAAGCCAGTGTAAATTTATGGTACTTGTGAAAGTTAGCGTTTTATTTCAATATTCACTTTTATTCTCTTAGTCAAGTTCCCCCCAATCTGACACTGTAAACTTTCAAATAAAGATGTGCTATAACAGAGGTGAACTCAGATTAGGATGAGGGTTCTACATCGGAGAAAGAGAACAGAAGCCCTCCCTGCAAGAAATGTCCACTCACACATAAAAACAACACATCTGCAGCAGGTATAAAGATGAAAGATCCAGGACTTAACTTACTACCTATCGACTTGGAGACAACAGTTACTACCTCTGCACCAGTCAATCAGACGCGCGTGTGTGTGTGTGGTACTCTATCCCAACTTCCTTCAGTTTGGTTAAATTCTAGAAAAAAAGTGCACTTGTTTTGTTATATCTGTGCTTTTGTGAAAGTGTTTATTTGCTATTTGGCCTTCAGTCTTCACGCAATTTACATTTCACGTCAGCATTTTGCCAGTTATTAGTAGAACATGAAAAAAGTTTCTGTTGTTCTAGTTATGTGTTCAACATTTCTTGCCCTGCATTTCCTGCCATCCTACATTTACACAGATTGTTGTATACACGGAACATATAAGAAATGTATGTGTTCCAAATAACAATATATTATTTACCCTATGCAGTTCAGGGCACCTCACACCCAGATAACTTGGTGTACGACTAAAGCTGTGTTGGTGGGGGATGGGATAGCAGGCTGCCTAATGCTTGTGCTGATCAACACATTTGCAAAACAAAAGAAACTGATGAGGAGGTGTGAGGGAATTTAAGGTGGCCCGGGATTACAAGTTTTTTCGTAGGCTTCAGGGATTCTAATCTTAATGGTTACTATGCCCATATCCAGTCATGAGACATAAATGAGTTATTTTTTCCTGCCTGCATAAGACGGTAGCACAAAGTCAGTTTATCTCTGCATTGGGTACATCTCTTTAAAAAATAAATCATTAGCAATAATCGGATGAAAGGAACACAAGGTAGATTCATGACCTGTGTAACATTCCTTTCCGATGTGAGCTTTCATTAGAGTTTTGCTTTTTCTTTCTTTGGTATTTCACAATAGTCTGCTTTTTAATTGATGCATGCATACTGTTTGTTTATTTTTTATTACCCTTCTGTCCATAACACACAACAGTGACATTTATGTTAGACAAAAAGTTACACTTTATACTTTACCTGACTAACAGCAGCATTATTCTTTATACTTTTAGATTTTGTGTGTGGCAAGTCTTCTGCACACCATGTTTAAAATACATGCATGTCTTACAAAAGGCTAATGCACAGCTGCCTTGATAAAACTTAAACAATCGCCAGAACTGGATCCTGCTAGGTTTCATGTGTTTATGGAGGAGATATCCTTCAGAGCTCCCTTTTTCAGAGGACCTATTAAGGGAAACAGCAAGAACAATGAGGATTTTCTGCTTTGTTTTAGTGCTTGACTTAAGAATTGGGTAAATAAAGAAGAAGGATTACACACTCATGCTTGGGTCAAAGTATAAAGTCTCTTAAAAAATGTAGCCAGCACCTCTGCTAAACCTAACTGTGCAGCACTCTAGAATGGGGAAGATGGAATTCTCTAGCTGACCAACCACTTGAGATGCATCTTCTCTTTTTCTAAATCACCAAGAGTCTCATGTGCAGCTCATTCTTGATCATAGCGTAAAATCTGTCCAACCCAGGTAAAAAGCCAAGGGCACTCTGATTTTAGCACTGTAAACTTTTCTGGTTTGGCATTGTAATATATGAGACAAAATTTCATTATAAAGTGTATCCATTTCACTTTTGAACATATGAATTTCAGTATATGGTATGGAAAATGCAAATAAAAAAACACAGTGATTCTTAAATTTATTTTGACTTTTATATAATTTCAGACAGTATGAACCCAATATATTTCATGCTTTGTCTGGTCAGTTTAATTTTATTTGTTAATATGCATCCATTCCTGCATTTCAGGCTTGCAACATATTCCATTGGTTGGTATATTTAATGGAAAAATACCTTGAATGTATAATCGAACTTGAAGTGTCAAATCTGCAAACAGCTCACCAATAAATTTGATTCTACGTGTATTTATTTCAGTTACACAACCTTATGTATTCATTCATGAAACTACTAAGTAAATAGTTGAGGTATAATTGACTGGCATTTTTGTCTTTTTTAATCTATTTTGTTACACTATTTTATATAGTTTAAAATTTTTTAACTTCTGTAATGCTTTGAAAATATTAATTTCAAAGTTTAAGTTGAAAATGTATACCTTTCATTTCGATTCTTAGTAACTTCCTAGAGGAATCTACCCTGTAGAAGGCACATATAGTAACTGTACAAGGCATTCCTTTTTTGGCGACTCTGCTCCCATTAGGCTGAATGAATGGATTTTCTCAATAGGAGGTCTATTCATCTGGGAGGCATTTCTGACCTTCAGTCCGCAATAACATCAAATTAGCACAAGAAAGTGATTAACTTTTGCAAAACATAACGACTGAAGAAAATACTAGTATATTAAAAAATATATAAATAAGGGTGGCCTGTTTCTGCATTACTGCAGTCCATTGTTTCTCATAATTTTCATTGATTTGTACTTCATCACCAGTTAAATTCATGAACATATAACCTGGCTGCCGCTCAGGTACAAATCTATCATGGATATGTAATAAAATATTGACTGTGTAACCATACACATGTTGTTATTGTAGCTACAGTATTAACATTTTGAATTAAAGAAGACAGACATTATGGTACTTGAAGTAAGAAATGTCTGATATAATGACTGTAATACATATGTTGTTTAATGAGAAAAATTTTAAGTGAGCACAGTGCACTGTCTTTATAATTTCTTGATCTGACATATTGCTCTTGGTTCAGATTTTTTTTCCAAGTATGGCAATTGTTATCAACTCTAAATGTCTAAAGTGAAGAAATGTTTTACTTTATATTCATTTCACTTGAATTTCTCTAGTTAAGGTGGCATGATGACACAACAGGTAATGCTGCTTCCTTACAACTGTAAGAACCTGGGTCTGATTTCTGATCCATGAATGGACTGCATGAAGTTTACATATTCCAATTATACTAAAATACACTTTTATAGAATACTTTAATACAGACCTTGTGATCAAACACATGATATTGACATATTACTCCAGTATGCTTAAATATTCTAAAATAACCTATAACACACACAATGAACATTAAGAAATAAAAATCTTAAATGGTGGTGTCCTTGTATAACTTAGTTAAACTTGTTCACTACCTCCCAGATTGTGAGAGATATCTGGTTTTTCATTCTAGGTAGGACACCAGAAATATGAAGAGATTAATATTTGTAACACATGACTAAAACAAACAATGTAATTGGGAAAAGAGAAATAAGAGAAATAAGATAAGAGTGATCAAATATTATTTACCAGTGATTTGCTTCTGCATTATTGTATTCCATGGTTTCTCAGTTTTTATTGATTTATACTTCGTTACCAATCAGATTAATAACCATATAACCTAGCTGCCACTGACATAAACATTTGTAGTGAATGCAAACTTAAACATTCACTTTGTGTAACCAAACAAATGTTGTTATAGTAGCTACAATGTAAGTATTTGGAATTAAACAATAGCAATAATAATACATATTATTTATATAAAAATGTGCTTCACAGAGACTCAAAAGAATATCAGGGTATATGTAATATTCAATACAAGTATTTTCTGCATAAAACACTAAAGCATAAATAGAATAAAAGAAAATACATCAGAGTAAAATATTAAATTCAATAATAAAAAGGAAAAACCAGAACAAATAACATCATTTGTCATACAAAACACACAAATTCTCCTGAGCATCTGGCCAGAGACGTAAACTGAAAGAAGGGCAGAATGTTACTGAACATATAAGTTTTAAGTTGTTTTTTAAAAGAATGAGTTGAGTCAGCAGATCTAATTAATTTAGGGATGTCATTCCAAAATTTGGGCTCTATACAGCTGAAGGTCTTCTGTGGCACAGAGTGCCACGTTATTGTGGGACACAACAAGATTGCCAGAATCAGAGGACCTTAGTGGGCGAACAGGAGCATAGTGATGGAGAAGGTCACTGATGTAGTCCGTTGCAAGGCCATTTATAGCTTTGTATGTTATTAAAAGAATTTTATTTTCAATCCTGTAAGACACAGAGAACCAGTGAAGGCAAAACAGGATGGAAGTGATATGTTTACTGTTGCTGGTTCATATAAGGACTCTTGCAGGAGAGTTTTGAATCACCTGGTGCAGTGATACAAGATTAGACGTGGCAGCTGCCAGTAGGGAGTTACAATAATCAAAGACGACATTATGGTATTTTAACTAAGAATTAACCTGATCTAGCCTGTAGGGGCACTATAGTATGTAATTAAAAGAAGATTATGCCACCTATGGTCTATTGGAGGAAAAGAACCTCCTAGATCAAGTTAAGTACATTTTCTCCATACATGTCCATCTCAGATAAATGAGTTTAATGAAGGTGCTCTGACTTAAATATCACCCGAGACAGTTTAAAATACAAGCAAACAAACAAAAGAACAATAATAATGTGAATAGTAGTAAATGGGTCTGAGCAGCCAGAGTGATTAAAATAATTCAATTCAAACACCAAACAACAACAAACATTTGGATAACTAATTCAAATTACACATTGAATAACCAAAAATAAAAAATAAGTAAAAGTATTCAAAACAAGTGCAACAGTAAGGAAATAATGTGACAACTACAAACAAACCACATCAATCAGATACCACACAAAAATTAAATAAGTGTTCACCTCAAACCTTATAGAAGGTATTGCTTTCATTTTCAAAGAAAACTAATAACCAGAAAGACATACAGTATGTTAATACATTTGCTGGCTATATTCTGACTATAAGTTACAAACAATACAGTACTCTGAACCAGAAGTACAAAACAATGTACTTACGACTTGATTCTAATAGAAATGATGCAGGCGGTTCTTTGCTCCAATTTCTTCAGAGTGCCAAGAGATTTTTTTCTGAAAAAAATGGAAAGACGTTGAACATGCATTGTTTGTCTAAATCAGCAGTTCTCAAACTGTGGGGGGGTGGGGTCGCGAAGTAACAAAAAAGGGGGCAAGAATGTTGCCATATGTGGCGTAATTTCGCTATTCGTAGGGAAATTTTAAACTTGTAGCTGTGTATCGGCAGCAAAAAATATAGGAATAAATTTTATTAGGGTTTCAAAAAAACGTTAGGGGGCACGTTTAAAACTGTTATGAAAACTCGGGTCGCAAATACTTAAAGGTTGAGAAACGCTGGTCTAAATGCTTTTCATTCTCCTGAATTTTCACACCTCATGGTTGTTGGCAACACAGTTTATGACGTATTACACTCAATACTCTTGTTTTACCTGCTTAAAAATTATGTCTGCTGAGGGGTCAATGATAGTCAACTCCTTTCTTCAGCAAGAAGATGGTGTCTCTCTTGCTCATACACCTTACTGTCCTTTAGCCAGACTGGACTCAATGCAGAACCCTCATCCAACACTGCTGCAAACAGTCCTCTGTTCTTACAGTCTGGAATTAAATTCCCCTTTTGGGAAGAAAAGTTGCTCCAGCCTTTGTTGTGACAACATGTTAAGCAAATGTATTTCTACTACTGAGTAGAAATTAAAACTAGGCCTGAGAGTGGACAAGAAGTGCAGATCTAGTGCTTGTAATAGGCTATAAAAAAAGGAGTGAATACATTTTTATTTTTTTATTATTTTTGTTTGCACAGAAGCCCAACATTTTGTTTGACAATTCGTGCAAAGTCTTGTCCTTCAAGGCTGCCAAAGGATGAATTAAGGCCTTTGTTCACTTAGACATCTCTGAATGTCATTTGTCTGTCATTGATCAGTGTTATCAGTTGAGAATCTAGGAAAGAGAAGTCCAGTGAGCTTTCTCACTTTAGTTTAACTGACTTTTGATATTAAGTGTCAGTGATGAGGAGGCTGTTGATGCAAAGTCTCATGTTATGACAAAGAAAAAAAGGGCAGTGCTTGTACTACATGGGTTAACAACTGTACTTCGAAAGTTCATCTGAAATATATATGAGAGACATACCAGTTACCCATCTTGAACCATATTCTTTAATCAGCGACTATGGTTTTTTTTTATATATCATACTCTGAAATCCAGAAAACAGAATAATTAAAAGATGATTTTTATTGTACAGAACATGTCTCTTCAGCAACAAACAAAAGCTTGTTAAAATTAATAGCTACAGTACCTTATGAAGAATTTAAATTTTTGGTGCTGTATAACAAATATAAGAAGTGTTCAATGACAGTTTTATTGCCCCAGACCGAATGGATTGAACTAACATTATAAAAGATATAAAGTTCCATAAACTTGGTGTATGCACCCTTTTTGTGGCTCCATCTGTCCCACCATTTCAGCTAAGATAAGGTGCTCTTTTATGGTTCTGTTTTTCAAAAATACATTTTTCTGCTTCAGTCTCAACTTTGAAATTCTATCCTATTTTGCTAACAACTTTTAAGCTACATGTTTTGGAAATATCAATTAATCAATTTAGCTTTTTCTGCATACTTGACTCTAATACTGAACGCTATTTATTTTACACACTTTCATCTATGCATAAGTGATTTCTGCTGGCACATTGAAGTTATTTTCCAAAGTGAAGTCAGATTCTTTATATCAAAAGTTGTTTCCTTGCAGAATTTAGAAGCTAGGAATAATTGTACTTCTATAACACATTTTAAGGTCAGTTACAGCAATAAGTCAATACCTGTAAGAGAGCTAACTTTAAGGGTTCTGCTGCTTTTGGTTGCCAAGAGAAAACTGTATATGTTTGTCTTTTTTTAAATAAATAAACACATAAATAAAACTATATATTACATGATTTTATGAAGTGTTTATCCCTGTTTTATAGAGGCCTAAACTCAAGTCACTACATACGCCAAAATATATACATGAATTAAAACCAGTACTCTCATGTAAGTTTAAAAAGCTAAGGCAAAAAGATAAGTATTAAAACTGGATTTAACAGAGAGCAAAGTTGGTGCAGACCTAATATAAAAGGGTAGACTATTCCAAAGATTAGGGGCTGCTACTGCAAAGATACAGTCCCCTCTAAGCTTAAGTTTAAATCTCAGCACGACCAATAACTTCTGGTCAGAGGACCTAAGTGATCAAGAGGAGGTGTAAAGGTGTAACAGGACAGTGAACCATTCACACAGTAAAAAACAAACAATTAAACGTTAAACTGAATCCTGTAAAGAGGAAGCCAGTGAAAAGAATCTAAAATTAATGTGATGTGATTAATGTTTTTGTGTGCCTTTTCAAAGCCTGGCTGCAGGCAAATTTCAAAGCTTCATGTCATGTACAGAAGATTCAGGTAAAATAGATTATTTTTAACATGTTAAGTTCTCCCAAAAAATAAAAAAAGACCTTACTTTCTAAAAACAGAGTGGCATGGTGGTACTGCAGGTAGCACTGTAAATCTTGTGGTTGCCTGCATGAACCTTGCATGTTTTTATGGTGTCTGATTGGACTTTTCTAGCTACTCCAGTTTTCCTCCCATGTCCCCAAAATGTGCTGCTTGTGTTAACTGATTATTTCAAATTGGCTTTATGTAAATGTGAATATGTGCAATAGAGGAATGGGTCTGTCTCTATGATCAACTAGCTCCCTCTCCAGGGCTGTTTACTGCCTTACTCTCTGTGATGCCGGGATAGGCCGTATTCTATTGGATTGAGCAGTTTGAGGATGTAATGTTGTTAGGTTTTGTTTTGAATGAATGAGTTTGACTGAGTAGAAATGTATACCTTGTAAATGACTGGTGCTCTATCAAAAACTGGTTCTTGCAATGTGCCCAATTCTAGCAGGACAGGCTATTGATTCCCCTAACTTGAATTAATCAGATTTATTAAACGAATGTTTGGATACATATTATATAAAGCTCTTATACTTTTACTGTACAAAACCGGTAAATTTCATTTTTCACACTACTGGCTTATGTATATGTTTTACTAGGTACAAAAATAGATTAATGAATGATTAACTAGAATGTGAAAGTCTTAAATGCTTATTAAACTTGCCTTGTTTTCTTAGTGTTCAAATCAAGACATCTGAAGATTTTTTTGAAGGACCTTACATTTTCCTTCTTGTTTAATGTTCTTGACTGATAAAAAGGCTTGATCAAACCAGGGATCCTTAGAGCTATGCTGTCACCGTCTAGGACTGCTGTTAGGGTTGTCCTTGGTAAGCTTTTCTAATAGGAATACTCAAAGAGGGTGTTCCCATGATGGCTTTCATCATTAGGGAAGAGAAATCTGCCCAGAATAAGAATGCTAGGTCTCAGCCCTGGACCCAAGAAGCTACCTGCAATACATCAGCACCTGCTTACACGCATTAATAACATTATCTGAACATATGGTGCTGACTGATTGAACAGTCAGTTTTATAGGAGGGGCAGGCATGAATTAGATTATATAAATTATAATGTGGTACTTAGCTGTGTGCTGGATTCTTATTCCAAGATTTTAATATGACTAATAAATAAAGAATATATGTTTAAAGAAGCACAAGCACAATGGTTAATAGTAAAACAAAAAAAAAGTCATATTGTCTAATATTATATAATATAAACATAGGCCAGATCTTCTTGTAATATAATAAAGAAAAAGAACACTGCCTTCTTCATTTTTTAAATTTAATTCCTATGTAATCCATGATGTCCTGGAATATTCATGTTTACACTAAACTGTTTTACCCATTTGAAAGAAGTGAAATATTTTTCTGCTGCTCTCTGGTGATGATTTGCAGTTAAGAAAGTTAATACACTTTCTGCTATTAAAAAATGTTAATTTATTCACACATTAGGCAATTTATTGTCATAAATTGCGATATTGACACTAAAATAATGTATTACTCTCAAACATCTGGTGACAGTGCACAATTATGTTCATTAATAAAAAAGTACTATATGATCTAATACCTACTCCATGCCAGCTAGGTACCAAATGAATGAATGTTTCTAAAGATGTTATTAAAGTGATTTTGACTTTTTAAAAAAGGGTCACAGTATAGTGTGACATTTTAACTTCTCATTCAGACATTAACATGAACATTAAATAGTCATTTTGAGTAATATTTTAAAAAACACCAGGACAAGTTTCAGGACTGGGTGAACACTTAGAAATGCAGTTTCATGTAGAAAAGAGCTACTCATGGGCAAAAGGAACATAAATTATAAATATGAGGCGAAATACTGTTCTACAGGAACGGCCTCTGGAAAGGATTTAGAAGTTTTTGTTGAGACATTTTCATTGTCTAAACAGTTTTTAGGAGTAATTAAAAAGACAAATAAAATGTTGGGTTTTATTGTAAAATCTGCTGAATATGTATTGAGTGAGATTATTGCTTAAAATATATATATAATGCACTAGTGAGACCACTTCTGGAGTACTGTGTGCAGTTCTGGGGCCTCATTTGTAAACCTTGTGTACACAGAAAGAGAGGCTTAAAATGTGTGCACAGCTTCCCACACAAGGGTAGAGATTTATAAGAGGAAATTGAACAGCGCAACACGCATATATGTATGGCAAAACTGACCCATGCGTACATAACATTTTGGAGAAACTGGGAAATTACAACACCCATGATCAAGTAGGGAAATGCAGCTAAACCAGTTAAAGGACAACTTGCATGCATAATAAAACATATCGCTAAGCCGTTATTATAAAGTGTATTGATGTGACCAAAATATTACCCCACAAAAGTGATGAATATGATGCACAGACTGAATTGTAATTCCCTTTAAAGAGGGCCAATATTGTGTATTTGCGCTGAAGAACTGTTTTAGTTATTCTTCAGTTTAAACAGTATCAAATACATGTTGTCACTTCTCAGAGAAATGGCCAACCCACTAGGAATATCTTATTCAAGCTTCATGCCGTCATGCTGGAAGTCATTAACAGACTGGTGAGATGCTATATCCAGTTTTTGTATGGTGTGGGTGTACATACATGAGACATAACATGTTTTAGCAACATAAAAAGGCAAATTGCAGCAGCATCCGGTTCTGCAAAGCAATTGACAGCACTCATATTGTAATAAGAGCACCTAATAAGAATGAAGTTGCTTTTGTTAACTATATGCAATGACATTCTATTAACACACAAGTCATCTGTGATGCCATGAGGTGGCTGAGAAACGTTGTTGGCTCAGTTGTCTGGGTCAGCCCGTGATGCATTTATTTTGAGGCAAAGCAGCTTTGACAGACATGATGGCACTCTACTTGTCAGCTAGCTTATTGGTAAGCTAATTGGCTGAACCCTCAGTGTTTCATATGTCCTGTACTAGTTATTGTAACAGCATTCATGTCATAACATGTGCCAGATAATAGCAGCTACCCGCTGGCGCCTTCTGTAACCCCTAAAATACAGTGGAGAGGCAATATAATGCTGCGCATCATCTTGAATTCTCAGTTGTGGAATGCAACCAGATAATCTTCAATGAAGGCAAAGGTGTCTTGATGAGTCAGGTGGGAGGCTGCTATTCCAGACCAATGTTCTGCAGCATTGTGATTGCATATATATGAAGTTGATTAGTATGCTCCATATACAGTATGGATGTTTCAGAGCAGTGTTTGAGGCACGTTTATGTATGCACATTTACAAGGTGACTGTGATTTATAAAGAGTAAATTGTGTAGAAATGTGCGTACAACAAGTTTTATAAATCTGATTTTTTTATCTTGGCATGCATATTTTCATGCTTGAATCCACACCAAGTCTTGTAAATAAGGCCTCTAGTCACCACTCTACAAAAAAGTCATCACAGCACTTGAAGCTGTGCAGAAGAGAGCAACCAGGTGCATCCCTGAACTTAAGGACATGTCATATGCTGACATACTTAATGAATTAAAACTGTTTAGTTTCAAGAAGACAGGACTGTGTGGGGACCTAATCCAGTTGTTCAAAATCCTCAAAACCATTGATAAAGTAGATGTAGTGGAATTTTTTAAGCTTAAAGTAGAATCACTTACTTGATGAAACCAGTGGAAATTAAGGGATATTTCATTTCAGACTGAAGCCAAAAAGCATTTTTTTTTCTTTTCATTCAAAGCATGATAAAAAAAAATTTTGATAAAAAATAATATATTTTTATTTATTCTAAAACCAAGAAAAACACATTTTTTGTATTCATGAGTCATATTAAATGGGTGCTGTACTATTAAGTTCATAAAACTGTAAAAGCCATTTGTTAGTGACTTAGGTTATGTTAAATTGATAGATGTATTTCCTTAGTTATGTTAAAATGTTTGCCTCTATATTAGTGCATAGTCAATGGAAGGTTCTGTTAAAGCCCCTACATGTTAAACAGTAAATGGAATATTCTAATTATTTTCTTGTCATTCTGTCAACCACTGCTTTGCAGTTGGTAAATCATGGAGCGCAAACAGTTTTAAATTGTAATGAATGTATTGAACATACCGTACACACAGAACATACTTAATGTACTGAAGTGAAGCCTACGTAAGTTTGCAATTGAGATTTAACAGAACTTTTAAGTATAGAAAGTAACTCAATAACATGTGAAAGTTAAAATTGTAAAGAAACAGAGAATGAACCTTTTTTTTCTTTTTGCCGTTCATTCTGTGTGTGTAATACCTTTTTTTCTGAATTTTTGTAATTTGTTCCTTTTTAAATATTCATTAATCCTTTTTAAAATGAACTTTATTGGACTAAGAATTTACTTTTGGTATGCATTTGACTCATGATCCTAACTTGCCAACTTAGTAGCTGCTTGATTTTGGGAAACTGGAAAAGGTACAGCTATCTATACTAATAAAAGGCAAAGCCCTCACTGACTCACTCACTCACTCACTCACTCACTCACTCACTCACTCACTCACTCACTCACTCACTCACTCACTCACTCACTCACTCACTCACTCACTCACTGACTGACTCACTCATCACTAATTCTCCAACTTCCCGTGTAGGTGGAAGGCTGAAATTTGGCAGGCTCATTCCTTACAGCTTACTTACAAAAGTTAGGCAGGTTTCATTTCGAAATTCAAAGCGTAATGGTCTTAACTGGAACATATTTTTTGTCCATACACTGTAATGGAGTAGGCGGAGTCACGTATCGCGTCATCACGCCTCCTACGTAATCACGTGAACTAAAAACAAGGAAGACATTTACAGCACGAGTCACACGCGGGAACAAAGGTAAATGACGTTAATTTTTGACTGTCTTTTAATACTGTGTAAGCAGTAACACATGTGCAATTAAACGTGTGCATTTACGGGGTGATTTCTCAGGCTTAAAAGCTCACCTTTTATCAAACGCGGGAAGAAAGGTAACTGACGTTGTTCACTGTCTTTTAATACTGTGTAACCATACATATTAACACATGTCCAATTAAACGTGTGCATTTACGGGGTGATTTCTCAGGCTTAAAAGCTCGCCTTTTACTAAAAAGGTAAATGCAAAACTATTTTCAATCAGTTTATTGAAACGCTCCCGTTAAGGATTGCAATAACATATTCGCGAGATAAAAGAACGAAGTAGGGGGAAATGGAGGAACAGCCGCAAACAGCGAAGAGCAAAAAATTAATTAAACAATTGAAAACGGAGCGAGTTAAGCATACAAGCATGTTCATAAGGGAAACAAAGCACGGTGTAAAACGTAAGTTTAAATTAAGTTTATAGAAACGCTCCCGCTGCGGATTGCAATAACATATTGGTGAGATAAAAGTTTAATGAGAAGACACGAGGTATAAACGAACCACACGCCGTGGCGCAACGTTAGGGGCAACAGTTTCAACCATTCTATGATCTGCTTCTCGCAACTGAAAGACGGCACATGGCGGATGTTAGCCGACTTGCTGACCGCAACGTTAGGGGCTTCAACTATGGCGCTGACGCCACATCTCAGTGCCAACACTTTGCAGACTGTACTTAAAAGACACGCCCTCCTCACTGGACAGTTAAAAACACCAATCAAACTAACGATGACATCAAGTATTACCCAATCAAAAGTACGAAAGGAGGCATCTTCATAAAATGCGTGTGGGATGATTTGCATGAGACGCTGCTTTAAAAAAAAAATGATAAAAAAAATACGGGATAAATCCCGTCCAGTATTGATTCAAAACGGGACGCGCAATTTCATTCTCAAACCCGGCACGATTCCGTATTTTAAAGGACGGGTGGCAACCCTACAGTGCCAGGTAACCACCCATACAATCAGATTGTGATTCAGACTAGGAATGCAATGAATGTAATTACCCCGATCTACATACAAGGCGAAAGTCTTGCAACATTCAAAGATAATGGTTTGGGATAAGTACACCATACAACATAAAAGAGCTTATGAAGCCTTGAACCGAAAAAAGCAACATCTCAGAGATCGTAAAAAAAAAAATAGGATGTAATGTCGTTTTACTCGCTGTAGATTTTACTCAAACATTACCAGTTATTCCACGAGGGAGACCAGCAGATGAACTCAACGCGTCTTTCAAATCCATGCTTCTCCCACGCTCGGTTATATGTCGCGTGTTCTCAGGTAGGTGCACCAAAAAATGTATACATTTAAGCATGTAATGGCCAAACAAAAAATGAGGTATACCCGAAGGCACTGCAGTAGTACTTAATGTAACTTTACTTCTTAAATGTTAATGTTTTACTGTTTAATAATTTATACACTTCTTATATGTTGTTCAAATTCTTTTATCAAAATACCACTGACAGCGCAATGCACGATAACATGGAGTGAATACACCATACGCATCCGCCCACGGCTGCCCTGCTGTGCGCAGATAGGAGTTGATTCTACAATAAAATAAAATAAACATAAAAAGAGTAAAACAATCATCACCCATAAAGCGTGTGTGTGTGTATATATGTGTATATATATATGTTGATATGTGGATGTGTATATGTATATATATATATATATATATATATGTAGATATGTATATATATATGTGTATATGTATATGTATATATATGTTTATATGTGTGTGTGTGTATTTTATATATATAAAACACAGCAACACTCATAACAATGACAACACAATTACATTGACAATCATGTTACGTTATTTTTAAAATGTTTCCTTTTTTTTCATAACCTCTTTAACACACTACTTCTCCGCTGCGAAGCGCGGGTATTTTGCTAGTAGTGTATATACTGTTATTGACTATGTATTTTGTAAATTGCTGTTCATCATTATATAATTATATGGAATGTTGGAGATTTTGTGTGCATGTGTTTTTGTGTTTGTCTGTGAGAAGGTATTTCAAACTATGTATAACAAATTATGAAAACCTTTGGTATGCATTATATTCCTGATATTTAACCTGTATAACTTTTGGGAATCCGGGTTTATTCAGTGTCCATAATGATTTGCAATCTTGTTTTATATAGATAGATATCAAGTAAAAAGGGGTGAACAGTAGGGGTGAATAATGAGGAAGGGCAAAAGTCAAATGCTTGGGGTCCCAACCAGGCAAAACCCTGTTTAATTCCAAACTAAAATAAGAAAAATATGTAATAAGAATACATACTCATAGGCACTCTTTGTTTGGAACAATTCTCTTGAATCAGTGCTTTATCCAGGTCACACTCTCTTCTCTTTTGGCATTTGTTATCATGGTCAAGTACGAAATGAAATGCTACCTTTCGGGAGGGTCTCCCTTTCATACTGGATGGACCAGAAAGGGTGGGGCTTCCTTGGCTTTTTTTGCCCTCAAGAGGCAGTTTCTCAAGGCACATAAATATACATAGAGTATATATACACGTTGTCACACATGCATGCCAGAGTGTTATATTCCAGGCTCACCTAAAGTAAATAATACCACCCCGAGGGAAAGAGGGGGTACTGCAGTTAACAGATTTGTCTCCTTCTTCCTTCACAGCTTGGAGAAGCCAGCCCTTGAAGGCACCCAGCAGAAAGAAGCCCTGCTCCTTCTAGTCCACAGCATATTACAGTAGAGGAACCACAGAGATGGTCGTCACATTCTGATGTTGATCTGGCCGAAGCCTGTTTTGTTTCCTGCCTTATGAAAAGAGTACTTTTGTTTCCCTTTGTCCAGGATGATAAGTGTGCAGATTTTAGTTATTTTCTGTTATTATTTGTGGAAATAAAAGAAGTTTTGTTGCTAGCTGGCACCACAACCTCCCTCTCGACCTGTGATCATTTCATCACATTGCTACAACATACATATATACATATTTATATATTTATACATACAGTATATTTAAACATAACATACAGTATACAGTTATAAGTATACATATACTGTATATATACACACATATACAGGTTAAATCCCATTAAAGCGAATACTGAAGTAACAAAATTTTCAACTAATATTTTTTGTGAGCCTGGACAAATGTGCATAGAACATCATGTTAAACAAATCTCGTTTTAACAAAATGTAAATCTCAGTATAATTAACGTTTTTTTGACGAAAAATGGCCACCGAAGCAATACAGTGTCTTGGGAACCCTGCAATAGGTTGTCTCAAAGAAGGAGACAGTTTATTGCAAAATTTCCAGTCTTGGACAATCTCGGCGAGGGTGTAGGTGTGACATCATACACATAGCTGATTTCTGAGTCAATGCTCCACCGAGCGTCCCCGTGGGTAGTTGTGCTGTGTGCGGATATTATGCTGTTTGAGTTTCATAGCTTTGAAGTTTTGAAGGAAAAAATAAAGAAAAAATTAATGATCCTGGAAAAAGCTGATTCCGGAATGAAGGTAAAATGACGTGGCAAAAACACTTTTGGAATTGTGTTTTCATCTTCATCTAACATCTCATTTTCATTCTGTATTGTCATACCTGTTTCCTGTTTTTCTATTTAAAAAAATTATATCTAATGTCTGGGCAGCATGGTGGCACAGTGGGTAGCACTGCTGCCTTTCAGTTAGGAGACCCGAGTTCGCTTCCCGGAGTTTGTGGAGTTTGCATGTTCTCCCCGTGTCTGTGTGGGTTTCTTCTGGGTACTCCGGTTTCCTCCCACAGTCCAACGACATGCAGATAAGGTGCATTGGTGATTCTAAATTGTGCTTGGTGTGTGTGTGTGTGTGCGTGCGTGCCCTGTGGTGGGCTGGCACCCTGCCCGGGGTTTGTTTCCTGCCTTGTGCCCTGTGTTGGCTGGGATTGGCTCCAGCAGACCCCCGTGACCCTGTAGTTAGGATATAGTGGGTTGGATAATGGATGAATGGATATCTAATGTCTCATTTTCATTCTGTATTCATACCTGTTCCTAATAAAATTTACATTTAACATCTAGTTTTCATTCTGTATTTTCATTCCTGTATTTCTATTAAAAAAAAAAAAGTTATATCTAATGCCTCATTTTCAAATAAAATATTTTTGCAGTTTAAGAAGTGCTGTTTTTATACAGGTATTGTCAAACTTGGGTCACAGAGTTGCACAAGGGACAGGAAGATGAGTATAGGTTTTCAAGGAACATAACAAACGTTATTAATGTATAGAGAAGATAGGTACAATCTCAAGACTAAATTCAGAATAGGAGCTGTTAGAAGCCACGGCACAGGTGATCATCCTGCTTTCGCTCTCATCTTCAGATTAGAAGAACATCAGCGGCACGGAATCACTGCTGTGGCAGACGCGGTTTTGGAGAAGAGAGATCAGGAGAGTGTGAGGAAGAGCAGATAAAAGGCCAGTCTTCTTTCTTCTTCTTCTTTCGGCTGCTCCCATTAGGGGTTGCCAGAGCGGATCATCTTTTTCCATATCTTTCTATTGTTTGCATCTTGCTTTGTTACACCCATCACCTGCATGTCCTTTCTCACCACATCCATAAACCTTCAATTAGGTCTTTCTCTTTTCCTTTTTCCTGGCAGCTCTATCCTTAGCATCCTTCTCCCAATATACCCAGCATCTCTTCTCTGCATATGTCCAAACCAGCGCAATCTTGCCTTTCTGACTTTGTCTCCCAACCATCCAATTTGAGCTGACCCCCTAATATACTAATTTCTTATATCCTATCCATCCTTGTCACACCCAGTGTGAATCTTAGCATCTTTAACTCTGCTACCTCCAGCTCTGTCTCCTGCTTTCCGGTCAGTGCCACTGTCTCCAACCCATATAATATAGCTGGTCTCACTACCATCCTGTAGACCTTCCCTTTCACTCTTGCTGATACCCGTCTGTCACAAATCACTCCTGACACTCTTCTCCACCCATTCCACCCTGCCTGCACTCTCTTTTTCACCTCTCTTCCACAAACCCCATTACTCTGTACTATTGATCCCAAGTATTTAAACTCATCCACCTTCGCCAACTCTACTCCCTGCATCCTCACCATTCCACTGACCTCCCTCTCATTTACACACATGTATTCCGTCTTGTTCCTACTGACCTTCATTCCTCTCCTCTCTAGAGGATATCTCCACCTCTCCAGGGTCTCCTCAACCTGCTCCCTATTATCGCTACAGATCACAATGTCATCTCAATGTCCACGGTGACTCCTGTCTAATCTCGTCTGTCAACCTGTCCATCACCATTGCAAATAAGAAAGGGCTCAGAGCCGATCCCTGATGTAATCCCACCTCTAACTTGAATGCATCCGTCACTCCTACTGCAGACCTCACCACTGTCACACTTCCCTCGTACATATCCTGTACAACTCTTACGCACTTCTTGCCACTCCCGACTTCCTCATACAATACCACAGCTCCTGTCGAGGCACCCTGTCATATGCTTTCTCCAGGTCCACAAAGACGCAATGCAACTCCTTCTGGCCTTCTCTAAACTTCTCCATCAACATCCTCAGAGCAAACATTGCATCTGTGGTGCTCTTTCTTGGCATGAAACCATACTGCTGCTCACTAATCATCACCTCACTTCTTAACCTAGCTTCCACTACTCTTTCCCATAACTTCGTGCTGTGGCTCATCAATTTTATTCCCCTGTAGTTACTGCAGTCCTGCACATCCCCCTTATTCTTAAATATCTGCACCTTCTTCTCCACTCCTCAGGCATCCTCTCACTTTCCAAGATTCCATTAAACAATCTGGTTAAAAACTCCTCTGCCATCTCTCCTAAACACCTCCATGCTTCCATATGTATGTCATCTGGACCAACGGCCTTTCCATTTTTCATCCTCTTCATAGCTGTCCTTACTTCCTCCTTGCTAATCCGTTGCACTTCCTGATTCACTATCTCCACATCATCCAACCTCTTCTCTCTCTTGTTCTCTCATCTGCTCAACACACTCTCCTCGCTTATGAGTACATTTCCATCTTTATCCTTTATCACCCTAACCTGCTGCACATCTTTCTCAGTTCGGTCCCTCTGTCTAGCCAATCGGTACAGGTCCTTTTCTCCCTCCTTAGTGTCCAATCTCTCATACAACTCATCATACGCCTTTTCTTTAGCCTTCGCCACCTTTCTCTTAACCTTGCGCTTTTTCTCCTTGTACTCTTGTCTACTTTCTGCATCTTTCTGTCTATCCCACTTCTTCTTTGCCATCCTCTTCCTCAGTATACTCTCCTGTATTTTCTCATTCCACCTCTAGGTTTCCTTTTCCTCCTTCCCCTTTCCAGATGTCACGACAAGCACCCTTCTTGTTGTCACCCTTAGTACATCTGCTGTAGTTTCCCAGCTGTCTGGTAACTCTTCACTGCCACCCAGTGCCTGTATCATCTCCTCCCTAAACTCAACCTTGCAGTCTTCCTTTTTCAACTTCCACTATTTGATCCTTGGCTCTGCCCACACTCTCTTCCTCTTCTTGATCTCTAACGTCATCCTACAGACCACCATCCTATGCTGCTTAACTACACTTTCCCCTGCCACCACTTTGCAGTCTTCAATCACCTTCACATCAGCTCTTCTGCATAGGATGTAATCTACCTGTGTGCATCTTCCTCCACTCTTGTACGTAACCCTATGTTCCTCCCTCTTCTTAAAATATGTATTCACCACAGCCATGTCCATTCTTTTGGCAAAATCCACTATCCTCTGACCTTCTTCATTCCTCTCCTTGACACCATACCTACCCATCACCTCCTCGTCTCCACTGTTCCCTTCACCAACATGCCCATTGAAATCTGCTCCAATCACCACTTTTTGTCCCTTGGCTACACTGTTCATCACTTCATCCAACTCACTCCAAAAATCTTCTTTCTCACCCATTGCACACCCAACTTGCGGTGCATATGCACTAACAACATTCATCATCACACCTCCAATTTCCAACTTCATAATCATTACTCTGCCTGACACTCTTTTCACCTCCAAAACACTCTTGACATATTGTTCCTTCAGAATAACTCCTACCCCATTTCTCCTTCCATCCACACCATGATAGAACAATTTGAATCCACCTCCAATCCACCTGGCCTTACTCCCCTTACATTTAGTCTCTTGCACGCGCAATATATCAACCTTCCTTCTCTCCATCATATTTGCTAACTCTCTCTCCTTACCAGTCATACTGCCAATATTCCAAGTTCCTAGCCTCAGTTCCACTCTCTTTACTTTCCTCCTCTCCTCCTGCCTCCGGACACGTCTCCCCCCTCTTCTTCTTCGGCCAACAGTAGCCCAATTTCCGCCAGCACTCTGTTGGCTAATAGTACTGGTGGCGGTCGTTGTTAACCCGGGGCTCGACCGATCCGGTATGGAAATTTGTATTGTTGTCCGCATATTGATTTGGCAAAATTTTACACCGGATGCCCTTCCTGACGTAACCTTCCCCATTTATCCGGGCTTGGGACCGGCACAAAGAAACACACTGGTTTGTGCATCCCCTGTGGCTGGGTTACAGATAAAAGCCCAGTGTTAAATGTTAATAAGTGTGCAACAAGCATGGTATGCGGTAACCCTGATCCTGCAGAGGACAACCAATTACTTTGCCCTTGGTTTACTGTTTACCAGGCATAGCAGAGCAGCTATGGAGTTGTCCTTTGCACCGCTGGCGTTACACATGGTGAATCGACGGCTGGCCCCAGTCACAATATTACAGTAATCCCTCCTCCATCGCGGGGGTTGCGTTCCAGAGCCACCCGCGAAATAAGAAAATCCGCGAAGTAGAAACCATTTGTTTATATGGTTATTTTATATTGTCATGCTTGGGTCACAGATTTGTGCAGAAACACAGGAGGTTGTAGAGAGACAGGAACGTTATTCAAACACTGCAAACAAACATTTGTCTCTTTTTCAAAAGTTTAAACTGTGCTCCATGACAAGACAGAGATGACAGTTCTGTCTCAAAATTAAAAGAATGCAAACATATCTTCCTCTTCAAAGGAAACAGAGAGGAAAGCAAACAAATAGGGCTGTTTGGCTTTTAAGTATGCGAAGCACCGCCGGTACAAAGCTGTTGAAGGCGGCAGCTCACACCCCCTCCGTCAGGAGCAGGGAGAGAGAGAGAGAGAGAGAGACTGAGAAAAACAAAGTCAAAAATCAATACGTGTCCTTTGAGCTTTTAAGTATGCGAAGCACCGTGCAGCATGTCGCTTCACGAAGCAGCTGCACACAGAAGGTAGCAACGTGAAGATAATCTTTCAGCATTTTTAGACGAGCATCCATATCGTCTAGGTGTGCGAACAGCCCCCCTGCTCACACCCCCTACGTCAGGATCAGAGAAAGTCAGCGCAAGAGAGAGAGAGAGAAAGTAATTTGGGTAGCTTCTCAGCCATCTGCCAATAGCGTCCCTTGTATGAAATCAACTGGGCAAACCAACTGAGGAAACATGTACCAGAAATTAAAAGACCCATTGTCCTCAGAAATCCGTGAACCAGCAAAAAATCTGTGATATATATTTAAATATGTTTACATATAAAATCCGCGATAGAGTGAAGCCGCGAAAGGCGAAGCGCGATATAGCGAGGGATCACTGTATACGTATTTTCCCCATATTTGTTATAATGAAATTTTCATTATAATGAAACTTAAAATAATTCATTATAACGGGATTCCACCTGTATATACATATACAGTATATTATTGCTATTCCAGCAGCACTATTTTCTGACAATCTTTGCATGGTCATGGCCATCTTTTTTTATGGTTGCTCTAAGGCCAGTCAGGTAGCAAGAAATTCATGTAATGCATTATGTTGTGTGTATTTTAGATTTCAGTGTTTGGTGGGGGCTGAATGTTGTTTTGCTTTTTTTTCCCTTTGTATTAGTATTTTATTTGTTTTCTTTATATTCATTTTCAAGTGAATAATTGTTTATGTTATGTTAATATTATATGTTTGATTGAGTGTTTGATTGATATATATATATATATATATATATATATATATATATATAAAATATATATATACAATAAATATATATTTTATATATATATATATATATATATATATATATATATATATAATATATATATATATATTATATATATATATTAATAATATGAGTAGTCGGCAATTGTGATAAACCCTGGATGTCAGTGAGTGATAACAAAACTCAGTGCTTGATCAAAGGTTTTATTTAAAGTACCTCCAAAAGTATCACAAAAAAAAATTGTGTTTTTTTGGTCTTTCTCTCACCACCGCACTGCCCTCCTCCAGTCAGGTGTTGCCTCTCTACCACCCAGCTCTGACTCACCTGAGTAAGGGAGTGTGGTCCCTTTTATTACAGACCCGGGAGTACTTCCGGTGCCAGGGTGATTGCCCGATGGAAGTACTTCCGAGTCACATGGAAGCCTGTTATTTGTGTAGGGAGCTTGTTTACCTGGAACGCCCTCTTGTGGAACCCCGTGACCCCAGCAGGGCTGCCCTGCCAGACTACATTTCCCGGCATGCCCTGCTGGCTTCCCACTGGTTGGAGACATCCAGGACTGCTGCCATCTAGCGTGCTGGAGGAATAACAGTTCCCTAGCGATCTCTCTGCTTCTATAGGGGCTGTCCGTCCATTTCTTCCTTCAGGGTCTGCTTCCTTTCCTGGCCGGGATGTCCATCCAGCCCGTGTGGCATCTACATATCCTGCTGAATATGCCAATATAAGAACACTAGAGTGCATCGTTGCCCCATGAACCCAACAGACAGATATGCAGACACAGGGTAAAAGCACAAAGAAGATCCTTTACTTATTCTTCTTTCTTTAAAGTGCCTTTTAAGCACTACAGACACCATAAACAAATAAAGAAATAATAAATCAATACAATTCTCTCCTCGACACCTCCCAGCAAGCTCTGTCTTCTACCTTCCAACTCTGGCTTGCCTACTGGGTTCCCATCAGTCCTTTAAATAGTCTTTGACCCGAAAGTGCTTCTGTCCTTCCGACCATGTGACTGACTGGCACTTCTGGGTCTAATAAAGAACAAGGATTTTCTTCAGCCTGGAAGTACTTTGGGGCTTTTGTCCTCGTGATTACCTCGTACTTCCGGGCTATACTGAAAGAGTATGTCCCCAGGTCCTTTGACAGCACCTCCTGGTGGCAACCACGGCACCCAGCAGGGCTGTGTGTCCGAACTCCATGTCCCATAATGCCCTGCAGGAATTCGGGGTACCACTGCACTCCAGGGAAGCTGCCATCTAGTATCTTGGGGGAAGCAGTGTCAGCAAGTAGCTGCCTTTCCTCATCCTTCTATTCCAGGGACATCCTAGCCGGGTTGACGTGCTGGCTGTCCATCACAATATATATATATATATATACACGCATACATATAACATATAGTATACTGTATATATTATAAACCTATTTAGCACACAAGAAATTATGAGGGACACAAAAACTTTGTAAACCAGTTAAACCGGAATCAGTCAGTGCCAGACAAGGGACAAAATTGAGAAATCAGGAATATAATGAACAACCAAAACACAAAATCAAAGTCAGAGTCAAAAGAAAAATGAAACCAAAACAAACCAACACTTGGTCTTCTTGGCAAAGCAACTATGTTAAAGGTATGCATTTTATCTGACTGAAGGGTAATCTTGATTGCCGTTGTGGCTGTATACCAGAAGTTCTTATAGATAGATAGATAGATAGATAGATAGATAGATAGATAGATAGATAGATAGATAGATAGATAGATAGATAGATAGATAGATAGATAGATAGATAGATAGATAGATAGATAGATAGATAGATAGATAGATAGATACTTTATATGTGTCTGACATAAAAAGCATTGTCACATGATACATTGTTCATGTCACATTAATAATAAATGTGACAAAATTCATTTTTATCATTTCTAAATGAGTTCTAAACAGTAAAAAGCCTCCGAAATTGTGTACTCTGACACTAGCATCCAGGCTGTCAGATTTGTTATTTAAAAACTGACACACTTTAGTGTTAGAGACAAGTTAGTGTAGGAGCTTTTTGACACAAAATTTTGACTACGACTTTGGTTTGTGCTTTCTTTATTAACTCTTTGATCTGTTTCTCTTTGTATTTTGACCCCAGCCTGCTCTTATACTATGATTTTTTTCCAACTCCTATCTCCTGGTTATTTACTTTTTATTAATTTCTCAAGATACAATTACTTTCCAAGATGTTTATAACAATAATCTCAAAAGTTTTACATCTCATGGAAGCAGTTCATTGAAACTAGATCATTCTTCCTATAATACCATTATCTTGAGAAAAACTAAAAGGTGAATCATTGAGACACTTGGCTGAATAGTATCAAAAACTGACTTCGCCTGATTAATTGGAATATGTTATTTAATGGCATGAGCAACATCTGAATGACTGTTTCCTGTTCCACCGTAGAAAAATACACTCAAATACAGTAAATATTTAAGGTGTTTAAACTCCAGAAAAAAGCAAATTCACTTAAAGTTTAGATTCACATTTAGGGGATGTATCTGATCAGCAGCTTAGCATTCATTAACCTCTTACTCTATGTTTAATACATAGTTAACTTACACTACTTTTTTGGTCAGTATGATCAAAATTGACTTTTCTTATTATGTGAGATAATGTATTTTACTCACCAACTCCCATATGTTTTTCTATCTAAAAAACTCGAGGCTACTTTTTAAAGAAATTGAATTTTCTCTTTGAACTTAAATAAAAGTTGTATTTTCTTCTTTTAAAATCTAAAACATGTATTTTCTAGTTTCTTTACTGTTTCACTGTAATTAAAATTGCAATAATTTCATCCATACAATATTCTTTAATGTACTTTTTAAAAAGGGGGATAAACTTCATAAATTGCTTAAACATTTTTAAAACAAGAAAAAAAATGTAGAAATGAAAATGTAACTTTAATTTTTATTTTTCTCCATATTAAAAAAATTAACAAAATCAATCAGAAACCAATATATTAATATGACAGTCAAGTCCCTAAATAAGAACTTGTATAAATTACATTTAGCCTGGAGACATGAAAATATTCAAACATTTTTTATGCACCCAGTAATTCAGAGTGTAAAAGGATGTTTTCAATTATAAAATTAATAAATAAATTATGAAATATATCTAGAGGCTTATGCCAATTTCCACAGTCTTTGATTAATTAATAATGAAGAATCAAATGCAGACTCCATTTTTTAAAATGTCAGTTTGTCATGAAGTGTCAGAAATATTGATTATTTTTGTCTGATTTATTGGGAAGCATGTATGCTATATAAATATTTAATATTTATAATACTAATCTGAAGACTAATATAAAGGTTACTTTAATTGATATACAGTATAAAAAATTATACATACTGTATATACACACACATATATATATGCCATATAGTACCTGCCAAATAATACAAAGAGTACATGACACGTGTTTCACCCTAATTGGGGCTCATGTGTACACACCTTTGCTTCCCCTTGCGAGGATCGAACCTCAGACATCAGCACCTGAGGCAGAGCTTCAGACATTGTGCCATGGTGGCTGGATCTCTTACTTAACAGGGTGAAGATTTATGATCTGATCACAGATTAGCTGACCAACCATAACCATTACCTGGTAGGTATCCACCCAAATAATCAGATTGCTATCAGATCTGTATTAATGTATATATAGTGGCCAAACGTTTTGACCGTGTTGTAAGATTCTTCTTAAATAGTTCTATGTAGATGCGTGTGTATTCATTTTTCTGTACAGTATTAATCTGCACTTGTCATGTCCAAATATTTACATGGCTTTAACATTTGCTGACACCCTTTTTGGTGAGCCACTCTTTTGCCTTTCTAACAAGAGACTGCACTCAAATCGCCTCATGTACCAGTACTTCCTGTATGCCCAAATAATTACAATTACATCTAGATGTGTACATGACAATTTGTCATTAAAGCCAATGTAAGCAGTAATATATACTTGCATCAGAGGTCAGTCCATTTTAAATAATCCTAATTATAACTTGCCTTTGTTGTGCAACTTTCAGGACTAGAATTATTTCAAGAAAGTTTGGAAGCATTTTGTAAAGTTAGAGAATAGTTGTGTTAAACACATTTTTGAGAGTGTACACAATGCCTCCTTGTTAAAAAATAAAAACTGAATATCGTATACACTGCCTAAATATGCTGTTTGACATCTATTAACACCTCACCACTTAACACCACAGACATTCTTCTCAAACATCAGAAACCAAAGATTCACTCATCCATTAAATTAAATTTTTGTTTACCACTGCTTGTTAACATTGGATTTTCTTGCTAATCAGGCAACTGTGTTGTACAAGTATTATTATATTTTTGCAAGTTGATAAAGGTGACTGACAAGTACAGAATAAGAATACTTAAATATAATCGGGCAAAATATGCAATTAAATGGTTTTCCCTAGATATAAATTACATTTTAAGGTATGTTTTTCAAATGTTTTCAGTTGTTAATATTTAATAAACACAAGTAAATGCTGCATTTATGCAGTAAGTAAGCTATTTGTTTCATTCCAGGATGTATAATGTTTTAAACGTATTTGTTGTCAGTATATTGAAGTCCTATTAAATTGCTTTTATGCAAGACATTCTCAAGTACGCAACCAGCCTTTTCATTAATTTCTGTACTGAGAGTCTTCTGCATGAGGGATTGCATGCTATTTTATTTTGTGGTTCTTTCTGCAAGACACTAAATTCGTACACAGCCTAAAGCACACAGACGTAACAGTAGACAGCTCTAACATTTACATTTATTTACGTAGCAGATGCTATTATCTCTTATCCAAAGGGACTTACGAAAGAGATTAACATAATTGAGTAAAAATCTGTCTGGGTGACTGTCTGGGAAGTGTTACAGAATAAGAGGAATCGGTTCAGCACTGCAGCTGGGACTGCTCCCCAGTTCAGCACTGAACAGGGTAAGGATCTGTCTCAGGATACAGTGTCTCACTCTTTAAGACAATTTGGATTGAAAGCCCACTCTGTAGTGACCAAGCGTCTTATCAGTAGAAAGAATCAAAAGGCTACACTAACCTTTGCTGATGAGCAAGTTGTGTGGACAGAGGAGAATTGGTCCAGAGTTCACTTTAGTGATGAGAGCAAGTGTAATTTATTTGGGTCTGATAGGAAACATTATGTTTGATGTCAAACTGAGGAAAGACTCAACCCAAAGTGTGTAAAAAAAGTAAGTTAAATTTGGAAGAGGAAGTGCCATAGTTTGGGGGATGTTTTCTGAAATAGGAGTTTGGTCTTTTATACAGGTACAAGGCAGGGTGACTGAACATGTTTATTAGAACCTTCTTCAGCAACATGCGGTTCCTTCCCTGCGAACATTTCCCAATCAGCCCGCAATTTTCATGCATGACAATGCCCCCGTCACACTGTAAAGCAGTTCCTTGAAGCTAATAACATTGAAATAATGAAACGGCCATTCAAAGCAAGGGCCACTACAGTTTCCACTAATTAATGAAAGCTGTAACCCTCCAAAAATTTTAGTTGTAATCTTCTTTTCTGCTACAATGTTTACACTTCTTTAATTTTGATCATTGTGTTTTCCACAAAATAAAGGTTTTTATTGAAATTATTTTGTAAAACATGCAAGAAGAACGATATACCCAAAGCTAATATTCTTTCAAATTTTGAGCTATGCATATTAACAATATTTCAGAAAAAGAAAGTGTTCATAAATTGTTCTCTAATTTTGATCACCACTGTAAATTTGTATATTTTTTATGTAGCAATTTTAACCTCCATGTGAGAAGAGACTATAATTACGTTTTGTGTTTATGTGAATTACTTACAATAACTTTGAAATCACTTGAGCTCTTTCAGTTCTGGTGCGCCTGACTCACCAAGACAAGAAAACCCCTATGTACGATATACAGTATTGTTCAACTTGTATAGATATCTAGTTATGCTCGACATCAAGCTTTTTGCGTGCAAGCCACCTTACTTCTGGTCCTCTGAACCTGAAAATCCCTAATTTATAGGGTATTTTTGGATCATACTGTGTACAGTAAATTACCTTTATGATAAAAAGTAAAGCAGTAAGTGTCTTCAGCAAAAATTATCCCAGGGACTTGAAGTTGTGCATGCCACATCAACTGAAACCAGTGGTTAACCCCCTATTGGGATATGAGGGGTTAAAGTTACCCCTTTTCACAAAACTTATTTTTAAAAAATGATGATTGGTAATATAGGCAAGTGGAGTGTCATATTATTCTGTTTTGAGATTGCTGATCACGAATATAAAATATTTTGGTATGTGATTGTTACCAGTGGTTCTAGCCCCCAAGAGCCACTCCCAGTAGGTTAAAAATTACAGATCTCAAGCATAAGCATGTGGGGTATAATCTCAGACTATTTCATGATCAGTGTTAACTAATATGATGTCATTTTTGATTTGTGATCCTTTGCTAGAGCTTTAGTCCCATATGGATCTCTATCAGAAGGTGAAAAGTGACACATTTCTATTACAATTGAGAATATTTAGACTTTAAGCATTTACATTTAAGCGCACATTTTAATATTTCAAATATCTGACACAACTATTCTTGTTTATTTTGTACTTCTGTATCACAAAAGAAATTATATTTCTTATTCAAATTTCTAATTAGGATGGCTCATGCTGATTCAGACTTTATTTCCATAAACAATATGGCCTTATGGCCTCTTTGGGGGAGTCAGGAAGCTTACTGTATTTCTTTCCTTCTATGTAATCTTCAGTTTGGCACGGCTGAATATTGCACTCTTAGATTAGGGAACTGAATTAGTGAATTATTTTGAGTGTGTATGGTATTATTTCCCTTGTCTACTGCATAGTAAAAGATTTTCTTGTCTTGGAAGTCAAGGAATCAAACTCTGATTGGGCACTGTGCATTTTTGGGTGAGTTTAATGAATGAAGACAGGTTATCACTCTGTCATTAAGCAGAAATAAATACTGTAATCAATGTTGTAATTCAAGATGCATATCACTAGTGATATTATTTACTATCCAGTAAATATAATCAATTGGTAAACCACTATGATTTATTCTTGAATTGGTAATGTAAATATACATATATTTGCATAGTTCAACTATTTATATATAGATTTTGTTTACATACTGTATGTGCACATATATAAAAGTATTTTAGCTTATATGGAGAATTTAAGATATTACTTAAGCACTTCAAGGAACAGAGAGAAGTAATTAGAAAAGAGGAATACATATGGAGTTGTATCATGCATTGGGAAAATATTACCGTATATACTCACATTTAAGTTCTCACGTGGATAAGTCAGGGCTTGATTTTACTGTATAATTTCCTGTATATTATAATGTCGGTCATGTAAGTCGAATATGGAAAACTCACGCTATTGGTCCAAGAGATCATGCTATGCTAACACCCACCTGAGAGAGTAACCATGGAGCACACTGCCTTTTTTTCTGCCTATGTGACCACACAGTAATACCCGAACTATTCCGAAGTGACATTTGTACTGTTTTGTATTTTTGTACCCTCATACACCTTCACCATAAAAGCATCCCTTATCAACAATGGAGCGTTCGATCAGAAGAAAATATGAAGTTGGTTTTAAAGTTGTTGAAGTGGCGAAAGAAGTTGGTAACTGCACTGCTGCATCGAAATTCGATGTGTCTTGAGGATTTCCAGTCTGTCAGCAAATACATGACAAATACATGTATACATGAGAAAATTACTGAAATGTTTAAGAACAATGTTCCTTAAAGAAAGATTGGAAGGGATTTGCATATTTCTCCCTCTACAGTGCATAATATAATTTAATGATTAAAGGAATCTGGAGGAATTTCAATACGAAAAGGGCAAGGATGCAAGCCTAAGCTGAACACCCGGGAACTCCGATTCCTCAGACGGCACTGCATCAAGAACCGTCATTCATCAATAGCTGATATAACCAGGTGTGCAAGAGATTTCTCTGGCAGACCTTTGTCAAGCACACATAGAGTTACATTCACAAATGCCACTTAAAACTTTACTGTGCAAAAAACAAGCCTTATGTTAACCAGGTCCAGAAGTAGCATCGACCTCTCTGGGCTTGGAGGCATCTGATATTGACCATCACACAGTGAAAACGTTTTATTATGGTCAGACAAATCAGTATTCCAGTTCTTTTTGGAAGAAATTGACACAGTGTGCTCTGAAAGATGAAAAGGACAACCCAGGCTTTTACCAGCAGCAAGTCCAAAAGCCAGGGTCTGTTGTGGTATGGGGTTGTGCCAGTGCCCTTGGGAAAAGCAATTTTTACTTCTGTGATGGCAGCATTGAAATTTTATAGTAACATATGCTGCCTTCAAGATTATATCTTTTCCGGGGATGTCCATGCATTTCTCAACAAGACAGTGCAAAGCCACATTCTGCACACATTACAAAGGCATAGCTGTTGAAGTAGAGGGTTACAGGTACAGGAACTGGCATGCCTGCAGTCTTGACCTGTCCAAAATAGAAAATGTGTGGAGAATTTTGAAATGAAAAATGCAACCACTACAACTCCATACTTTGGCACACATTAAGACGTGTTTGCAAGAAGAATGCAACAAAGTAATACCTCAAAAGCTTCATCGCTTGGTATCGTCAATGCCAAAACATCTTTTAAATGTAAGAAGGAATGGGAACATTAAAAAGTGATGAATGCTTTACCATTCAAACTTTTTTTGGAATGTGTTGCAGGCCTGAAATGTAGGAATGGATGTATAGTAATAAATGAAATTAAGTTGACCAGATAAAACTTGAAATATCTTGGGTTCATACTGTCTACAAAGAAATAAAAGTCAAAGTAAATTGAAGAATGATTGCCTTTTTTTTTTGCATTTTTCATACCATCCCAACTTTTTCAGATTAGGGGTTGTAAGTAATTTTAATTATGTTGTCTAATGCTAGCCCAAAAACTCCCAAAAACATCTCAAAGTGGGTAATAGAGGAAAAAGACTCAAACATTACAAGAATATAGCATTTAGCTGTGGTTCTATTGTTGGATTACCTTCCTGAAAATTTTCTATGAAGGCAGCACATCAAAGATCAGAAAAAAAAATCAGAGTCTCTGGTACCACAGAAAACAAAGGCAAGCTTCTCCTTATATCCTGACTTTCCAGCTGTGCACACAAGGCTTAGTTCAGACAAAATTTAAAAAAAAATTGCAACAAAGCTCCAAGACAAATATATATTCCACAAGTGAACTAGCATGCGTCAAGCTCTTCGGTCACCTTATTCAATCGTTATTTACACAAAGTAGTCTATTTAATGTTATAATCTGCATACACCTCTTCTTCCCCCCTTCTCTCCATTACCAAAAATATTCCAGTAAGTCCTTGGTAACATACGTAAATGATTGTGTGCCTGACCTTGAGTTTCAATCTTGTTTCCTAGTTTGCATGTTTATATACAGTATCAAAATGGTCTTATTTCACAGGTTATATACCATTTTACAAGATAAACGCTTTTATATGTTTTTATTTATGCAAGATAAATCTTGTAAATATGCAGCATATATATAAAATGATTCAAGTCTGCAGAAATATTTACTGTTAATCATAAATCACAATATGTTGTAGTAATTGTTCATTATGTTTATTGCATATTACACTTTCTCCTCCTGCTTCTTCAGTACATATCCACATCTCAGAGGAATGCATTGTTACAAATTAGGTTTTCTTTCTTGACAAAAAAGAGATCCCTGTCTTATTTTTGTTAAAAGGTGAACAATGTTAAATTTAAAAAAATAAAAATTTAAACTTATCTGAGTTCTAAAATGCAGACATTATTATGCTGCCAAATACAGTCTCAGCGTATTAAAAATGTATGTATTGCATATAAGAATGCCCTCTACTTGAGGTGAAACACAAAGCGATAACTTGTAAGTTTAATTATAAAATGACTGGTAACACATCATCAATTTATCATGTCAAATTTAACACTTGATGTACCTACTATCTTCCAAGTTGTTACAAATATGCAGTACATCAAACAATTCTGTTGAAGAATCCAGAATATCAAAGTGGACAATTGGCACAAAATTAGGGAGATGCCATGCATCAAAAAATGAAAATAGCCTCAAAGCTTTAAATCAACGTCACATACTTAGGTGAGTTTAGTTCACAAAGGCATTGATATATTGCCCTTCTAATTGAAGAATGGTGCCGAGAGCCCATATAAAGAATTCTTTACATTTATAGCTTAAATGCCATAGCACACATCTACTGCTTCCAAGGAATGTGATGGTCTAATATAAGTAAGAGAGTGAACACTGTGATGGACTGGTGCTAAATTGTTGATTAGTTCCTGCCTTACTTTTAATGTTGCTGGGATAGGCTTTGACTCACTGTAACCCTGTACTAAACTATAGTTTGTGTAATTGATGATTGTATGAATTGTGTAACATCTATCTAGTATTAAATAAAACAGTCTGTAATATATAATCAGAAGCACCAGCAAACATGAAAATTATGGCAGCTAGTTTTTATCTGTTTTTCCTTATTTAACTGTAAATTCAAAGAATTATGTTAATTTCTCTGTCTGGTTTATAAACGACTAAACTCAAACTGACACATGAATGTGGGGTTTGTTTTATTTTCATTTTATTATATTCCTCAGAAGCAGAGTAATCCTGAGCAAAAGAAATTCAATAGTAAATTACTTCAAAATGATTAAACGAGAACTAATATAATATTGTTGGGATAAGCATATTACAAATAAACAAAATCAAAATATACTTGCTTAACTACAATTTTTTTCTCATTACATTTCTTTTAATTGCATCATATGTCTTGCATTCATATATTGGGGCACTGAGCCCAATCATAACATGCATATATGTGTATGTTCTGTTTTGTTTTATTTATTCACTAACTATTACTACTGTGTATGGAAGGGTAGATAAAAGTGTGTACATTCACAAACAGATATTTCATGCTGAATGACTGATATTACCTATATAAAAATGTTTATAATTTTAGCTTACTAGCTAACCACATTTCTACTTTCCCTGTTTTTTGCAGACCTTTTACATATCAGTTACTGTCCACTTCAGGCAAGGCTGATAAAGTAATAAAATAAAAATGATTATTAAAAAAAAAAAACTCATTCACTTTCTCACACACTTATTTTGCTTATAGAGTTAGAGACTCACATGATACAATCTGGCATTTAATTTTAATAATCTACTACTAGTTATTTTTTGGTTCTGATTGTTGCACATATTTATATATAAAATGTTACAATGTGGAAGTGAAAGCAAAATTCTACAGAACTTTCAAAAGAAATTACACTGCAACATACTTGACTGGGGAGCATGCAATTGAAGATAATATTAGTCATTAGTCAGTTTATAAAATAAGGCATACTGACAATAATTAAAAGTTAATTTAGATACTGTTGAACCAAAGTGTAATCCTTGTAGCCAGCAAACTTTTCAATTTGGATATGCCAATCAATTTTTTTTTTCTTCATTTGCTATTTCACATTTATTATTTCCTCCTGAATTAGTTGAGCATTTGTTCTGTGATTTCTTAGACTACAGCTGCTAAATCGCACATTTCACTTTTAATTGTAATACACAGCGTTGAACATACAGTACACACTTAGGGTGTGCTTAGCCAGCTCTTGTTGGGTAAGTTATGGGGACAGAAGTAATACAGTCAATAACTTTTCTGTTTCTGCCTTTCAAATGGAAGGAGACAACACAGATGAATCTTGATGTAATTTCCAACACGTTCCCACAAAGTCCTCATGCATAATGGCGTGCATAGAATTCACACTAAAACATGGCATACGGGACAAGCGAAAATGTGCATACATACAAAAAAATCCAGATGCATATATCTGTGTGTACACCAACTTCCCCATTCTTCCGCTCCATAAATCCTGGTCTGCGTGAAAAGTAACGCTCGTGCACGCACCTGTCGCCCCTTCCAGACTCCTCCCAGAATTCAAATCAATATAAATGGCCCCTTATGTTTTGTGTTCTGTGAAAAGACAATGGTAAAAGCACGGGGGGAAAGACAAGAATTTCAGCAAATACCAAGTAGAGGCAAGGAAAAACGTACTATTTGTTGGTTTAAACAGTGATATAAACAACAAAAGGAAGCTGATCGAGTAACAGAGTAGTGGAGAAACTCGAAAGTTCATGTTCAGAAAGTCGCAAAGTGCCCAAAATAAATAAGAAGTGGTCAGATATCAAAATCACTGTGAAAAGGAGAGTTGTAGCCCACCGTCCAAGTGTTATATGGAAGCATATTAGAGTATTAGGAGAAAAGAAAAACAAAAATAGGGACACAGTTGAAAAAAATGTCCAAATGTCAAATTTAATCTCAAAATTTCCACTTTAATCACATGATTTACTTTGTCATTAAAGTAGAACGTCATAAACTTCATCTTAAAATCATTTAATTTACTAGTTTCTCGAATCCCATCATAACTAAATTAGCACGTTAAATGCTTTGTATTGGATATGTTCTTCTATGTAGTCTATGTGTGTGAATCACTATGTGCTTCTTAAAGGGGCTTTCTCTTCCGCCGACAGGACACAGAATACATTACATTCATGATATTACAGCTCTCTGAACAATTTAAATATTAAGATGTATACTTGATATCATTTTCATAATGATAGGAATTAAAGCATGTATTAAACATGGGGACACGGTGGCGCAGTATTAGTGATGAGCTGGCGCCCTGTCCAGAGTTTGTTCCTGCCTCCGGCAAGAAGCTTGCTGCGCCGTGCATGACCTTCGACGAAATAATTTATTGCAGCAGTACTGTCTCTCTCAAACATACTAACCCCCAATTCCTGTCCTTCCTTTTCTTTCTCCAAGTAACTAATCGCTGTACGATCAGCTCTGTAATAGATGCCAAGCCATCTGTAAGCTTACGACGCCAATTCTTCAAACCTTTTATGGAACATTGTAATATCTTCATAGTACATGTTTAATTATTCCATCCGTCTATCCATCCAGGGTCGTGACAATCCCAGCAAGCATACAGTGAGAGGCACGAACAATCCCTGAACTGGGCACCAGCTCATCGCTACCGCTGTCCACTGTGTCCTTACGTGTTTAATTCTTAACAATATACATTATTTTAATGAAGTTTAAAACTTATCTGTATAGTGTAATAAACATGCTTTACTGCATTTCATCTTAAAAATGATATCAAGTGCTCCAAGAAGATAGCGATTGGAAATCTATATCGACTTAGAAGCCAGTCATCATCATATGTAAATACGCGCTTTATAAAATGGCTCAGGTTGTGTAATTTTATAACTGTAGTGCAAGCTTACAGTGAGGTGACCTATAAGGACAAACAGTTCTACCAGGAACACTTGATGGACTGATTGGGTGCATTTAGAGCTCTTGGGATGAAACTGTTTCTAAAGGGCGAGGGCCCTACAGGAAAGGCTCTGAAGCGTTTCCCATACTGTATGGAGAAGTTCAAATAGACTGCGCACATGACTGAGACAGCGTGTGCTAGATGCTGTATCCCGATAATCTGATCAGCTACTGTACAGCTGTGATTCCACACTCAAGTGGGTTAAATACTCTGAGTGGTGTACTGACAATGACAATGCTAAAGTAGCTATAGTATTTGGAATAGTTTGGCCATTCAGTGCACCATTATTTGGTTACAGGTTGATTACAATCAGATGCCTTAAACCAATAAACAATATGTGGTTAATTTCAGTGTATTTGATAAAGCCTCGTCAGGGATGTGAATCTAAAAAATATAGGGAAACCACATAGGAACAGTAGCACTGCTTTAACGCTGGGTGACGCTAGTTTGCAAAACCGAGTGGAGAATTTGCGTACGCCAGGGATCGAGCTGGCGAGAAAATGTGCGTGGCTTTACGGCAAGTTTAGTTTTTATACATCGCGATGTGAGCGTGGAAACAGCAGTATGCAACATTTTTGTGCGTACGCACCATTTATACATGAGGCCTAAGGTCTTCTGGCCTCACCAACACTTAGGACACTTCACCTGAAGTCGGCATTCATTAATGGATACGGCTTCACAAGAGGATTGATCTTCATATTAAAAATCCCTTTATGAAAGACTCACAAAACAATGACTTAGGCTCTGCCTATTAGGTATTCCTGAACCATTTTTTCCTTGTGATTTCTCCTTCTTAATTTATCAGGTATTAAACAGGCATCACCCTGGGATCCCAACTCTTTTTTCTGTCTCAAGGCTTATATTTTACAGTGGCATAGTTGGCAGGATTTCTCTGGTAAGATGAGAGGATGGGGGAACTTAGGACCCTCTTTAAGTAGCAGGGAAATCAGTTATGTCAGCTGAAAGTTGAAGTAGCGGTGCAACATACAAGCTTTTCCAAGGCAGCAGCCCAACGGACCACTGAGTAATCACTTTGCACTTAGTGGACAATGGGACCCTTAAAGATACTAATACTGCTGCATAACAAAGAGAATATTGAAGCTTATCTTTTGGTTTTCGATTAAGCCATAGAGAGAATGAGTGTACATCCTTGAGTCTTTTCTTTCAGAGGAAGTTCAGACAGCTTATTATGACCTTGATGAAAGGTTAGATGCAGAAAAAAAAGGTAGTGATGACAGAAATCGACTCAATATGTGATAACTTCAGACATAAGAGCAGGGAAATGCCACTAGTGGTTTTTTAATTCTGAATGACCCTTTTGAGTGCAGGCCTTCGGCATTGTGGATAAAATGATTGCTGGTTACAGACATTTATAAATTTAAGTGAGTAAGTGGTAGGCATTTTGACTATTTGATTAATATCTTGACAAGTTGGAATGCCATGGAGGTGTTAGTTGATATAATAGAATATCATCACTCTTCTATGAGGCTTGACAAAACTAAAGGGAAAAGAAAGCCTTGCCAACAGCAGTCCCAATGAGAAGAACCTACCAGGAGGGGTCTGACCTGAGCATCCACCAGAAGGAGCAAACATCTTTGCCTCATTGTGCTACAATTGCTTTGAGTTGGGATACATCATTCACAACTACCCAAAATTAGATGACCCAATGGAATGCAAGTGGGCATGGTTGAAACATTATTTGATGGTGGATAACTCTGATGTAATGCAGATAATTGGAAATTTACAGTTTATTCACCCTGACTTTTCAAAGCTAAACAACAACAATTAATTTCTTGTATAGCCAAAATCATACAAGGAATGCCACAATGGGCTTTTTAACAGGTCCTGTTTTTTGATAGCCGCACACCCCCCTAACCTTCACTCTCTAAGAAGACAAGAAACCCCCCAACCCCCACCCACACAAAAACATATAGGAAAAAAATGGAAGAAAGCAGCAGTAAAGCAAACCAAAACCAGATACCTGTGGGTGGGCATCCTTAGGTCTCTTGTGAATGCTTCTATCATAGGTTGAGACAGATCTAAAAGTAAATGCGCTGAAACTGCACAATGCCATAACAAGGTCAGCCAAGACTTGGCCACAGAGTAAGCAGTCCCCACCGAAACCACTCCCACCTACATGTGTGACCAAAGCATGTCCGATTTCAATTCTACAATTTGTAATTGACAAAAATATGTTAAACCATATAGTGGACTGTCTCAGTCATATTACTAGAGGTATGCCAGGTGGCACATGTCCACTGACTGGGTTCCCACTCTTTCGTATCAAGTAAGCATGCTCGTAGTCTTTTGCTTAGAAACATAAAACAGAATGTACATTTCAAGATATAAAGAAGGCTTTTACTAAAGTGCCAGATTTAATTTCTCTTAACTTCTCTCTCCCTTTGTCCTTTGAAATTGGTCTCAGAGCTGTGTCAAATCATGTCATTGATAGCTCAGAGCATCATGAAGCCAGAAACTGCTCATTTGGGAGACCAGGTATACGGCAGATGAAAGGGAATCCCTCACCATTAAATGGGCTATCTCACAATTGAGACAATACCTGCTTGTGAAGGAATTTACTTTGTTTACTGATCACACACCACTCCAGTGCCTAGCTGCCCAAAAGGAGAATAACCCCACAATCACCCAATGGTTCCTTGACCTACAAACCTACAATTTCAACATGGTGCATGGCAAAGGCTCCCTCCATGATGATGCTGATGTCTTTTCATTCATCTACAACCTCATGGCCTATTTACACTTATTCTATTTGGATTGACATGTGGGTATTGACAGTTTCATGTCAAATGCACAAGCAAAGGGTATGCTTAATGGACTCTTGTTTGGTAGGTTGCTAGGCATATGAGAAGAGCTCAATAACTTCTTTTTTATTTTTTAATGCAGGAGGACACCCCAGACGAGTTGCGATGTTACTACTGACATGTCAACAGAAAACCCAACTCTTCTGGCCTTGCTGCTGCTTACGACTCTTCGCTAGAAGTTCAGCATTGCCAAAGGACAGATCTTCCTAATAAGAAGCCTTAAAGACTCAAATGTCATTGGCTCAGGCTCTGCCTAAAAAGCACACCATTTTTTCTTGTGATTTGTCCTTCTTAATTCATCAGACATTAAACAGGGTATACTCTGGGACCCCAACTCTTTTTGTCTCCAGACTTATATTTCACTTATTTTTCTTACTTGACACACTTGCACTTTTTACTCCTTATGTTAAAAGACAAACAAATTTGTCACCTTTCTGACATTGTCCTACATTTTGTTAACTACTTAATACATTCTTTAAATATGCTCATAATAAATTGCAAATTATTGCAGTAAAATCCTATGTTATAATATTTACTTTCTTATCTTTTTCATGCAGCTTTGTTTATTTTGTACCAATACAGCTTAAGTTATTTGTACAATAACATTTTATAATTTGATTTTTAACTGCTTTAATCTTCCAGTATTTTACCAACACTGGCAATTTTTTGTATTAGAAGAAAATTATTTCATACAAGAACATTTAATCCATCGTTTCCTTATTTATTTCTAGATTTTCTAACTGGCAGTGTCTTGCTGAGAAAGTGGAAAGGTGAAAAGTAATTGAAAAGTATACAGTATATGTTATCAAATTCTATTACCCTCAAACTCATTTAGTGCATAACTATTCTTGGTTTATTCTTCTGAATAAAATGTATTATTTATTATTAGGCAAAGAAACACACATTGAATAATAATTGAAAACATCATCCCACCCAGGGCAGTTAAGAGTCATTAGAAAAACTGTGAAACCAAAACTTACAGTATGTGTCAAAAACAGCTTCAGTTATTCAATTTCAAATGTGACAAACACTGGCAGCAGGATGCAATGGTGGTGTAATGGTGAACGATTATGCTTGTGATCCAAATAACAACAAACAACTCAGAAAGTAATATGGCCCCATCTTGAGGATGAGGCCATGACAAATAAAGCAAGGAAAAAGTTTTAAGGAAAAAGTAAAAATAATGGGCAGAAATTAAACCCAAGTTTCTAGATTGAAAAGCTCTGTAGTGAGCTCGCACTGTTAGTTTTCTTGCTATTCACTCCGACCCTGAGCCATTTCTCTGAGGCCAAGGAGCAAAGTTATATGCCAAAAGCTTTCAAGTCCAATATTTAGTGTGAGAAGTACTTGTGTGCCAAGTTTCAAGTGTCTGTGGCTTTAAAAGCAAAGTTGTTTATAAAGAACAATCAAGAAAGAGTTTATGCTATATAGATAAAGGAGATTTTTTCCATGCAACCTTAAACATGAGTAATTAAACTTGTTAATAAGATGTTTACTTTTAATATGATTGCCCAAACTCTAACATGAAATAAGCTTTGTTTTATTACTGTCTTTGTTACTTATTTATCTAAGACAACTAAAAAATTATATTATTTAAAATGAAAACAAAACTAAAAGCTGAATGAAAAATGAGAACTAAACTACATTGAAGTTAAAACTGCATACCCAAAAAATAACTGAAACAAAACATGGGTATGCAACATTTTATAGTTTTTAATAAAGAAGCAAGTGAGAAAGTCCATTTCCACATCCTGAACGCCGCCAAACTGTTTACAAATGAGGTATGGCACAATGGTCTTAACTCCCAGAACTCAATTCATAAAAATTGTGCTGACTGAACATATATAAGCAATTGCTTTGATAACTTATGTTAATTGTGATCAAAATACATTGTTTTATGCCCAAACATTGTGAATGTTACTTCTACACAGTTCAAAACAATAAATCACCAAACTATCTTTGGTTTGTGAAATACTGTGCAGTAAAGCTCAATTACCAAATATTTCATCAAATAACCCTTATTTGAAGAAAGAAGCCCTAACATCTGATTGGAGCTGTTATTTCAGGCAGGACCTCTAGAGATGGCAGCTGAGGATGAATAACGTCCACCATAAAGGTGCTTTAATCCTCAAATTGTATGCAAAGTCATATGAAGATAGTATATGAGGAATTGCCGCTTCCTTTAACATTTGCAAATTAGTGTACAAAGCATTTCGATTACTAATGTGCTTTAGGGTTTGCTGGATTATGACATGGTACAACTGTCAGACACTATGGTAAGCATAAGCTTTTTTTTTATACTTTTGATCTATTACATGCTTTGATTGCATTTTCTTTTTTTGAATTCTATATATGTGCAAACATGGCATTGCAATGAGACCATGAGATCACAAAGATGATGTCACTGGTGAAAATGGTGGAAAATAAATAATTAAACAATAAATGTACTTAAATGTTGAATTGTTGTAAAGTTGTAATGGGTCTGGAATGATAAAGTTTACTCTTTAATTTACCCCATTGTTGATTTTTTATGTTTGAAAACTATTCAGTTCAGAAACTGGAATTTTTCTCCAGGATTGCAAAAATATTTTTGTTGTCATGTTTCAGTTTCTCTTGCAGTGTTCTATCATTTTAGGAAACAATTTAAAAGCAGTTTTTGAAGCCATCCACCAAAATGTCTTCTTTCAAGGCTCACTCAAAATGGGAACTAATCTCGACTGCTGAAGATAACTTGTGTTTTAATGAGCTGACTTCCAGACAGATTCTGGTTTCCCTAGCTTCAGTAAATAATGAAAGAATGCTGACTTTCTGTAATTTTTTAGCTTGAAGGTGTTGGGTGAACAAGACACACTTGGGCAAACATATGACTGTTTACAAAATATAGTGTACTTCACTTTTAAATCTATTAGTTTAAAAATAAAAAAGATTTTAAAAAATGAGTAATCCAAACCAACATTTAAAACCAAATCATGAAATTAGGTTTAAAATCATCTACTTTTCTGGTATAGCAAAAAATCCAGTTAGAGTTTCAAGAAGCCCCACATTATATTATGCATTAGTTTTTACAATGCTTTTTAAGTAAATTTGTACAGTTAACTGTGAATTGAATGTTTTTATAATATATAATATACTGTGTCCATATATTTTTAATTTTGCTATGCATAAACCCACCATAGCTTGTTTTTCTTGTAGAGGCAATGGCAATGATTAGAAAAGGCTATTATATTTTCAATTAAGATAGCTATGTTTTCATTTTTAATTGATTACTAGCTGATTACTCAGTGGCTTCGCACACTGAGTGTAAGGGAAAAAAACTAAAATGTAGTATTTATAAAATAAGTTTGTTAATTACCAATGTTATTTTTTGAACAAATTAAAGAGCATTCACAATAACATAGAAATTATATAAATATTAATTATTAAGTAGTAAAACATTTTGATAAAAGAATTGAAGAAGATATAAGAAGCGTATAAATTATTAAACAGTCAAACATTAACATTTAAGAAGTAAAGATACATTGAGTACTTCTGTAGTGGTTTTGAGCAAAGTACCTGCTTGACAGCCTTGCACTATGTGCCTGTGATTTAAAAGAAAAATTATTCTGAGAAATGTGGATGCTGCCTTTCCATGCTTAATGGGCAGAAGGTCCAAACAATTCCCAAGTCCAATACTTAACATGAAGAGGTCGGTACATCTTTTTAGATGTAAACCCTCCATCTTATTAAAAGAATTCATCACAAAAACAACCTTGAACGTTGCGGGGTTTTAGTGACCCGAATTCATCTTAAGGGACAGTAAGTAGCCGTGCACCGCAATATACCAAGAGAGTCTGCTTCGATAGCGCCGATTACACTTATTCACAAAGATTTCCACTATCCCAGGAGCCGACGGGGCACTTGAAGTGTGACAAACAGTGCGAGAAGAGAGGACGCTGCCCGAAACTGTGAAGCTGTTGACCCAGAGGAAAAGCCCGACATTCCGCGCCTCTCAGCGTCCACTTTGATATTACGACCCCTCGCCGCTGAAGGCGGTCTCGTCTTCACATTGTTTACAGCTCGGCGCAGTTAAAAAGTAGAAAGATGCAAAGCTGTTTTGTTCATCTCTTCTACTATCAAGTACTGCGAATTAAAAAAAAGTTACAATGTGGTAGTTTTCTCTGTGAGAAAGCGCTTGGCGGCGGACGGGTCAGCGCTGGAGTCCAGAGAGGAGGGCTGGGAGAGGGATGAATTAAAAAAAAAGTTACAATGTGGCAGTTTTCTCTGTAAGAACGCGCCTGGCAGCGGACGGCTCAGCGCTGGAGTCCAGAGAGGAGTGTTGGGAGAGGGCGATGCGGGGCGCACTTGTATGGGATAAATCAGCGTGTTTGTGTTTACCACTTTTACGTAATTTCCATATCGCGTGGTCATACGTCATTTCCGTTTCAAACGCGAAAAGAATTTTATATATATAGATTACCCAGGTCAATAACTTGGAGTGCTCAACTCCAGTTAACGATTTCAGTCTGACTGAAGTGGCATATCAGTACTAAATGAAAAATGCTAGCTCACATGTCTTAACTTAATAATACCCATTTATACACATAAATGTACTTCATTCTTTAGTTCTGAATGTTAGTCTCTCCTCAGAGTCGGATGGTTAGGGATGTGTCTTCCACTAGAAAGAAGGATATACCCATGCATAAAACAAAGCACATGTCCGAGGTTGACTAGTCAGGAAAAATGTACAATTTACATGGGAGATCCACGGAAACATAGAAAGAGAGGCCAAGATAAACCATAAGTTGAGCTTTATCACAACACAAACTCATTTTTAAGTCTGCTAATCAAAAGAATACTCAGTTAATGGTTGTACTTTAAATAGGCAAAATAGGCAGATGAATCTAAACAGCACCAAAATCAAAATGAAATCCAAAAATCCTAATATCAAAATATGAACAATCCAAAAACATTCAACACAACCCTATACAGTACATTGCTTGGTATTTTCAATGATTTCAAGATGCACTCCCTGTATTTCCTCCTCTTACAATGATTTATCTCAGGTTTATTTAATTACTGTTCTGCAGCAAGAACTGTTGTTAGACCTTTATTTAAATAGATATATTCAGATCAAAATCTTAATAGGACCAGTTCTTCGTAAAGTCTCATTCTTGTCCAAAATATTTATGAAAACTCAGTGTGGCCTTTGTAACACAAAAGGCACGGAAGCAACAATCCATATTACTAACCAAGAATAAACCGGATATGGATGCAGGTACATGGCATGCCCATGGACGCAGGAGACATAGTGCGCATGCGCCTACAGCGAGCGAAGTCTGATCCACCGAGAACGAAGGAGTCACAGCTCAAAAACGAAGGAGCTCAACTAACGTAAATAAGAAATGAGGCAACGCGCCCATAGGTAACGACACAGCCACACAAAAAAGAGGATTCAGCCCACTGCCCCAGAGTGAAACGGGAAATACTACGGAGTCCACAAAGGTCCACAACACACAGCATAATCAAACCCGAGATAGTATGGAAAGCACAGGCACCTACAACGCACTTCTGAACCATAGCTAACCACCGCAAGCGAATTCTGATACACCACCAAAACCGAAAGAGCTCAACTAACCAACGAGCACAGACAATACGGAACCCTAACCGTCCACACTACACAGCATAGTCAAACCCGACATAGTACGGAAGGTGCAGGCGCCTACAACGCGCATCTAACACAACGCAGGCAAAACCCCGAGATGGTACAGAAGCCCCAGAGATACGGAGTCCACAGCATATGTGAATCACATTACAGTAATACAATAATATGAGTACTCACAGAAAAAACAAACACAAGAGGCTTCGGCGTCCCGGACATAGTACGGAAGGTGCGGGCGCCTACAACGCGCGTCTAACACACCACAGACAAAACCCCGAGATGGTACAGAAGCCTCAGAGATACGGACTCCACAGCATATGTGAATCACATTACAGTAATACAATAATATGAGTACTCACAGAAAAAAACAAACACAAGAGGCTTCGGCGTCCCGCCCCACAATCAAACCGGAGAGAGTGCGGAGTTCCCAAACGTCCACAAAACACAGCATAGTCAAAACCGAGATAGTATGGAGGGTGCATGTGCCTACAACGACAACCACATAAAACACACACACGGCACCGGAGGTATAATATTAATAAACGAACGCTCCATATTACACGGACAGAATCCCCAAACGTCCAGAGTACACAGCATATGTGAAGCACATTACAGTGATACATTACTAACAGTACAACCACAGAACACACAGACATGAGACCTGATGGAGGAATACGGAACCGTACACGTCCACACTACACAGCATAGTCAGACCCGACATAGTACGGAAGGTGCAGGCGCCTACAACGCACTTCTAAAACACCGCAAGCAAAACCCCAGGATAGTACAGACGCCCCAAAGATCCGGACTCCACAGCATATGTGAATCACATTACAGTAATACAATATTATAAGTACTCACGGAAGTAACAAACACAAGAGGCCTCGGCGTCCTGCCCCACAGTCAAACCAGAGAGAGTACGGAGTCCCCAAACATCCACAAACCACAGCATAGTCAAACCTGACATAATACAAAGGGCGCATGCGCCTACAACAACAACCACAGAGAACACACACACAACACCAGAGGTCTAATATGAATAAACGAACGCTCCGCATTATATGGACAGAATCCCCAAACGTCTAAACTACACAGCATATGTTAAGCTCATTACAGTGATACATTATTAATGGTTGCTAACAATACTGTTCACTTAACGACGCCACTCTCCCATTACAGCTGCATTTGCCATGACAATCAACAAATCCCACGGACAGACCATGGACAGAGTCAGCCTTTACCTCTCTGCGCCTGTATTTAGACATGGACAACTTTATGTTGCCATCTCAAGAGTTCGGCATTCATGTAACGTTAACGTTAAGATTATAATAACCACTCCAATATATCTCATGCATAGATCTGCACATCTATACCTACATAACATAACAATTACACTGCTATTGTCATTTACATATCTTACATAGACCGACAGATATCGTGGCACTGAACATAATACATATGTAACAATTACCAAGACAGACAATAATCTCTATCGGATGTATTTCGGGTTACCCAAGACCAGGGGTTGGCGAGCAAAGCGAGCAGGGGGCGGAGCCCCCTAGTAATTTAAGATTCAGGCAACATGCTGATATTTTGAAAAGCTGGAAATAACATATTCATTTTACTTTACACTTAAGTACAATTGTGACATTTTTTCTCATGCTTCCTATTACACCAACTTGAGAATTTAGTTGACCTATTAAGTGCAGCTGTTAAATGGACATCTTCATTTTTAATCAGTTCATCTTAAATATATACAGACTATACAACTGTCTTATTCCCGCAATTAAGTATGGTATTCTCTAGGATTTCATGTAATGGTCAATTGTATTTTAATTGTATGTGTTGGCTTTAAGTAATATTTGTCAGTAATTTTCACTTGTAAATGACATTCAGTTTAAGTCACTGATTAAACAGAATGATACTTCATCAGCCCTGCCATTAAAAACTAATCCAGTGAGGTAGCACAGTAAATTAGTCAACATCAGTCGTCCAGAATTTCATAAAAGGCAGGAATTCTTTTAGTAGATAAAAATCCTGCAAAACAGCAGGAAGAAAATATTAAACACTTTTAAGTTAAAGGACTTAAGAGCAGTTATCTAAAGTTGAAAACTGAAATCTAAATTTCTGCAAAGTGGTAATGCATTTCTCTTGTCCAACATCACTTTATTTTACACACAAGTATTCCTTAACTCATCTTGCAATGCAAGCCTAGAAATATCTTTAGTGATGTTCTTGGGGTCATCAAAAGTTTCAGGTCTTTCACTCACCAAGTGACCCAGTCAGGGTTGATCATGCTCGACTTGCATCTAGGTTATGCTCTCCTCTCCTAATCCATAACCAACTACACGCAGTTTCATCAACCTCCCTGACTATCATTACAGCCTTGAACCATTGTGTATACTGTACAATATTTAACTCTGTCAATATACTGACACTTATTGAAAATCATCAGAGGTAATGAACAAAGAATTTGAGCTTTAAAAAACTATCAGTCACACAACATACTATATTTATATTCTCATGGTGATTGACACATTAAAGAGAGAAAGACATAATTTGTATACTACATACTTTTAAAATTATATTAACTTTCAAGTTAATGCAGTATGTGAGTAACAAGTCTGTTATACAGTCAGGATTGTTTTTCTTTATGCCTGTGGTGTGCACTGTATCTGTCCATTCTGTACATCAATTTGTTACCACTTTTGAATACTGCCTCTCTGCTGTATTACACACATTACTTCTGAATCTGCCCCATTGCTATATTTTCAAGCACTATGTCTCAATGTAATACCTGGTGTACTTCAAGGCCACCATAGGGGGCGCTACATACTGTTTTTAATAACCTTCATTTCATTCAGGAAGCAATTCATGTAATTCATATGGGTATGTTAAGTTGTGGAAAAGCATCAGGGCCAAGATCAATTTTGTCCATAATGTTCTTTAATGCAGAGGTTTTCAAGTCCAGTCCTAACCAATTTCTTCTTTTAATTAGACTCCTCGATTAATTTAGAAAGCTGTAATTTCCCAGTTCCTCTATTTTCTTGTCTTACACCAGAAATTACATGCTGATTTTTTCTAAATTATTACTGGCTGGAGCAATCATTTATGTATTTTAGATGGAGATTAATCCATTCTTTTATCTTGCTGTTTAATATTTAGTTTTTTTCATAATTTAAGCCATTATTTGGTAATAAGTACACAAGTGCATAACACTGAAAAAGATGCAGCTCTTTAGCATTCGTTATCATTTGCAATCATCAGCATTCAGATACAATTAAGAGCAAACTCAACTGAGAAAGTGAATTTAAAAGTAATAACAAAACTATGGCAAAAAAATATCAACAGTATGTACAGTATATACTGCATCATGCAGTATTGACTCTTCAATAAAAAATACTACTTCCCGTTTAGCTAAAAAGCAGACATTTGGCAGGATGGTACATCTATGACAGTGGGTATTTACTAAGAAAGGACATTTTGATATATCAATATTTAGTGATAAAAAAAGTACCCTCAATAGAAAAACCAAATATATCCCCAAATCTCAAAAGTGTCTTGCTGTATTTGATTGAAATTTGGTGATGTTGTAGAAAAACCATAAATTTGCCAAAACATTATTTTTTATTCTCAAATAAACTTTTATTTTTTAGCTCAAAAGTTGATAGAAATCTATGTTTTGTACCTAATACTTGTATGCGAGGGCGGCACAGTCGCGCAGTGGTAGCGTTGCTGCTTCACAGTAAGGAGACCAGGGTTCACATCCCAGGTTCTCCCTATGTCTGTGTGGGTTTCCTCTGGGTGCTCCAGTTTTCTTCCAAAGACATGCAGGTTAGATGGACTGGCAATACTAAATTGGCCATAGTGTATCGTTCGGGTGTGTGTGTATGTGTTTGTGTTTGCCTTGTGATGGACTGGCACCTTGTCCTTTGTTTGTTCCTGCCTGGTGCCCTATGTTAGCTGGGATAGGCCCAAGCAACCCTGTTCAGGACTAGACAGGTTTGAAAATGCCTGACTGACTTTCTTATTTGTTGATAATGATTACACTACATAGGCTTGTGTTTTTGAAAAGGCACTGTTGTCCACTTCCATGTCATCATTAACAGTCAGCATTCAGTGCTTTTTAAAGTTAAAAATAACAAAGAGCAAAATAATCGATGGAGCCAAGCCACAGTTGAACAGAATGTGACAAGAAGAAAAAATAAAAGTAATTGACCTTTTTTTTTTTGAAGACATTTATTCAAATCTACTATATACTGAGGCGGTACTGCTTTGAGCCTTTATTGCTAACGGAGAGTCATGATTTTTAGCAGGTTTTACCTTTCAATAAATCAACTTGAAATCAATTTTGTTACATTGCTGAATACCGCATTACAACAATACCACCAAGAAGTGCATGCAATATGTTCGACAGTAACAACTCAAGTGTACTAATATTATACCCTGATAAAAGAAAGAAAAAAATAACAACAAATATGGTATATAGCAAAGTACTTAGTTACATAGTACTTCTGATACATGCAGTTAACCAATGACACTTATAACTGAAGCCCACTGACTTTTCCCCAAAAAAACAGATAACACAACTAATTTATTATAAGTGTAATTCTCGCCATACTTAACTTTTTTGAATCCAAAATAAAAGGGAAAAGCTCCCCTAATTACATAATGGATTTACTCAAAAGGTATAGAAAATGACTCGGTGATTGTGAAACTGGTTGGGATGAACATTTGCAGCCAGAGCGGTGCCCAGGACGGAACATGAAAACTATTGCTTCAAGATAATTTGACCTCTGTTTCTGGTGGATATTTTGAATCCTTGTAACAAAACATAAAGAAAACAGCACACAACACAACATACTATATTTAGATTCTCATGGTGATTGACACATTAAAGAGAGAAAGACATAATCTGCATACTACTTACTTTCAAATGTAGCCCTCCCACCAAAAAAAAAAAAAAAAACTGGCACGTTACCTATGAAATAGGATGAAATTTCACTGGTGGGATCCACATTAAACACCTCCCAATAAATTTTAATAACCAATGGGTCCAATGAAACAATTATTATTTATAATTGTTACACTATTTCAAAGTAATGATTTGTAAACACTTCACACAATCATGGATAGAAAACAACAAGCAAACAAACAAAAAAAAAACATAAAACACATTTATTTAAACACACCGCTTATGGGATATTATCACAGTTCAGCTTAACTGAATTTGTCTGAGTTACAACACAACAAAGGTTCACACATAGAATTCAACAATAAATATATAGGTATATATATATCTATAAAAAAAATCGTTGGCGCGCTTAGTTGGAGCTCATATGCAGTACATAACTTCACGTGTACTCACGGTGTCCTTCCATAACTTTTCCCCACACTTCTCATTTTCCTCCTTGGTTAAACACAGGAATCTCACAGCTCTGTCTGGGATGACGCAAGCAGCTTCGTCTTAATGCGGGATTTATTTGCGTTCCCCGATTAGTTGTTGCCTCCTATGATATTTCTGACACTGCTTATTTTCATTTTCTCCTTCTAGGATAAATCATGTCAGACGTATTTCGTGCCAGCTGTGCCTCTGTGGCGGTCCTTCAAAAAGTCCTTATCACCGAGCTCTGTATCGCTTAAAAAAAAACCCCGACTGCGCGGCTGCGTTTTTCTCTTCGACAAGTGAGGCGTCCACCTGCTTGGTGCGCGAGTGCCCTTCCCGCTCTCCTGTGGCGGCAAAAGCCACGCGTGCACTTAGCGTCAAGTAAACACTTCTGAGTTCACTACTATACCCAACTAGGAGGGTGCTACACTCTCCCCCCACCAAAAAAATCGTTGTGTCCTCATAACGAAGGGGAAATACATTAGTCACATTGGATAACACTGGAAACCAAATACTGTATACTATAAGCAACATTTTGGAAAAATTCACAAGTTAAACAAACTGAAAACTATTTTGCAGTTAGCCCAACTGGATGATGAAACTGTCATCTGTATTTAGGTGCACCTATCCAAATATACTGTGTAGAACAATATTGCACTGGACACTTAGTACCTATGTTTGGCTCTCCAAGGAAATCATATTCTAAACGGTTTGGGACTTTCCTGATTCTATGAGATCTTCTGTATGTTCCAACCTCTTCATTAGCAATTTGTACTGCCCCTTCATTTTCCACAGAAGAATCAAAGATCTCTGGGGCACTATTTTGAGCTCCTTGGGAAAATTCCAGAGACCTTACTGTATCTCCACAGTCATCACAAAATTCCATTTCAGGACTTCTTATGTTGAAGCTCCCATACTCCTCATCTGTGACTTGCTCTCTAGCATTCCCTACATGCTCTGATCCAACAGGGTCTAAACCCGTACAGGAAGGTTCCGGGAGATCATGACCATTAGCACCTCTGGAAGGTGCATAAATCCATTCTCCATCCTCATCATCTTCACTGTCCGAATCTTTTCCAGAACCTGGCAAATCGACAACTTCTTTATCTTGGACTTTTTGCACATCACTCATCTCCTGGTTCAAACATTGGGTTCTCTCTCTGCCCTTGTTCTCTCTCAAAGTTCTTTTCTGGGAGTTAGCATTACTGTCAACCTCAGGCAGTAATCTTAGATTCTGTTCCACTGGAAGCAGATGATTTCGGTGAAAAATTCTTACAGGTCCCTCACCATTTTCTGGCTTCACTCGGAAAACAGGTAAATTGGGCATTTGGCTTTCAACAATATATGGCTTGGAACTCCATTGATCAGCCAATTTGTGCTTCCCTTGCAATCCAAGATTTCGAAACAGTACTTTGGTCATGTCTCTTTTTATTTCCATCATTCTTTTTCCCAGCAGCAGCTTCGGCCAACTCATATGCTACCCTCAGTTCATTTTTCATATTCCTGACATACTTCTGATATGATTTTACTGACGAACTGTCACTTGAAACACTAAAACTCAAATCAACAGGCAGTCGGGCTTCCCTCCCAAACATCAAAAAATAAGGGGAGTATCCAGTTGCTTCATTGCGGCTGCAGTTATAGACATGTACAAGATGCCCAATATGACGACTCCATCTACATTTTTGCTTTGGGACCAGAGTGCCCAACATGTCAAGCAGAGTCCGGTTAAACCTCTCTGGTTGAGGGTCACCCTGAGGATGATATGGAGTGGTTCTCGTTTTTTTCACACCTAATAGATCCAACAACTCGTGAATTAGCTGACTCTCAAAATCTCTTCCTTGATCGGAGTGTACACGCTTGGGTAGACCATAGTGAATAAAGTACTTTTCCCACAGTACTTTAGCCACAGTGGATGCCTTCTGATCCTTGGTGGGAAAAGCTTGTGCATATCTTGTGTAATGGTCTGTAATGACTAGAACATTGCAAGTGTTACTGGAATCTGGTTCAATGGAGAGGAAATCCATGCACACTAAGTCCATTGGTGCACTGCTGCTCAAATGACCCAAAGGTGCAACTCTCTTTGGCAAAGTTTTTCTCTGTATACACCGAGCACAGGTCTGACAGTACTGCTCCACATCGGTCTTCATATGGGGCCAATAGAACCGATTCCTAACAAATCCATAGGTCTTCTCAAAACCCAAATGTCCAGAATCATCATGCAATGATCGTAGAACAACCTGGTGAAATTTCTGTGGCAAAAGCAATTGTTTACACTTTGGTTTGTTGGGTGGCTGAGTGTAGCGGTACATCACTCCATCTTCCATCTTCAACCTTCCCCATTCCTTCAAAAGTAAAGAGATATATTTGTGTTTTCTCTTGTTCACCATGTGAATATCTCCCTTTCTAAATGCGTTCCACAGCTCACCCAACCAAGGGTCTTCCTGCTGTGAGGCTGACAGATCAGATAGGTTCAGTTGGGGCAGTGATGCAGTGCTTAATGTAGCTAGGTTGCAGTATGCTGCAGGTACTGCTTTAAAAGAGCATCCTAAACAGTTAACAACTCTGTTGAATAAAGGACAGTTAAGCTTATTAACCTCCAACAGCTGACACAGGCCTCTCACTCCATGAAGAAATGCTTATCCAGTCCACATCCTCCACTGGGCTCTCATGGGCACGCCGAGACAAAGCATCCGCATCTGTGTTTTGCTTGCCAGGTCGGTATTTGAGGCTGAAATCATAGGCTGATAGAGCTGCCAACCATCGATGCCCTGCAGCATCCAATTTGGCAGATGTCAGTATGTAAGTAAGAGGATTGTTGTCTGTTTGTACCTCAAATTTGGCCCCATACAGATAGTCATGGAGCTTTTCCACCACAGCCCATTTTAATGCCAAAAATTCTAATTTGTGTACTGGGTAATTCCTCTCAGTGGGTGTTAGGCTTCTACTAATGAAAGCCACTGGCCGCAAACCCTGCCCCTGGTCTTGATATAGGACACCTCCTAATCCCTCACAGCTTGCATCAATGTGCAACACATAAGGTAGTTGAGGATCCGCAAAAGCCAGTACAGGTGCCTGAGTAAGTTGAGCTTTTAGAATTTCAAAAGCTACTTCACATCTCTCATCCCATCTATCTCCAAATGGCTCAGTAGGCTTAAAGTAGACCCTTTCTGGCTCTTTCTCCTTATGTTTTTCTGCCTTCTTCTTCTTAGGCAAGCAGCCTTGCAGTAATTGGTTCAGTGGGTAAGAAACTTTGGAAAAGTCTTTGACAAACCTCCTGTAGTAACCACAAAAACCCAAGAAGGAGCGCAGTTCTGATATAGTCTGGGGTCTGGGCCATGAAATCACTGCTTCTATCTTGGAGGGATCAGTTGAGATTCCATTTTGAGAGACAATATGTCCAACATAGCTGACAGATGTTTGGCAGAACTTGCATTTATCAAGTGATAATTTTAGTCCTTCATTTTTCAGGCGATCCAAAACCTTAAGGAGGTGCTCTTCGTGTTCTTCCAATGTTCGCCCAAACACAATGAGGTCATCCAGATACACCAAAACCTCCAATAAATTCATGTCCCCAACTGTTCTCTCCATAACTCGCTGAAAAGAGGCTGGAGCTCCCGTTATGCCCTGAGGCATCCTTTCAAACTGGAAGAACCCAACTGGGCAAATGAAAGCTGTCTTTTCTTTGTCTTTTTCACAGAGGGGAATTTGATAGTATCCTCTTCTAAGATCTAACACACTAAACCACTTGCTTCCACTAAGGCAGGCAAGAGCATCTTCAATTCTAGGGACAGTGTACTGATCTGGAATTGTACGTCAATTTAGGGTTCTGTAGTCTACACACATCCGTATTTGTCCATTCTTTTTACGCACTACTACTATGGGTGATGCATAAGGGCTCCTGGACTCAGCAATAATACCAGCATCCTTCAGTTTTCCCAAATGCTGTCTTACATCTTCAATGTCAGCAGGGGCAAGCCGGCGAGACCTCTCCCGGAAAGGTTTATCTTCAGTTAGCCTGATTTCGTGTTGAGCACTCTTAGCACAGCCCATATCAAATTCATGACAGGAGAAAGCATCTTTCCTCTGCAGCAGCTTTTGAGCTAGTCTTTCCTTCCAATCTCTGGGCAGAGAAGAATCACTAAAATCAATGGAGTCCAAGGTCAACTGATTCTCAGCAGTCATCTCGCCAGGGGAGGAAATATGTGGCACAACCTCTACTGGGAAGATGTGAGCAATTGGCATACCCCGCTTCAAAGTAACAGCCTGATTGGACATATTCCGAACATTGACTGAGATCCTTCTTGAGTGTTCAACTGGAGTGTTCTGCACGTCTGGCCTCACCAATAATGCCTCAGGAAACCGTGGCTCTTCAGGATGATCCACTAGGAAAGTTTTATTAGAAAGTTTTCCTAAATATTTTGGAATCCCCCTAACTCTTGCCGTCTCACCAGGAGACAATATGACAGGCTTTGGGTGCGAAAACCACACTGTACCTTGGCTTAAATCATCAGTCTGGTCAGCTGTTATCCTCATGACTCTTTCAAATTGCGTCTTTCATGACGGGATGAACCACTAAAGTGTTCATGAAATCTTTCCCAACCTTTTGCTTGCATGCCTCAATCAGTTTTTTCACCACAGATGTATTTGTTCCTACTAGAATGGATGCTTCACCCTTCATTACTGGATTCGGACACACCAGCACCAGTGCATCAATGGCCTCAGTTACTCCAGTTACAGATCCTGGAAACTCGTGCCTCAAAGACAAACAACCATCATAAGGGTATTGCTGAGAACTTAAACCCCATATCTCCAAATTTCCAGTTTCCATTAAAGGTAGATGCTTAAGGTACCTCTCATAAAAGGATCGATAGAGAACAGTAACTTGAGACCCACTATCAAGTAAAGCTTTAGCATAAATGCCCTCTATCTGTATAGGAAGGATAGCGCTAGGCCCAACTAGCCCTGATGGGAGCACAGCTGTCTTTTTGTTTAGTTCATTGCATTGGGTGGAACGTGTCTTTTGAGGAGCTTCAGCCCGTTCCTCTACTGAGCCACAGAGGACACAGTTACACTGGCCTGAACAGTACTTCTATTATGAATCATGTTCTCTTCTTCTCTCACTACTTTTAGAAGTTCAGTGAAAGGAGGTGGTTCACAAAACTTGTGTGTCATTCTCAACCTAAGTGCCACCATGTCATCTGGAAGAGCCCCTCGATTTATTTGCTCAATACGAAGGCGATTCATTTCAGAAGACTTCAGTCCCCCTTTTCGCAGAACACTGTGTAGAATCTTATCTAGCTTGATTATATACACAGAGAGCTTTTCCCCTTTTTCTTGGAAGGTATTTCTGAACTTCACCATCAGATCAGATGCATTCTCTGTAGGACCAAATGCTGTATCTAAAGCCTTCAGGTAGTCACAAGAAGTAGCTGAAGGATTTTCAACCTTCACAAACTTTACAATATCTGCTGCGGGCCCTCTAAGGCATTCCACTAGCCTCTGTTTCTTCACATTGTCAGAACACTGCCATTCTTCGAGAATATGTGTAGTGTGTTCAGCCCATACCTCATAGTCTTCCTCCCCATTTGGTGTAGGAGTCAGTCCAGAAAATGTGCGCAGTTTCCTGTAATTCTATGCTTCTACTGGTGAGGCAGTTTGGCATTTCTGAACTAGTGAATTAATTGCGCTAACTAACTCAGTGTTAAGTGTGAGAGCTGGGGAAGCTACATTCTGTATGTCAGCTAAAGATTTTCCCTCTTGTTTCAAGAAAGACATAAGCTTAGTATGGAACTCTTCACCTTTACTACTGCCAGATGAAGGGGATGTAGCACTAAGTACTTGAGTGGACCATGGGTCTATTTCATCAGGAATTCCAATAAAAGCTGGGAAAGAAATTTCAGAAACCTTTTTAGAAGTCTCTACTAAGACAAATTGCTCCCTACCTGTTTTATCACTGCATCAACCATGCACTTTTGTCTTTCCAGTTCCCTTAACTGTGTCTAGCACCCTATATATAATTGTGTCTGTAATGTCCAGTGGCACATTGCTTAAAACAACAGCATTCTCAAGCGCAACATTCTTCTCTTTACACCAAGCAATAATCTCACATACATCCATATTGTACAAACTTCATCAATAAACAAACAAACAAGTTTGGAAGTGGAAAAAATATATATACAAAACTGCACAGTCGAGCACAAGTAACTTCAGAAAGGCAGAAAACACATCATGCTATACAGGAACAGTATTTGTCACATTAGTGCCCACCAAAACAACCCTTTTTTTTTTTTTAATAATAATAATAATCCCGGACGAGCCCCCACAAATGTAGCCCTCCCACCAAAAAAAACAAAAAACTGGCACGTTACCTATGACATAGGATGAAATTTCACTGGTGGGATCCACATTAAACACCTCTCAATAAATTTTAATAACCAATGGGTCCAATGAAAAATTATTATTTATAATTGTTACACTATTTCAAAGTAATGATTTGTAAACACTTCACACAATCATGGATAGAAAACAACAAGCAAACAAACAAAAAAAAAACATAAAACACATTTATTTAAACACACCGCTTATGGGATATTATCACAGTTCAACTTAACTGAATTTGTCTGAGTTACAACACAACAAAGGTTCACACATAGAATTCAACAATAAATATATAGGTATATATATATCTATAAAAAAAATCGTTGGCGCGCTTAGTTGGAGCTCATATGCAGTACATAACTTCACGTGTACTCACGGTGTCCTTCCATAACTTTTCCCCACACTTCTCATTTTCCTCCTTGGTTAAACACAGGAATCTCACAGCTCTGTCTGGGATGACGCAAGCAGCTTCGTCTTAATGCGGGATTTATTTGCATTCCCCGATTAGTTGTTGCCTCCTGTGATATTTCTGACACTGCTTATTTTCATTTTCTCCTTCTGGGATAAATCATGTCAGACGTATTTCGTGCCAGCTGTCCCTCTGTGGCGGTCCTCCAAAAAGTCCTTATCACCGAGCTCTGTATCGCTTAAAAAAAAAACCCCGACTGCGCGGCTGCGTTTTTCTCTTCGACAGGTGAGGCGTCCACCTGCTTGGCGCGCGAGTGCCCTTCCCGCTCTCCTGTGGCGGCGAAAGCCACGCGTGCACTTAGCGTCAAGTAAACACTTCTGAGTTCACTACTATACCCAACTAGGAGGGTGCTACATAAAATTATATTAACTTTCAAGTTAACACAGTATGTGAGTAACAAGTCTGTTATACAGTCAGCATTGTTTTTCTTTATGCCTGTGGTGTGCACTGTATCTGTCCATTCTGTACATCAATTTGTTACCACTTTTGAATACTGCCTCCCTGCTGTATTACACACATTACTTCTGAATCTGCCCCATTGATATATTTTCAAGCACTATGTTTCAGTGTAATACCTGGTGTACTTCAAGGCCACCATAGGGGGCGCTACATACTGTTTTAATAACCTTCATTTAATTCAGGGAGCAATTCAAGATAATTTGACCTCTGTTTACTGGTGGATGTTTTGAATACTTGTAACAAAACATAAAGAAAACAGCACACAACACAACATATTATATTTAGATTTTCATGGTGATTGACACATTAAAGAACAACAAAGTAAACAAATTGTTCAGCTTTACTATGTACCCAAGCAGTGAATGTCCATATAATCTACTATCTGTGCACATTCTTAGTGAGCTCCCTTTTGAATTTAATGTAGCATTCAGCCCTTCACATCTTTCTACACTTATTTTGTTTCCTCACACTGCTCTAGCCCCTCTCATTTTTGGATGCTTCCTTTCTTATCCACTACAAAGGTAAACACAATGAAAGTTCCATAGTCAAAATATTCTATGTTTTTAATTATTATTTATTAGCGTGAAACTAAGTTTTGCGTTTTGCAGATGCATGCTAATACAGTTCTAATTTTAGTTTTATAAATTCTAAGAATTCTTTGTGCATCATTTTATTAATGTAATGTTTATTGTTTATAAATTATATATAAAGGACTAATACAATTAATATAATATGGACTTAATTAAAAAAGTACAGATTAATGCAATCAATGTCTGCAATTGACTTTAGCAATAAACTATACTTGTTCTTTAGTCTGATGTAACTGTCATTCTGGGCAATAAAGAAATGTATATCACCTTTTGCTAATGTCGGCTCTGAAAATATTTGCTACATTCAGATGTTTAATTTATGCCACTATTACCATCCCTAATTTGAGACCTCTTGAAAATCTTGTATAATATGTTTGCTGAATATTACACCAATTGTCTTTCCTCCATTATTTACAGTATTTCTCCACTTAATTCTCCCAATTTATTACAACACCAGATTTTAAAAGTTGACATAAAATCATGCAACAAAGTTGTTGTTTTTTTTTTTCAAAAATATCCTAAAACTGGGATAGTGAGCATACCATCTCCTGTTTTAAATCGTTGCTTCAGGACGACGTCATACATCGCACCATCAACTGCCCTAAAGACAGATACACAACAGTGATGTGAGCAGCTAAAACAAATTTAAAAGAGCAACAACAATATGTCACTGTCATAATGTGAAGTAATAATTGTAAATAAATTGAAAACAATATTTTTATCAAATAGTATGCATAGAATAGAAGTCTAACCAAAACATAATCAAATTCATAACACATGGACTTCAACCCAGCAAAAGACTGCTGCTGTGTTTACCTGAACATTTTCTATTTAAACAGAACTGATTCATCCTTCTTATTTGAACTGGTAGGACCTCTCCTTTACACTGATTTGCAAGAAGTCCATTATCATTCCAAAATTACTTTAATTTGATTATAGCATCCATATACATATCAGCTTTGATGTTTTGTAATATTTACTTTAACATTAAACTTTGTATCTGGTTTAAATACTGTCTATATTCACTTAGTGCTAGATAGATAGATAGATAGATAGATAGATAGATAGATAGATAGATAGATAGATAGATACAGTGGTGTGAAAAACTATTTGCCCCCTTCCTGATTTCTTATTCTTTTGCATGTTTGTCACACAAAATGTTTCTGATCATCAAACACATTTAACCATTAGTCAAATATAACACAAGTAAACACAAAATGCAGTTTTTAAATGATGGTTTTTATTATTTAGGGAGAAAAAAAATCCAAACCTACATGGCCCTGTGTGAAAAAGTAATTGCCCCCTTGTTAAAAAATAACCTAACTGTGGTGTATCACACCTGAGTTCAATTTCCGTAGCCACCCCCAGGCCTGATTACTGCCACACCTGTTTCAATCAAGAAATCACTTAAATAGGAGCTGCCTGACACAGAGAAGTAGACCAAAAGCACCTCAAAAGCTAGACATCATGCCAAGATCCAAAGAAATTCAGGAACAAATGAGAACAGAAGTAATTGAGATCTATCAGTCTGGTAAAGGTTATAAAGCCATTTCTAAAGCTTTGGGACTCCAGCGAACCACAGTGAGAGCCATTATCCACAAATGGCAAAAACATGGAACAGTGGTGAACCTTCCCAGGAGTGACCGGCCGACCAAAATTACCCCAAGAGCGCAGAGACGACTCATCCGAGAGGTCACAAAAGACCCCAGGACAACGTCTAAAGAACTGCAGGCCTCACTTGCCTCAATTAAGGTCAGTGTTCACGACTCCACCATAAGAAAGAGACTGGGCAAAAAACGGTCTGCATGGCAGATTTCCAAGACGCAAACCACTGTTAAGCAAAAAGAACATTAGGGCTCGTCTTAATTTTGCTAAGAAACATCTCAATGATTGCCAAGACTTTTGGGAAAATACCTTGTGGACTGATGAGACGAAAGTTGAACTTTTTGGAAGGCAAATGTCCCGTTACATCTGGCGTAAAAGGAACACAGCATTTCAGAAAAAGAACATCATACCAACAGTAAAATATGGTGGTGGTAGTGTGATGGTCTGGGGTTTTTTTGCTGCTTCAGGACCTGGAAGGCTTGCTGTGATAGATGGAACCATGAATTCTACTGTCTACCAAAAAATCCTGAAGGAGAATGTCCGGCCATCTGTTCGTCAACTCAAGCTGAAGCGATCTTGGGTGCTGCAACAGGACAATGACCCAAAACACACCAGCAACTCCACCTCTGAATGGCTGAAGAAAAACAAAATGAAGACTTTGGAGTGGCCTAGTCAAAGTCCTGACCTGAATCTAATTGAGATGCTATGGCATGACCTTAAAAAGGTGGTTCATGCTAGAAAACCCTCAATAAAGCTGAATTACAACAATTTTGCAAAGATGAGTGGGCCAAAATTCCTCCAGAGCGCTGTAAAAGACTCATTGCAAGTTATCGCAAACGCTTGATTGCAGTTATTGCTGCTAAGGGTGGCCCAACCAGTTATTAGGTTCAGGGGGGCAATTACTTTTTCACACAGGGCCATGTAGGTTTGGATTTTTTTTTTCTCCCTAAATAATAAAGACCACCATTTAGAAACTGCATTTTGTGTTTAGATAGATAGATAAATAGATAGATAGAAAGATAGATAGAATAGATAGATAGATAGATAGATAGATAGATACTTTATTAATCCCAAGGGGAAATTCACATACTTATGTTTGTCACATACATAATTCACATACATACAGTATGTTTGTCACATTTCTGGGTAGTATTGTTTTAGAGTTGTAGGTAGCTGAATTTAATGTATATATTTGCACTCTGTTGTGTTTAATATTTTAACTGTTCCAGTAACATTTCATTTTTGAAGTTTGGCCATTTAGCTGATACGTGTTTAAGTAAAAAGCAGTATACAAGGTTTTAGTGATAATGATAAGGTTTTGTTGTCTTATTTTTCTTATATCTCATTAATTCAAAGTTCTAGAGGAAATAGTGAATATTTGAATTAATTGCAGGGGGAGTTCAACAAAGTTAAATTATTTATTTTTGAAATTTTATGCAGGCCTACATTTGAGATTGCAATAAATGTTTTGAAGAAAGTTAGTGGTAACAGGTTAAGTCTGTTAAAGTATGTCAGCTTGTGGTGCGACTTCAAAACTGGAGCTACTGTATATGGTCATTTGTGAGTTCCAGTTTTAATAATTGAACACCGTGCCAGTAAAACCTTAGATATGATAACTGTTTGATACTAAGGAATTAAGCAGACTTTCAAGAACCTGCAGAATATGAATAATCTAATATTTTTTAAATTTCTAAAATTTCTAAACTTTTAGAATGTATGGGAAGGAACTTTAAATGTTTGTCAAAGACAAAGCCTAAATTTTAAATTAACAGTAATTAGCTTTGATTTACTAGAAACATTAAGTAATGAGATACTCAAAAAAAGAAGAAGAATTTGTTGTATTTGATAAATACAGCTAAGAATCATCAACATACCAGTACAGTAAGTATTATATTTCTCTGAAACATGAAAAAGAAATGGTCCCACTCTCAAACCCTAATTTCTAACTGGAATGAGGGTGTACTAATATCAGACTTTACACAATTATACTGATATTGATTTGATACTGCCAAAATGATTTGTCCGTGGATGGAGCGAAGCAAAGGTGGGACTGCCTTCTTATAACCAATGGGAGTAGTCATTGCTAGCTGGGCAATCACAAGATATGCCTCCTTCCCCATCACCAAACAGGAATGTGCATCATTTACTGACAACTCAAAACTCATTAGTTGTAGTTACCAGTATTTCTACATCAAAAAATATGCAGAAATGGTCTGTTGTATCAATATCCATGACATGCCTTAAAAAAAAAAAAAAAGAATCGGTTAAAGAAATTAATCAAAGTACTTAATACTTCAGTTAATTAACTAAAAATAGAAAATAAACTGAAAATTTCTCAAAAAAGAATCTAGAAAATCCAAAACAAGAAACAGCTAAACGTATTAATGGGAAGGACATTAAAGGGGCACTTAAGAACATCAATGTGTAAAGCTAATGCCAAGAGATGACTTAAAGATCCCTCGGGTAACTACAGCCCTGAAGGCCGCATTATCTGAGGGCCCATTCCTCCCAATATTACCTAACCAAATTACATTATTAATGACAGGATGAAGATGATTAAGTACAGCATAACAACAAGCAAACGAGGAAAAGTAGTTAAATGTAAGATTAAGAAAAGACAAATAATAATAAAGGATGAGAACAAATATAAAACTGATAACACAACTAAAATTGGGGTAAGACCCTTGTGAAAATCCAAATAATTATTACTTGTTGATAATATAATTTTTTTTTTTTTTTTACTTTTTTGTCTGGGGCAACACAATAGCATTGTGGTAGCAGTGCAATCTCACAGTAGGCGACTAGGTCCTCACTGTGTGGAGAGTGTATGTTCTCCCTGTGTCTGGGTAGGTTTCCTCCCAAAGTCCAAAGGTTAGGTGGATTGGCGTTACTAAATTTGCCCTTCTGTGTGTATGTGTCTTCACCCTGCAATGGACCTTCACCCTGTCCAGGGTTTTTTCTGCGTTGCACCCTATTCTGGCTGGGATAGGCTCCAACACACCCCACAGACAGATTTGAAAATGACTGAATGACTGTTTTTATCCAATTCCGTGACAACAAGTAAATCAAATGAAAGCCCCCATTAGTCTGTGCAATCTGTAATTAAATGGATGTCCTCTACAGTATGGTTTCTAAAATGTATCTAAAATGTTTCTTACATTTGTTTTAGTTAGGGCATCCGTATGTGTTGTCATGGTAACAGGGCCATCAAGTTGATCAGCATCCTGATTTGTGAAATGCGGAAGCCTTATTTTAGTAACTGAGGCATCCATGCTCACGGAGGAAGCAAATTAAATGTCAGAAATCAATTTATTTTGAAAGACAATGAATTCCACATTTAGTTTTTTGAGTTCATACCGTATGTTATTACCTGCACTCATTTTAAAATGCTAAAAAGTAGGAAAAGGATTTGTTCCACATAGTCATCAAACTAGAAACGTTTTTGCCATTCTCAATGATGAATAAAAGTGAGTTAGCATAGTGTGAAATTAGAATTCTGCCCATCTGACTTTTCATTTGCATACTCATATCTCAAATTTTCTACATGCAATTGTACTTGTTACAAATTCAGACTCTGAAGTAAATATTTTCTTTATATTTTCAAATAAGAGGTTGTTTTGCTTCAAAGATGTGGATTTGGTCCCTACTCAGAGACGGTCTCAGTATTCATATAAAGGACACATGGCCAAGGAAACCAAGGAGTTTTCCTTAATAAAGCCCTTGATCAACTACTGTAATATAAAAGAGTCAAAATGAAAAGAACCTGTGCTAAAATTTACATGTTAATTCACAGGGAAACTAGCCATTTAATAATTCAGCGTCACGTCTACTGGGTTTATACCTGTAGCTATGTGGCACAATCAAAAGACTGGGGGAAAGTAATTTTCACAAAACCTCTTCAGAATAGATTGAGTTTTATGGCAGGTTAAGAAAAAACAAATACATTTTTTCAAGGAGGATATTTTTATAGGGAGGAGAAACTGCAACAAGAAATGTTCCTCTGTTCACAGAAAAACTCATCTTGTACAGTAGTCAAATAAATTATTTTAATAATTGGATTTTACAAAAAATAAAGAGTAAAAATTGTAACAATAACCCAACACCAGGGTACCACTTCTGAAAAGAAGTATAATTATGATTATTAAAAGATAAGACGCCAACCATGTTGTATAAAATTGTAAATTTCCCATTGGGATTAATAAAGTATCTATCTATCTATCTATCTATCTATCTATCTATCTATCTATCTATCTAAAACACTGGCACCAATAGCAACTCTGTCTCAGAAAAGGTTTATCATAGTAATATTTAATAAGATCTTTTAAATTTAAAAACATCACTATCATACATAAGGACAAATGTAAACACACCATAAATGACACAAAACATGGGAGCAGTTTAGGGAGTATTTTCCGAAATACTGTGTTAAATGTGTTCATGAAGTCAGAGATTTAAAGATTACCAGACATAGTAGTAATTTCAGAATTAGTAGAAATGTTATTCTCACCAACAACTGATTAACTTGGATCAGTCGTCAATGAGGAGCAGAGTCTTCAAATTTTCTCAGGCCCAACCTTAATGGAGACCTTGTCCCACAGTTCCATTAGATACAATTCCTTTTCAACAATGATGAAATCCTGAATAACACTGACCTTCGCTTCACTGGCTAAGACTGCTGTATTGTAGGCTCTTATTTTAACCAGTACTGTACTGCAGGCATGTCAAACTCACTACCATTGGTGGGCCGCTTCGACTGCCATACGTGCGTCAGCGGGCCGTACTGTAACAAATACTATTATACTATTATACAAAGTTACTGTAGCTTTCTTTCCAATACTGAAAACTTTAAAAAATGTAACACTTAAAGTTTAAAGAAAAGCAATTTATTTCCATGCAGTCTCTACACAACAGTGTAGAATTAGAGTCTTAACCTCTTAGCTAGGTCGTTATTATATTACTAGGCTCTCCCTCCTTTTAAGGCAACCGACTTTTATCCTCAATTTGTGTGCGCTCCATGTGTACATCAGGCATTTAAGTGTAGGGAATGAGAACATTAAAGTGCCCATTCATAACATCTCCCGAAAACCTAAGTTTTTTTATCCCCTCGAGTGCCTGTCCAAACTTGGAGTGTAGGACTCCATAATAATATACTTGAAACTCATAGGGGAACAACTCTCCCGCTGCCATTAGCTCAGAAATGGTACCATAAGTTTGAGACTTCGACATTTCAGTGAGATACTGAAGCTCATTTGTATAAGAGATTCCTGACGGCATCATTGTAAATGGCTGAAACCTTGACCAATTACTTAAAACATGTCGTACAATGCCAGCCCGAATCTGTACTGCTAAAGACGGAGTTTCATGCACTAAATAAGCTATAGATGAGAATAAGCAAGCACCATCTCCCCTGATATTTACTACGTGGTGAGGCATTTGTACTCCATCAACATTAATTATTTCCAGAGACATGATTTTGTCTATTTTTCCAGCGCATCGCGCACAAAAGCAAGGGAACGATGGGAACACCACAACTCTGCTCACATCGCGTCGCTTCGGACTGCAAGCCGCAAGCAGTAAGTCTGTGATAAGCGGAATACCGCTACGCTTTGCAGTCACGGGATGGAAGGACAATCCCGACCGCTTTTATACAGTGTCTTGATGATTGATATTCATTATATTATATTCATTGCTTATATAGGAGCCTTACAGTGTGAGATTTATTTCTTTTGTCCCGACACTTGGCATCTCTTGTTAGTAACCAGTTTGTCAATATCAGGCTTGAAATCTTGTGCAGCTGCAACTTTTATGAGGGATGAAAGGTGCTCGACGGTAAGTCTTGAGCGATGTGGGGTTTTGGTAGCTTTCATTAACAAAAACAATTGCTCACAAAGGTAAGTGCTTCCGAAAATAGACAGTACTCTCGATGCCAACTTACGGATCTGCACATACGAGGGTGGCAGGTAAGCATACAAGCCTGGCACACCAACTTCGTTGTATTTTGCCTTCAGAATAGAATCTGACTGCACTTCAAGCAATTCCATTTGGATATTCTCAGGCGCATTCTCAATGTTGTAAGAGAACAGCGCAATGCCCTGTTTGTGTGAACTGAAATCACGAAAATGCGCACTGAATTCATTGCTCAGTAATTCAAGTTGGAAAACAAATCCTCCAAAAATCAATTTTTACTTTACTAAGTTTACTTCAAAGTTTATATTATAAAATAAGCCGATATGCAAAAAGCCACCTGACCTACAATAATTTTACAAACTCAAAAATCACAAAAATGTTAATAAACAACTCACCAACTTCTCGCGTCCACTTCAGATCTTCAGCTGTAGTCTGCACTAACTGTTCGTTACAATACTAGCACAAAATTACATGAAACCAGAGCAAAAAAACGTGAAAATATGTGGGCTATTACTACTCGTGATGGTCAGTTCTGCCCAGTGGCCAGTCTCAGCAACCCAGTCAGCAGTGTAGCCTTAGCAGGGGCGGCTCTAGGCTCGTGGCGGCCCTGGGCAGAGAAAGAATCGGTGGCCCCTTCACCTGGCAATGTCAATACAGTATCTTATGCACGGCGGATGGCCACATCCGTTGCGGACACTGCATAGCCGCCTCGTGCTCATGACACGCTTCTATATACGCGTGTCCGTAACTTGAAAACCAAGTGGCAACCCATGATATTCTCATTACGGCAGAACGTTATAATACTACATATAGCTTACTGCTCCGACTCTAGTGACATTTGTAAATACAGCGTACTAATTAACAAGAAACAGAATGTTTTTCGGCCACATTGCCGTCAGCTGTGTCGTTATTTTCTCTATCTGTTTTATATTCAATATATATTGGCGTGGCGGCCCCTGGGATTTGGCTGCACTGTGCAGGTGCACAGTTTGCACATGTCTAAGGCCACTCCTGCTGCAGCCTAGCACTTCAGTTGTGACGCTGTGGCTCATTAACTTTGGTCAAGGCTCGTGGCTATACTAGCAGATGACGTTTCCGGTACCGTAATGCCATGGGAAAACGTGCTTTTGTCAGAAGGCAGAAGTAAGAAAAGTCAATAAGTAACATCGAAGATGCAGAATACTATCGTTTGTGATTGAATCAATCATTTTGTACAAGTTCAATGCTAACTAGGATCTGTCATGCGGGCCGCACAGATTTCTGTTGCGGGCCGCATGCGGCCCAGGTGCCGCGTGTTTGACATGCCTGGTGTACGCCCTTTACCTAAGACTAAAAATGGGTACCAATATTTGCTGGTGTTGGTTGACTATGCAACACGATATCCAGAGGTGGCTGCTTTGAAAAAGGCTAACTCCTCTGCTGTAGCCAAAGCTCTGTGCGGGATTTTTACTGGTGTTGGCATCCCTAGAGAAATTTTAACTGATCAGCGCACACCTTTTACTTCTCACGTGATGAAACAATTGTGTGACAGCTTTGCTATTAAGAAATTGAGAACCACAGTTTACAATCCACAGACTAATGGTTTGACTGAACGGTTTAACAATACTTTAAAATAGATGATCAGGCGAATTGCTCATAATGATCCTACATCCTGGGACTCTGTCCTGCCTTTTATTATGTTCGCAGTGCGGGAATCGCCGCAGGCGTCCACTGGCTTGAGTCCGTTCGAGCTGTAATTTGGCAGGCACCCAAGATGGATAGGAAATGAGTCAACAGCTCTTTGGCCAATCTTTGCAGATCGGGTAGTTTTGTTACAAGATAGAATTTCTAAGCTTTCTTCTATTGCTGTGGAGCATCAACAATGTGAGTAGGAAACTCAGAAACGTCTTTACGATAGGCGCAGTAAGCTCCATGAATTCAAACCTGGTGATCGTGTTTTGGTACTGGTTCCGTCTGACCCGCACAAATTCCTAGCTAAATGGCAGGGCCCCGCCATTATTGAGGAGCATATGGGTCCATAAAATTACAAGGTTAGAATACCAGGCCGACACAAACCATTCCAGATTTTACACATTAATCTCTTGAAGGAATGGCACGACCGACAAGGGGTTTACACTTCCTTGGCTGTTTTTCAGACCGATGTTGCCATTGGTAACAATTTGACTGACTCACAGAAGACAGAACTGTTATCTTTGATCGAACGGAACATTGATGTCTTTTCAGACTTGCCAGGCAAGACTAACCTTGCAGAACATAAAATCACTACTGAACCTGATGTTCACGTACAGATGCGGCCGTATCGGATTCCAGAAGCGCAATGAAATATTGTACGCGAAGAAGTCAAGAAGATGCTGGCATTAGGTGTAATACGTGAAAGTAAAAGTGACTGGTGCAGCCCGGTTGTATTAGTCCCAAAGCAAGATGGTTCGGTTTGCTTCTGTATCGATTTCAGGCACTTGAATAAGGTCTCTAAATTTGATGCTTATCCGATGCCCCGTGTTGACGAGCTGTTGGAAAAACTGGGTCAGGCGAGCTATATCTCCACGCTAGATCTCATGAAGGGTTATTGGCAGGTGCCTCTAGAGGCTGGCAGTTGTGAGAAAACAGCATTCGCGACTCCTGACGGACTTTATGAATTTATGAGACTCCCGTTTGGTCTTCATGGGGCACCTCTAACTTTCCAGTGTATGATGGATCAGATCCTGCGTCCTCATTCTGAATATTCCGGGGCGTACCTTGATGATGTCGTGATTTTCAGCAATGATTGGCAAACGCATTTAGAGCAACTTCAAGCTGTTCTTGAAAGCTTGAGACAGGCTAGCCTTACTGCTAACCCAAAGAAATGTAAACTGGGTATGTCTGAGACTCATTACTTAGGTTATTCTATGGGCAGGGGTTTACTTCGGCCACAGTTAAGGAAAGTGGATGAGATGCTTGCTTACCCGCGACCAAAAACACAGAAACAGATACGCGCCCTTTCTGGGGCTTGCTGGTTACTGCAGAAGGTTCATCCCTAACTTTGCACATAGGGCTGCTAATCTTTCAGAACTTACTAGAGGCAGGAGAAACCGCCCTATTTTATGGACAGAAATTTGTGAACATTCCTTCTGTGATTTGAAAACTGCTTTGTCTACTTATCCGGTTCTACGGAATCCCGATTTCTCAAAGGATTTTGTCTTACAAACGGACGCAAGTAAGTTTGGTGTAGGCGCAGTCCTGTCATAGATTTTTGATGGAGAAGAGCACCCTATCATGTATTTGAGTAGGAAATTATTTCCTAGGGAACGCAATTATTCAACAATTGAGAAGGAATGCTTGGCGATTAGATGGGCTGTCAAAGCGCTTCGTTATTACTTATGGGGTCAAAATTTCACTTTGGTAACTGATCATGCTCCACTTTAATGGTTATACCGTCAGAAAGATACAAACTCCTGTCTCATGAGATGGTTTCTGGGTTTACAACCTTACAATTTTACGGTAAAGCATCGACCAGGCTCTGAGCACGTCAACGCAGATGTATTATCACGGCTGTATGAACCTGGTACAGAGAGTTGTTTGATTCACGAGAATGTGAATAAAGCTGAGGAGGGGGGTGTAAGCTGGAGCACTGATCGCACCCTCAGAGGACACAGACGCCCCTGGGAAAACCCCTGAAACAGCTGACAGTCTACCTTCACATTGCTCCTTACCCTTCTTACTTGCGCTATAATGTGCAATAAACCTCTCGCGCGGTACTCCGCTTACTTAAAAGCCTTGTACAGCGCCTGCTAGTTTTGGAATTGATTGTTTTGCTTCTCTCTCTCTCTCTCTCTCTCTCTCTGGCATTCTCTGCTCTTGGCGGAACTGTCACTTCTGACTTGTCATGGAGCATGTTTAAACTTTTGAAAAGAGACAAATGTTTGTTTGCAGTGCTTTGAATAAAGTTCCTTTTTTTCCTACAACCTCCTGTGTCTCTGTGCAAATATGTGACCCAAGCGTGACAGTATGATCAACTCTCTATTAAGGAGCAAAGTCACCCAGGGGCCTGTGAGAGTCTCAATCTGAGCTTGGTGTGGGGGTGTGTGTGTAATTGGGCCCTGTGATGGAAGGGCATCCATTGCTGCTTGCTGTAATGTGCCAAGTTCTATTGTGTTATAAGCTCAGTCCCATTAATGACACTGAATGGGATTATGTAAGTTGAGAATGTTTTATGTTATGAAAATATTTATATACATATCTATACACTTTCTACTTTAAAGTTAGTTTAAACAAAATACCCAATAATGTATGTAATATAATTCACATAAACCAAGCATAATCTTCTACAGTTTAATAAAATTTGTCAGAGAAACTTGTAAGTGCAAGCTTGACAGGAGAAGAAATTTGTTTGACTTCCAGTATTGTTTTCCAATGGAACTGAATGACAAAAACAAGACATTTGAAAATCCCTTATTTAGTTTAAGTAGTGGCCACTTGAGGACATTCAAAAGAACAACTTCTGAAAATCCGTCCAATTTTGATTTCCAGGCAGATTCACCCTTGTCTAAAAGAAGGTGCTCTAGTGTTTTCAATTGAAGGTCATGTGTAAAAGTTACCTCATGTTCTTTCTTTTGTAGCCAAAGAGTTTATTCAGCTGAAAAAAACAAGTAGCTTTTAAAACTGTAACTTACAACTGCTTTGAAACTCTGAACTATAATGGAAATATTTGGATGTTGTTCTTGAATGAGCCTTTGGTGTTACTGTAATGCATTTCTCATGTCTGGAGTATATATATACAACTGAATAGTTGATAGTTTTCTGTAACACACCTGCAGAAAACATGCTATTTCTATTTTTTATATCTGTTCTAAATCTTATTATTTAAGCAACTTGATATGACCCAAAGAGACAGTTTTACAGTTCTAAGCCAAAGGTTGGGCAACTGAGTTGACATACCGGCAAACAGATTTAATTAATGCTGACATACAGTTCACTTCTGAGACGTTCCAAGCATTTCCTGCATGACCAAAGCCTTTGAGACAATCTGTGAAGACACATCCAATGCCATAAAAAACTGTCATTTTGTGCTTCTGTGATTGACAACTGAGGTGATGAATGTAAAATAAAACTTACTGCTCTAGTGATGCCCACCTCAGTTCAAGTGATCATTTCCCCAATAAGATTTTAAACAGTATTATTTGTTATTACAAAGCATTTTTCCCCATAAGATTTCTGAATGGTGCTGCTCCTGTTTAGAATTGTGGGGTCTATCGTAGTAGAATTTTCTGTAAAGCAAGAGCCAACCATGTTTTTTAATTTGCAATTCAAATGTTATTTAATGAATTTGGACAGGACAGGATATTGTTCGTATTTTTGTTAAGAATAAAACTTATTTGACAGCCATTTAGGTCCCTGTTGTAACAAAGAGACAAGAGTAGATAATAAATCTTTTGGGCACCACAAAGACTAACCCCATATATTCAAATAAAATGCGAACTATAGCGCATCGAGAGAAAAAAAAAGAAATGTTGTGATGATGCAAGTCTCCAGGAAGACTGACTAAGATGGGATTGCTTCTGGTGAGAAGGGTTCTTGGCAGGAAGAGGTGGGTCTAGGTGGGCAGAAACAGGAAGTGACAGAGTTGTCATAGTTGTAAATCTTCCAGTCTGCAGAGAGAGAAAAATATAAGGCATAAGTTGACAGCACCATCTGGCTTTCGCCTACGCACGCATGTATGACACTATCCAATCTAGCATTCTCAGACCCCCATATTTCACTATGCAGCCCTCAATCAGAGGTTGTAATCTATTGTTTCATTATTTGGCATTACAAGATACAGGAACACCGAATGACATTTGTGATAGCTTTGGTTTAATACTGTAGATCATTCCACCCTACCATTGATCAATGGTGCAAAAATACAGTATTTAAAGCTACATGTTCCTGATTGACTTATTGACTAACTAACAAGACATTCATTTCTACTTACAAACAACCTACGAAAAAATGGTTTTCACAAATGGATTCATCTCATGGTTCTAAAGGCCCAGAAAAATTGAGCCTCACTGAAAACTTAAGTTAGTTGTGTAGAAATAAGAAAATTTCTATCCTGTTTCTCTTTTAAGAGCCAGTATCCATCATCTTACTTCTGGTCCACAAAGGATGAAGAAACAAGATGGCAGCAAGTCTGACTGCAAGTTAGTGAGATCATGATTCACATGTTTCAGTATTATTATTATTTTTTTTTAAACTTGATCTTATTAGTGTTTTGTATATTCATGTGCCCAATCCCCCCCCTCTACATGGGTTAGCCCAAAATGACTATGCAACTTCTGCCATTCCATGTACAGTGGAAAACATTTGCAAGTCACAGGTAGCGTTACGCATGGATATTGCAGCAAGCTTGAGAATGGTAATTCAGTAATATTTTAAAGATTATTAAGCAATCATTAAAATGTGATTTAAACTTGTTGTAAATCATAACTTTATATTGGCTGAAGAGCCTAGAACCAGAATTGCCTCCTCATATTATGGATTAAATAAATTTCTACCAACAAGTAACAGGGCAAGTTGTTATTGAGATTTTCTTAAACACACCGTCCTTGTTTGCTCTTTTGTGGTGGCCTGGGGTAAGAGACACCAACAGCAATTTATTTTGGTTTATCGGTTAAGTTTGTTTCACCCCTTTGGGACCTCCTGGAGCACAACAAAATAGAGAGGGATCACACACACACGTAGCAGCAAGTTCAAACACACGTTTATTGAATGCACAGAGTTTTTCTATCCAGGTGGCAATTCTCTCCCCCCTTTGTCCGGGCTCCCCTCCCAACACACCCGTGGTGGACACAGCAGCTCAAAATAGCAAAACACTCAGTTCTTTTTCACACAGCAGTCGAGTTATATCACTCTGGGAAAGTACAACACACTATAAATACTATTAAGGGGTGGGGGAAACAATGTAAAAGGGGCAAAAAAAAAAAAAAAAAAAAATGAATAACTAAACTCCACAGACAATAACCCAATACTCAAACATTAAGAAATAAATAAACAAACTTAAATAGTTCTTGGGCCTCCGTGCTCTCACCGCGAGGCCCTCACTTAAACCAAAATAATCAAATATCAAAACCTCTGGCAGCGCCCAATGTCCCCTGTGCTTAGGTGCTCAGTTCCCAGATCTCACAAGTCCCGATTCTCCAATACTGAACACATTCCCTACATTCCACATCGGTGTCCAGTTGCAGCAATCCGGTAATGGCGTCCTTCCTTCCAACCAGCCGATCACTGTTGCTGGTCTACACCGCCATCGACATCTCTCCTCCGTTGCATCACGGACCCTACGGCAAAGAGCCAAATAACCCTCAGACCCTTCCCCTCCTCAGCCATAAGGCCAATGCACACACTCTCAACTAGCTATTAGCCACTTCCCTTTATGCTGACTGGGGATCGCGGGGGGTCTGAGTCGCACTCTCTCTCTCCGTTCTGGTCCTCTCGCCGTAGCGTTCTGTCAGCCTGGTTCCACTCCCGATCTTTCTCAGCATCACCCAATCAGCGTCCGGGTTCTCATTTACTCGCCTCGAGCAGGTACCTGAACACACAAAGAGAAAAAAGGACAAATATCCCGTGGCCGCTGCCCCTGCCGCCAACACTGCTTTTCCCTCCAGACTTGGACCTCCGCGCCATAGTCCTCTTCAGGTCTGGTCGACGTTGCCCTTGCAGCCAGCAGGAAAAAAAAAAACACTTTACAAAAAGTCCAAACATTTAGTCCCTTCACAGTATTTCAGGACTCCTTTTCCCCAGACAAGCACACTCAACAAACAGCAGCAGCCATCTTAAATCCTGCCTCAACCCCGCCCCAACCAACTCGTCAGTGATCGTCCAGCGAATCGATCGTGTTGGGGGCAGGGTCACACAAGACCCGCATCGCTGTCCAAAGCGCTGCCAGAGTAAAATAAATTAAAGAAACACACACATAATATTTACACAAAATATAACAAAAATAAATAAATAATGGCGCTCATCGTGCCGGGACACAACACTTTCTCTTTACAATATCCTTAACAACAACAGCTTAGCTGTATTGCATAATCTATACATTTGAAAGCTCTACAGCTCTGCAGTGTTTTAAAGTTCCTCAGTATATATGCCATCACGCCTTCTCTGTCTGATGGCATTAATCTTGCTCCAAAGGTTATGTAAAATACAACACAGTATACAAAAAGGTTAGAATAATACAGAAAAATAACAAACATTGGATGAGACACCTGTCCATCAAATGACACACGGGGACTCACATGGGGCTAATTTCAAATTGCCAGTTCACACAAGGTGCACAGTTTTAGGAAATGAAGAAAACTAGAGTGTCTGAAAAAATCCATCCAGACACAATGAGAACATGCAAACTCCACAAAGTGACTCCACCAGTAACTCTAACCCTAATACCTAAACTACAATACTACCCACTGCACCAGTGGTCTACATTATAGATAATTATACCTTCAATATTGTATTTTGTAATACTTTTATTACGTATGCTTATCAGCGCTTGAATTTCATTGCGAGATTTGGGGACTTGTGTCTGTTATTAAAATCTTGCATGTTTTCAGTTTAAGCAGGAAACTCCTGTTACTTTTTTAGTGCATAAAAGGATTTTTTGTTATTGCCATTTTTATTCCATTATAGAAATAGTCTGCAAATAAAAATGCATGATTCATTCATCCTTTTGAAAGTGTGGAAATGTGACCTGTAGCAAGTAAAAGGTGACAGAATGGACTGCTCAATATGTTCCTTCCCAAATAGTATGTATTTAGTTAGTGTTTCAAAAGTTCTGCATTGGCTATGATTTCAGAGACACAAAGTTACTAGAAAAGTGTAATTCAATGCTGAAAGTGGACCAGCAAATATTTAACATGTGTTATTTGTGGGTTATTTGAAGTCAAAGTAACTAAAATATGATGAACTTAGTGTACATAGGTACTTTCACTGCACAAATGATTAGGAACATTATACTAATACTGGGTAGGGCTTCCTGTTTCTTTCAAAACAGCCTCATTTCTTCCTGGCATGAATTCCACAAGATGTCAGAAACTTTGCTTTAAGATTCTTGTTCATGCTGATATTTTGTATCATGCAATTTCTGTAGATCTGTCAGCTGTTCATTCATGCAATGGATCTCCTATTCAACTGCATCCCAAAGACTGGATTCAGATCCAGTGAACAAGAAGGCCACTGGCAAACACTGAACACATTGTCATGTTCATAAAACCAATTTGAGATCAATTTTGTTTTGTGGTACGATGCATTATCATGCTGGAAGTAGCCATTAGAAAATGAGTGAATTGTGGCCATGAAAGGGGATGCACATGGTTAGCATGCTCAACAATATTTAAGCACTGTATGTCATGGCATTCAAGCAATGATTGATTGGTATTAACAGGCCTAAAGTGTGCCAGGAAAACATTCCCTACACTATTACACCACTACCACAACCATATTGGACTGCTGGTAAAATGCATGTTTGGTGCATGTGTTCATAGTGTTGGCACAAAATTCTGACCCTAAAAACTGTGTACCTCAGCTGAAATTGTGATTAATGAGACCAGGCTTTGTTTTTCCAATCTTTACCTGTCCAGCTTTAATGAGTCTAGGCCCACTGTAGCCTCAGGTTTCTGTTCTTGGTTGAGAGAAGTGGAACCTGACACGGTCTTCTGCTGTTGTAGCCCATCTGCTTTAAAGTTCAATGTGTTGTGTATTCTGAGATGCTTTTCAACTCACCACAGTTGTACATAGTGATTATCTGAGTTACTGTAGCCTTTCTGTCAGCTCACACCAATATGGCCATTCTTATTTGACCTCTGTCATCAACAATGCATTTCCATCCATAGAACTACCACTCGCTGGATGATTTTGTAACATTCTGAATAAACTTTGGAGACTGTTGTGTTTGGAAATCTCTGGAGATCAGCAGTTACAAAAATACTCAAACCAGACTGTCTGGCACCAACATACTGGCACAGTTAAAATCACTGAGATCACTTTTTTCCCCCATTCTGATGTGAACATTAACTGAAGCTGTTGACCTGTATCTAAATGATTTTTGGCATCGCAAAGCTACCACATGATTGGCTAATTCGATAACTGGAGGAGCACAAGTGTTCCTAATAATTTCTCAGTGAGTGTACCTCACTTATTTGAACAGGATGTAGTCTTCAGTTCTAAGTAAATACAACAGGTAAGTTCAATCAGTTCAACTCTGGATTAGCAGGCATGTGATTCTAATTATTAGCATTAATTTTATGGAGTACATACTTTTTTCAGTTACTGGTCAGAAAGTAAATAAATTCAGTATGTGCATGAGTCAGGATGAATCAGGTAGTCCCAGTAACACCTGCATGTTTGTAAAATTAATACAACCCTAATCCCACACCACAAAAGAAATTTTGTTCCTTTGTTCGACTGTTTATTAAGTGAGACATATTGTGCCAAAGGCATAATTTTATTTTTTTTTATTAAATACTATGTTTACTAAGTATGCCTATAGAGGTGAAAGGTAATGCTAACCACAGCACATATTATTTGTAAGATGTTGTTTTGGCCATGGGGGGTTCTCTTGGAAGCTAAGAGTGAGGGATGGCTGTGTATGCAGAAGGTTAATCATCAACACTGAATAAGTAATGTCAAAAATTAATTGTTTATTCCACCAAGCCATGTAGCTCACTTTTTCAAAAAGAATTAATAAACGTTTTAGAAATTACATGCATTTCTAAAAATATTTTATTACAGTTATTAAATGAAACTATTTCTTAATAACATTTTTTTGATAAAAGCACACCTGACCTTTGTGCATCACTATTGTGTTATTCAAAGAATTTGTAAAAAAAAAACATACAATACTAAAACTGAATGTTTAATACCATATCTACAACAATCTATCCATTTTATATGTATTAAGATAAGCAATTATTTTATATTTTATTGTGTGAAAGCATAACAGCATCTTTGTGTTTCATTTTAATTTTCCATTGCTGTCATCCATATTATGAAATTTGAAAAAATTACAATTTCAGTGTTCTTTAAGAAACAAAAACTATCACCATCTCTGTCTATCCTGTACTGTTCTTTATTAGTTTACATTTATTAGTCTGACTTGCTCCTGCAAAATTATTTAACTGGCCATTTAAAAATGATAACTTCTGTTCATGTCATTCGTATTCTATTCCTACATGTGCTATCATGACAAAAAACAAAATGGCTGATGAGGTAAGCACTACTACCCTGGGATGAGACAGGAATCTATCACTAACAATCTTGTCTTTTCATCCACAGCTCCAATGGGCTGTAGCCAGACAATGCCTGATCAAGCCCCCACAGACTTCCCATGTCCTACCTCCTCCAGGATTGGTGTCATATCAATGGCAGCCCTGGTTGAAGTTGATGTGTTCTATGCAGGGGTGAGAGAGAGAGCAAGATTCTTTCAAGCAGTTTTGGAAACTTGATTGTTAACAGCAATGGCAGATACTTTTGTTTCTAACCTGCATTATATTTTCTTTTTTTATTGAAATTAAATGGGAATTACCAGCTTGGAACTCCAAATTTTGAACCTGTGTCCATCCATTACTTCCAGAATATATAAACACAAAAAATGGTGTATTGTTCTGTATGTGACAATACAAAAAAAAATTCTAAGAAAATCTAAACAAAGCAAACCGGCTTATTCAGTTCAAATTGTACTTACTATTGTACACTTCTAGCACCAATCATCAATTGCACAGCATGTTGTACTCCCCTCAACTGGAATGAGATTTAAAATAATGAAAGCACGGTACATATTTTTACTGCTAGATCTACACAGTGATATTTAAAATGTGAATTCAAAAAGACTGTTTATTTAGATTTTTAAAAAATATTTTCATGTGCATAATCTCAGTAGAAAACTTTAGAGTGTAAAAGCAAAACTGCGAGGGGGACTCAAGCTAAAATTAGAAAATGAGACTTATTAGAAAATGGAACAAACCTTAACAAGACTGTTAATGTTATTTCTCAATGTACAGTAGTATCCACCCTTCTCAATGCACTTGCGCTACATGCCTGGAAGTACCTGAATTCCTGCAGAATAAAAGGTTTTGTCTTGTCCTTGCAACCACTCGTGCACCCATGTGGTTGTTGAACACTATATGCAGAGGGGTACTACAGTCTCTAGTACAAGTTACTGTGACTTGCTGGAGACCAATGTGAAGCCTGCTATTCAATCCATGCGGTGGGGACTGCTGTCTCAAGGAGTCTTTTTGCTGCAAGACAATGCCCACCCACACTCTGTTAAGAACACCAAGGCTTATCTGGAGAAACTGAAGTTTGAAGTATTTCTATATCCTCCTTATCTATCTTACTAAACCACAGTTAATATATGCACGGCGGACGCACCGAGGCGCATGCGCACTGCGGCCTTGGCGCCCGCCCCAGATTCCAGAGTCAAACGCAGCGGCTTTCCAAAATGCGGCGGCTTCCCAGAGTCAGTAGGTGGCGCCCGAACAACACAACCTCTGAGTGCCCAAACAACACAACCTGTACAGTCAAACGCAGCGGCTTCCCAAAACGCGGCAGATTCCCAGAGTCAGTAGGTGGTGCCCAAACAACACAACCTGTAAGCGCCCAAACAGTACCACCTGTAAACTAGACTTGCTCTAATCCACTGTGCCAGTAATGTAGATCACATAACGGTCATTCAGTTTGGCGCCCGCCCCAGAGTCCAGAGTCAAACGCAGCGGCGTCCCAAAACGCGGCGGCGCCCGCCCCAGAGTCAGTAGGTGGCACCCAAATAACACAACGTAATGCGCCATGGCGCCCGCCCCAGAGTCAAACGCAGTGGCTTCCCAAAACGCAGCGGCTTCCCAGAGTCAGTAGGTTGCGCCCAAACAACACAACCTGTGAGCTACACTTGCTCTAATCCACTGTGCCAGTAATATAGATCACATAACGGTCACAGACTCTAACCCAGCGGCTTCCCAGACTCAGTGGCTGGTACACAAACACCACAACCAGTAAACTAAACTTGCTGTGCTCCACTCTGCCAGCAGTCGGTGTCAGCAAAGGCAACGGAATCACGTCTCCACAAAATGAAACCGCTTTAGTACAGATATGCTTATGTAATTAAATGACATTTCCCCAGATACACCCACCCTCCATGATATGTCATCCATCCAGATATCGGATGGAACAGAAACTGATTGCCATTCTTGGATTTCCGATTCGCTAGCGAATCGTGGGCTTACTTGTTTGCCAGGTTTGGCACTGTGTGATGTCCAACCTTTTTAAACCACTAAAAAAACATCTGGGTAGTCATCAATTCAAGACAGATGATGACGTGAAGAAAGCTGTGCACGAGTAGTAGGAAGGACAAGACAAAACCTTTTATTTGGCTGGAATCCAGGCACTTCCAGGCAGGTGGCGCAAGTGCATTGACAAGGGTGGAGACTATATTGAGAGATGACAATATCAGTTTTGTTAAGGTTCTTTCCATTTTCTGATTATTCCCATTTTCTAACTATAGCTTGACTCCCCCTTGTACAATTGTCAATTTTTGAATTAAATGTTAAAAACTGACTACCTAAATACAGACTCTCAAACATAAAACACATTTCTGTGCCTTTCCTAATTTAGTCTAATCTATTAAATTGATCCCAGATGGACTCCAAACATGGTGCAGAAACATCTCTGTGATGACCAATTGAATGGGATACACCTAAGCCAGATTTCAAGTGCCATAGTAAAGGGTCTGAATACTTGTGTCAAAGTATTCACTAATAAAAGTTTATTCTTATTTTTAATAAATTTGCAAACATTTCTAAAATCCTGTTTTTGCCTTCTTTGTCATTCTCAGGTTTTGAGTGTTGCTTGATGTGGGAAAAAAATAAACTATTTTAGCAACAAAGCTGCAACATAGCAAAAAGTGAAAAAAAATGCAGGGGTCTGCATACTTTCATAATCCAGTGTATACTTCCCTGTACATTTTATCTTGTGTCTGAGATCCTTTTTATTGTTTTCTTTTAGTCTAATCAAAATTTTATTTCATAAATAAAAGTTGTTTTAGTTTTTACCCATAAGAAGGAAATAAAAGGGACTTTGGGATTACAATTGATTTTGCTACTCCCTGGAAAAGAAGTAAGATACAATTTGAGAAGTAGAAATCATCTTGTTAAGAAATTCAGTTCTGAACCTTTACTACTTAAACAGCTCTTACAAAATCTGCTGGGCATAAAACTTTTTTCATTAAAGTGTTAAAAATGAATTAAGAGACATTCTAAATTCTCTTTTTTGAAATATGCTTTACTTCACTATTTTGTGACCTGAGCCTACTAGAAGAAGCAATGCTGGTCAAAGCCCATTTGGAGCACTAGGTGGGATGAACAGACATTGCCCCTCATTGCTCATTGTCCCCCTGAGTGTCTGGAGCAAGCACCCCTTCTGTAGCACAAATAGAACTCTTTTGCATGTATACCCTGGACTTTAAGGAGTGTGCATGTGCCGCTTGGTGCATTGGTTTATTGCTTTTCTAAGTATACTCTTTTTATATTAATTTTGGGGGTGAGATCCATGTGATTACACACATTTCTGTCAGATGGCTTTGAAGAGCTCAGTGTGGGTAAAGTGCATATGATGATTCTGTTTCTTGTTCTATTTTATTTTCTTGGGTTATAATCCTTATAGTTCATACATTTCAAATTTATTTAATTCATATAAATTTGCAGAAGATAATGTATTCTTAAATAATTTTATGGAAGTATCTTTTTAGTTTTACTATAAATAGCATGGTTGGTGCTGCTGCCTCACACCTGAAGGGTGTACATTCCATGGCCAGTAATTTTCTGTGTGTACAAATATTAAAAAAATGTGGTTTACATTATTTTTTAATACAATACAATGCAATTTATTTTTTGTATAGCCCAAAATCACACAAGAAATGCCGCAATGGGCTTTAACAGGCCCTGCCTCTTGACAGCCCCCCAGCCTTGACTCTCTAAGAAGACAAGTAAAAACTCCCAAAAAAACCCTTGTAGGGAAAAAATGGAAGAAACCTTGGGAAAGGCAGTTCAAAGAGAGACCTCTTTCCAGGTAGGTTGGGTGTGCTGTGGGTGTCAAAAAGAAGGGGGTCAATACAATACAGTACAATACACAGAACAGAACAAATCCTCAATACAGTATAAAAATAAAAATTTTAGAAGTACGGAGTAGAATTTAACAGTAGATGATATCACATAATATGATTTGGATTTGTTTAGAGTCCTGGAGACCTCATTCATCAAGCATATAAGTGCTTTTTCATGTCTGTAACAGACATCTTATAAGTGTGGAATTCATTTTGTAACATTATCCACCATACTAAGTACATAGAACCTGCTCACGAGGTGGTCTAAGTTAGTTTGCAACTTTGCTCCCCTTCTCTGACTTCAAGAAGTGCACAGCAACTGCACTACATCTGTCTGCTACTAGTATGCAGCTCTGGGGCACAGTGCAACAGAACTACACCCCAAAGTGAGTGTTGTTACCAAAAACGCCAGAACAGCAGAGTGTCATCCTAAACTGATAAAAACAGCAATTGTCAATGTCAGTTTGGGCATGCTCATTCTCTCTGTTTCTAAGTGCACCTATTCCAGGTAATCTGGTGCCTCTTGTCACAAAGACAGGTCTTAACAGACTCAATATGATGCATTAGCACCCTTTTTTTTAATTCTAGTTATTGATGTCATCGAGCTGAGACTCAGGCATTAATGTAAACAGAATGTAGCATGTTTGCCTTGCTCCTTTAAACTTCAAGCATCAAGCTCAAATCAATCAAATGAATACTACAATCGTCTGCTAGGATTAAACAACTGGCTGAAAGGCTTCTGCGAGAACCAAGACATTGGGTCCATCGACAACTGGGACCTCTTTTGGGAAAGGCTGCGTTTCTTCAAGCGAGATGGCCTGCATCCGAATAGATTCGGCGCCCGGGTCCTCTCTGAAAACATTGCTAAGATAATTTGTTTATCTTGACTGTTTCTACTCTTAACCCCTTCCATAATGCTACTGCTGTGCTAAGACATGATAATTGCTTAACAAAATCTTCCGTAAAAGTGCACAACATTAATACCCTAGTAACCAATCTCAATGCACGTAGAAAATCTAGGCAATACGGCATAAACACCAATAATTTAATTACAATTACTACTTTAGATGAACAATGTATTAAAACTATAGAAAGACTATAGATTAAATAAAAAATACACACAGAGCAGCGCTAACAAAAATAACTTAGTTCATGTTCCAAATATCAATAACGCACATAGTATTCATCTCAGCCCCTCCGAAACATTAAATATGGCACTATTAAATGTTAGAGCTTTAACTAACAAGACGTTTTTATCAACGATCTTATTAGTGATAGAAAAATTGATTTTATTGCACTAAGTGAAACGTGGCTTAGCTCAGATGGTGCAGCTGTTTTAATTGAATCTGCACCTCCGGATTACAGTTTTACTCGTGTGGATCGCCAAGGAAAAATGAGGCGGCGGCTTGGCAAACATTTACTCAAGCCGGTTAAAGTGTAAAGATGTCAGTTTTGGTAAATTCAAGTCCTTTGAGTATCTCGCCGTTGTTATTCATGGAGATTCTCACGTTCTAGTATTATCCATGTATAGACCTCCTAAATTTAACGAGTCTTTCTTTGATGAATTCTCTGACTTAATGTCAATTGTAATTACGAACTATGACACACTCTTAATAGTCGGTGACTTTAACTTTCATATAGATAATCAGTGTGACCAAAAAGTAAAAGAATTCATGAACCTCCTGGACTCTTTTGATTTGGGACAGCTCATTAATCAGCCTACACATAAAGCAGGTCATACATTAGACTTAGTAATTACTAAAGGACTAAAAGTTGATGTAAGGCAGGTCATTGATACGGGTCTATCAGACCATTTTCTTCTACTTTTTAATATAGAAATAATGATAGAAAACACTCATGAGAAGCATATTGTTAAAAAACGCTTCTTTGACTCATCAGCAGCTTTAAAACTTATAAACATTCTAAGCAATCAGTTCGTTTATAGTGCCAACTATAATAGCGAGGATAATGTAAATAGTAAGATGAAAAGATTTAATACTAAAGTGAGAGCTGCTGTTGACATAGTTGCACCTGAAAAGACAGTTAAAAAATCTTCTAGCATTGTTATACCATGGAAGACCCAAAAAGTGTCTGATCTAAAGAGAACATGCTGTAGAGCTGAGCGTAAATGGAGGAAAACTAAACTAACAATCCACTATGAAATATTAAAGGTTCGGATTCAGCGGGTTGGAAAATGGATGGATGGATAAAATAACAGAATACAATAACACAGTCCGTCTTGAGAGGCGCTGCTATTTTTCTAAGATTATAAATAACAATGCTAGTAATCCCAGAGTCTTATTCTCGATGATTGATCATCTGCTAAACCCAGGTAACTCAAAGGAATGCCTCCAAAGTACTTCCAGTAAAACCTGTGAGGCTATTGCTGTATTTTTCAATCAAAAAATTACTGATATTAGAAATAACATAGTATATCTCCCCAACACTGAGGATCCTCTTAAACTCCAGTACTCCGTTACAAACAAATTAAATTCTTCTACCAAGATAGATCTACCTGATTTGCATAAAAGAATTTCTCAACTGAAACCCTCCACCTGTGTCCTTGACCCAATACCAACAAGTTTTTTCAAAGAAGTATCGGGTGTGCTAATTGATAATATTCTTGACACAGTAAATTTGTCACTAGATACGGGGGTCTTCCCAGACTGTCTTAAGACTGCTGTAGTTAAACCCCTGCTGAAGAAAAATAATCTTGACCCCACTGCTCTTGAAAATTTTAGACCCATCTCTAACCTGTCTTTCTTAAGTAAAATTCTAGAGAAGGCAGTCATTATGTAGTTAAATGACCACCTCAATAAACATGCTATTCTTGATAAATTTCAGTCAGGTTTTAGAACAAATCACAGCACAGAAACTGCACTCGTTAAAGTAGTAAATGACTTGCGGGTAAATGCAGACAGAGGCCATTTATCTGTTCTTATCCTTCTAGATCTGAGTGCCGCATTTGACACCATTGATCGCAATATTCTTAGAAATCATCTTAGTCAATGGGTGGGCCTCTCTGGCAGTGTCTTAAATTGGTTTGAATCCTACCTGGTAGGGAGAAAATTCTTTGTTAGTTGTGGTAATTACAACTCAAAGACACATGATATCCTATATGGTGTTCCACAAGGCTCTATTCTGGGTCCGCTGCTTTTCTCAATCTACATGCTTCCGTTAGGTCAGATTATCTCAGGGCACAACATGAGCTACCACAGCTATGCTGATGACACACAGCTGTATTTATCAATAGCACCTGATGACCCCGATTCTCTTGATTCACTAACACAATGTCTTACTTGTATTTCTGAATGGATGAATAGTAATTTTCTAAAGCTAAATAAAGAGAAAACTGAAATTTTAGTGATTGGCAATAATGGATACAATGAGGCTATTAGAAACAAACTGGATGCATTAGAATTAAAAGTCAAGACGGAGGTAAAAAGCTTAGGGATAACTGTTGACTGTAATCTGAATTTTAAATCGCATATCCATCAGACCACTAGGAGAGCATATTTCACTTAATGGGAAAGTGTCAGCTTGAGGCAGAGGACAGGACAGTAAAACAACATCATCTTAAGGTGATGAATGTTAGAAAGCTATGGAGGGAAGCTAACAACTCAGCAATAAATTAATTTTTTCCACCATAATGACAGAAGCATGTTCTAAGAGTGGATCACAGAAAGCATCGTCTTCATCAAGCCGATCTCTTAGTTTATCTGCAAGTATGACTATTGCTCTTGCTCAGTCAGAAGCTCAAATAGAGAAGGCAGAAGTGGCATTTGCCAACCAGCTGACTGACCTTAAATACAGCAAAGTATACTTGAAATGTAACTAAAATTGTTACAGCTAGAGAAGGGAGCAGCAGCTGCAGAAGCTCAAGCCGTTTCTTTACAGACAGTTACAGTTACAGTTATGGAGCAAGAGGATCAAAAAAGCTATAGCAAAATACAGTGTTTTGCTGCACCCACTACACAACGAAACAACTCTGGAGCCTAGTTGGCAACCTCCCAGGCAGACACGCAATCCCACCCTCTGGAAATGACCATCTATCTGCCGCAGCCAGGTGTTATGAGGGCGACCCCTTGGCCTGGTCCAGCCACTCAGGTCCCTAACAATGAGGATCTTACAAGCTGGAGTACCCTCTGGGAAATCCGCCACATGGCCGTAATGCCGTAACTGACGCTCCCTCACAATGCAGGTAATGTGCCTGATTCGGGACTCCATTAGACATAAAGTCAAACCAACAGTATCCAAGGATTTTCTGGAGAGACACAGTACCAATGGCATCCAGTCTTCGTCTCAGGACACTGAATAGCGTCCATGTCTCACAACCACATAGCAAGACAGGAAGCATCAAGACTCTAAAGACTTGGACCTTCGTCCTTTTAGATAGCGGGAGCGCCACACACCCCTTTACAGCGACCTCATGACCCCACCATGCTCTCCCAATCCGTCTACTGACTTCATAGGAAGAGTCACCAGAGACATGAATGTCACTGCCAAGGTAAGTAAACCTCTTGACAAGGTCGACACTCTCTCTGCAGACAGACACACTACTGATGGCTGTGCCCAAGAGGTCATTAAAGGCCTGGATCTTGGTTTTTATCCAGGAAACTCACAAGTCCAGACACTCAGACTCCTCGCTCAGTGCCTCCATTGAATCCGCGAAGATCACAGCATCGTCAGCAAAGTCAAGATCTGTGAATCTTTCTTCACCAACAACCTCTGGACCCCACGACCTTGCCCAACACCCAGTCCATACAAGCATTGAACAGAGTAGGAACAAGAACACACCCCTGACGAACCCCAGAATCAACTGGTGAAAAACACAGAGGTTCTGCCTCCACTCTGCACAGCACTTACAGTACCAGTTTATAGGCCAGCAACCTTGAGGGGATCCCGCGAACCCACAGGATGTCCCACAGGGCAGCTCGATGAACTGAGTCGAACGCTTTACAAAAATTGACAAAGGCTGCAAAGAAACTCTATTTGCATTTGCACTCCATGAGAATCCTCAGTGCCAGGATGCGGTCGATGGTAGACTTCTTAGGTGTAAAACCAGACTGTTCCAGTCGCTGGTAGGTGAGCAAGTGATAACGGATCCTATTGAGGACGACCCTAGTATGGACCTTACCCGGCACAAAGAGCAGTGTTATCCCCCTGTAGTTGTTGCAATCCAGGCAATCACCCTTCCCTTTCCAGATAGGGATGACAAGTCCCATTTTCCAGTCATTTGGGATGATGCCAGTCTCCCAAATGGAAGCAAAGATTGTTTGCAAAGCCAGGAGGACAGCCTTACCACCAGCCTGGAGAAGTTTACCCCGGATACCACAGATCCCTGCAGCCTTTCCTCCACTCAGCTGGTTCACCACCTGTGCAATCTCAGTGAGATTGTGTGATTCACAACTAATTGGAGGATCAGCCTCAAGAACTGTTGACCCAGAGATATCCAACGTCCTAACCAATGTAATGTAGGTAAAATTTATTGTAAAAAAGGAGTTTGTACTATTGGTGATTTTTTTTTTACCATTGCTCTTTTAAGCCATTTCAGATTCTGAAAATAAATTATGGTAAATCTTAACTAAAAGTGTTCCCTTTATGTGTACCAACCCAGGTAAGCACCCTCATGAATACTAGTGAAAACATACAAAATATCACTTGTGACAACTTTAAAGGCAGAATAGCTTGATTTTCTCACACATTTCCTTAATCTTCTGTATCTGGTGTTAAGTTTTTGTGAGGTAAACTCCATTCCCAAACTTTATTCCACAATGCACAAGGATAGAAGTTGGGAAGGAAGAAGACACCGTCCGTCCAAATATGGAGCCGTCAGCCCTTATCCCAGCAGGTGCTTTTGGTATTGTTGTGATGGGAATATCTAGTTACAGATGGTGGGTAGGGCCCTTTACAGTTATTGGCTTGTTTGTTGTCTTTATTCAGCCTCCACTGTGGTCTTGTGGCCTTTGGAGTTGGCGTAGGCTCTGGGTATTAAGGTGATAAACAGGAACCAAGCATCAGATCCATATGCTATATATTCTATCACTAGAACCACTGCCTGTCCTGCTGTACATAATTGTTTGACATGTTGCAATCACAGGTTGTTGTGTTTTGGATCCTAAGTAGTAATATATTTGGATGGAATTTAAACAAATCGAATGTTAATTAAATTAATAGGAATACTGTATGAATAATACATAAACAAGCACTTCTGCAGTTGCACCACCAGGCTGTTGGAACCTTTCTTTATTTGTTAAAGATAGATAGAGAAGTTGCTAAGAGGAGAAAATGATGCACAGAAATTAAGAAAATTACATGAAAATGTGTTTCTGTAGATAATTGAAATAGATTTTTTTTTTAAAGGACCACTTATTACAAGTAATACATTTTATTTTGATTCATACAATTAATTCATGACAGGGCGGCACAGTGCCGCAGTGGGTAGCGCTGCTGCCTCGCAGTTAGGAGACCCGGGTTCACTTCCTGGGTCCTCCCTGCGTAGAGTTTGCATGTTCTCCCCGTGTCTGCGTGGGTCTCCTCCAGGTGCTCTGGTTTCCTCCCACGTTCCAAAGACATGCAGGTTAGGTGCATTGGCGATCCTAAATTGTACTTACATTACTGATATTAAGTCCATGTTGTAAAAATAAAATCTGATATGTGGACTTTTTTAAGCTTCTCCCAGAATAAAATTTGTTCCTAAATGTCTGCAAAATAGATGTGAGCATTGTGAACTTCAGGTTTCTTGGACAGGGTCATGCACTGAGTCTATCCCCAACCTCACATACTGTTAAAGCCTGAAATATGTGGAGAAAAAGAGATGAATTTCACTGTACGAACAAAATTCTTAAATAGGTTAAGGTGCACGTGAACCCCTTCTCTTTATCTGTTTTGTGATGTTGGTGTGTTGGTTTACTAAATAGCTCAAGCAGACTTGTTTTAATAAATAAAAAATTATAATATATTCCTAATACAAAGGTTACTGAAGATGGAAAATGTACATGTATATTCAGAATTTTAAAAATAAACTAACAGCACAAAACATAAGTTTAAGCTGTTTTCTTATTCCTGCACAAGTTAGCTTTCCTAATAAATTTTTAGGGCAACTTATAAAAGCTAAAGTTTTACTCAACATACAACTTAAGTTATATAACTAGCACAAACAACCAAAAATACACATCATCATGAGGGATTAAGGCTTTGTCCTGAGATCTTTATGGCACACTGACAGATTTTCACCAATCCATGGGGAAGAGGAATGTGCTTTGCGTTGTACTGCAGTTACACTTTTTGATGTTTCACAAGATGGTCCCATCTTGCTAGAATAACATATGTCTGCTGAGTCAATGATCAGGTAAATCTTTGTCTTCAGCAATACAAACATGTTGCTTTATGTACAATTTATCCGGTTAGTGCAACTCATTGTATTTTGGTGCGGCTGGACACCATGTGACAAAGGAAGAAGTACACATTTTGCAATAAGTTTTTGGGATGCACATAGTGATGCCACTCTGTCATGCAATACCTCTACGCATTAATAGGGCTGTTGTGGAAAAAGTTAGTAGCTTTAAACTCTTAGTGATACACATTACAGAGGATGTTTTTATGGTCACTCAATATCCATTACTTTATTAGGAAGATTCAACAGTATCTTCAACTTTTTGAGAAGTCTAAAGAATGTCAATTTGTCTCCCTAGTTTCGAATTAACTTCTAATGATCCACACTATTAAGCTCCATCACACAACAAGATTAGTCAGGTTGCAGTACACTTCAACTGGTGGGCTGAAATGATCTAATCCATCACTAGAGTTAAGCTCCAATCAAAGCAGTACATGAATGAACAGAGATGTCTGAAGAAAACACTTTTCATTATCTCAGAATCCACATGCCCTAGTGTTGGCCAACATCCACCAAGCAATATTGTATCATTCAATGCTTTAACAGCAGACCTGAAAACAGTTTTTACTTTCAGCCATTTAACTTTTAGCTCCCAAAGCTCTGCTTGTAAGTACCTTGTTTTATTGCATTATCAGACTAACCTCTTAGGCTCTTAGTTTAAATGGGGATAAGAAATTTAAAAATCAGCAATACAGCTATTAACCTGTTACCTCTTACTTGTCTCACTGTCTGCATTGTACCTTGTATATTCAGCCCTAGGAACCTGCAATAGCAGGCTGCTTGCTGACTGGAGCTGTCTTTTACTTTCAATTCTTTACTTCAACCCAGTTTTGCCACCAATAGAGGATATCACAAGAGAATCCTTGCATACCTTTATGGTACCAGACAATGAATGGACCACCTAGCTTCTCTGTTACTCAAGTAACAATTAGACAAAGTCATTGGTATGAGCATTCACTTAAGAATTATATTTTTTGAAATCAGAACCAATAGCAGCAAATATAAGAAATACAAAGAAGTATACAACCAGAAGAATTGTCTGCAACTTTCGTTGCCCCGAAGAGCCTCCTTGCTCAGTCATAATTTAGGTAGTGGATGTTACAGATTCTAAGGTGTTCAACAAGCTGGACAGGTCTAGTAACACAGAGAAACTATATAAGAGAGTAGAGCAGACTCTATACTTTTGAAAAGGTTCCCTTGATGTGAGTTGTGGCATCCTCTATGCCTTCTATAACTCTGTGATGGACAGTATGATTTTCTGTGCTGGGCTGGTAGCATCATTTTAAGAGAGGACCACAGAATGAACAAGCTGATTAAAAAGGCAGGCACTGTTATGGGGTGCACTTTGGACCCACTAGAGGTAGTAGCAGGGAATAGAATGAAGACAAAACTGATGAAAATTATGAACAGTGATGCACATTCTCTCTCTACCTCACTCATTAAGTAGTTTTAGTCAGGAAATTATTCAGAAAAGGTGTGTCAAGAAATAATATTGAGGCTTCATTTTTTCCTCTTTTTTGTAATTTTTATGTGTATTTTTGGGAGGGTGACTTTTGTTTATATTTCTATATTTCATGGGCTCTTGTAAAAACTAATTTCCACCTTGGGGAAACAAAGTTTGATCCATCTGTCTATCTATGTGATGATCTCTCATTCTCCGACATGCTTCCTTATGTCTGACGCATTCTCAGATGTCACTGCTAATTTCACCTCAGAACATACAAAACAGGTTGTATCGTCAGTCCTTTCCTGATGTGTGCCTTGAGCTCCTTTTCAGCAGTTGAGCATTGTTGGGGTTTTGCTCTCAGTATTTGTGTTATTGGTTTTCTGTATTCATTTTTTTATTTTTTTGTGTTTGAATTTAGAACTTCATGTTTCTGCCTTTCCTTTTTTGTGGTTCCTTTCCTCATTTGTTAATGTTGGGGGATTATTGTAGATTTATTCATTAATTTTGTTATAGTTGATGCATGTTTTGTTTAATGTTTTTATTTTCTGTTTCTTGAGATCTAATTATGAATGAAATTATTGTATTATTCACTTCCACAATGAATAACTCAAAAATTAAAAGATACTCGCTATAAATTAACAGCTTCAAAAAAAGAGAAGTGTCTGTGGCTCTAATATTGTTAAATTGATCACACTAACAAAGCTTAACATATTGTAAAAATTCTAAAACAGATGTGAGTGGAAAAAATAGAAAGGCAAATTTTTGTCTAATGATATTTTCTCTTTCTCATATAATGATACGACTACAAGGAGACATTTCTTCTGAAACAACTGACTGCCTCTTGCTTCTTTCTGTCTCTTACAGACATTAACCTGGGCTGACACTGACATTTTTATTTGTCTTTTTTTTTTATTCTCCCCTTCAGTTTGGTAACTCTGTCCCATTACTGGGTTTTAGTGATAATAAGCACATATTTTTCATTTTTACAGTACACCTTTAAAGTCAGTGTCATAGTGGATGCATAGAGTGCCATAGTATGTTATGGTTTATTTAAATATGTTTCTGTACAATCGAAAAGTCTGGAAGAATGACATTTCTGTTAAAATGTATGTTGTATGAGTGAAATTAGTACTACTAAGTAGTGTTTATCCAATGTAATCAAGCTTTTGTCTATGGCAAATTCATACCTCTTTGTTTTAAACATTTAAATGAAGCAGTGAATTTATTAGCAGGTAAAGAAAAAAAAAATAGCTTTTACCATTTTTGGAAGTAATCTGTTACTGTCAGTAATCTGTTTGTGTCAGTGATTAAGAAATATGATGCAGAATGTCTCAGCACCTTTTATAACAATCAAGAAAACAGCCCTTAATTATTTATTTACTAAAGACATACTTGCTTTTTTATATAAATAAAACAGCAACCAGCTGTTAATATACTAATGTACACACACATACAAACCCAACTAACATGGAAAATTTTCATTTAGAACTTAGTCCCTTGTAACACAACATATACTATATTTCAAAAAAACATTATTCCTAGGTAGAATAAAACCTCATTGAACAAGCTGAGTACCAGTCAGTGTTTCTGGATGCAAGAAGTTTAGGTACCATTTGAAAGTCCATACGATGACCACATTTTGTATGGGACGTGAGTTGCACACATTGAGTTGTATTTATTAGGAATGGGTCGGGTTTGTTGACATTGCTCCACTATGACTGTTGCCGGTGATTCTTCAAGGCCTTCTGGATATCATGGACTGGGTCTCAAAGACACTAAAGAAGGGCAAGATTGGGTTCTGAGAACACACCCTGGTTTAGACCATTAAATGGTATACAAGTCACCTACCTGAGCTGCACTACTCAATCATGTTATAAAATAAAGTTACACAGAACATTTTTTAAACTTACACTTCATTAAAATATGACTTTAGGAAATGTTGATCCCTTCAGTAAAAGAAAATGTATGTTTTTTACTGAACTCTTGAAAATGTTATAGCTGGTGCATTTCCTTTAATTACTGTTAAAGAGCTTTTAAAAATGCTAGCAGTTCATTTAATACAAATGGGAATTTTATGCCTTTTTCAAACTTTCTTTGGACTTGAATGTTATTATTTAGACTTTGTTAAATTATAGTTTATTAGTTTGAGTACTTTTTTTATTATATTTGGTTTAATTACCATAATTATAATGTATAAACATAATTGGCTATAAATGTGATCTAATGATACATGAACCAAATTTAAAAATAAATTAAGACTAGACAAATGTTAAAATAAACATTTACTATTTGCATGTTAGTGGCACAGTGTTAGCACTGCTGCATGCCTTGCATTAATGAGACCGGGGTTCATATCTCGATTCCTCAGAGTCTGGAGTTTGCATGTTCTCCTCATGTCTGTGTGGATTTTCTCTGGTTGCTCCAGTTTCCTCCCACTTTCCAAAGCACGAAGGTCAGGTGAATTGAAGCTAAATTGGCTCTCCACTGTGTGTGTACATGTCTGTCCTGCAATGGACTGGTGCCCTGTCCAGGGTTTTTTCCTGCCTTGCGCCCCATGCTAGCTGGTATTGGCTCCAGCCCCACCAAGACCACGGTCTGGAATAAGCGGAGTAGAAAATGAAATTAATATTGCTTTTTTTTTATTCTGTAAAATTGTTTTTTTAATAATACTGCAAACCCACCAATGATGGTTAGACTTTAGGAAGATGTGCAGAAATTCACTGCATATTGGTCAATAGATGAAAACTAAAAACTAAACTTGTTAGCAAGGCATCTTGACCTGCCAATATTAACGATTCTCACCACTGTGCTGTGTTGTAATTTTAGTTTCCACATGGGACACTTGACCTTGTATGTCTAAATGTTCAGATGATTTAAATCTGACTGTGGTTACAGTCAGTTGCTCCTTTTCAGGTCTGATGTGCATGCAAATTACTTTTTTTTTTGTTTTTTTTGAGTCAGACATAAGCCATGCAGACTTTGTTAATATTAAGAATACAACAGTGTACTTTATCAGGTTAAAAAAACTTTTATTAATGGAACAATTTATAAATTAAGTGTATTTTACAATTCTAAAATTTCAGACCAAAGATTTTAATGGATATCAGGACATTTATGGGGAATCAATTGCTAAACACCAAGGAATAAGAATATTTTTAAAGTGATTTACCAAGAATCAATATAAGTGGCTTCTTTTTATTTTCTTGGGCAAAGTATTTTAGAGCCAAGGAACATTGGTGAAAGAAGTATGGCTCTTCTATTTAAAACAGCTTTTTTTAAAAAACTAACAAGTTATGACTAGTACATCAAAAAGCATGTGAAGCTGGAGAGTGAAAGTATACCAGCATTAAACAAATGAGTTATCCAACAAGTCAGCATCATCACGTTCAAGTCAATTCTGTTTTTTAAAGGCAACAAGTACAGAGAGGCCAAATGAAGATGATAGTTTTCTTTTAGTTAGGAGCCTAGCTGCTATATTCTGAACCAGCCATTCTTTTATCTCTTTATATATATCTCTTTATATCTTTTTATATAGTATATATAACATAAACTTAAATTAAACCACTACAAATAAGAAAAATCGGGAGTGGTCTCTCCTAGACTTTCGTGTATACTCAGATATGGGGATGGATATTTGAGGAGTAAACCACAAGACAATGATTATATTTTTATATTATATACATTAAAGAACCATCAACAACAAATCAAATGAATAAAATATTGAACAATTATTATAAAAGTAAAGGTGAATAAATCGGACTGCGCAGCTGCATGAATAAAAAATTTGTGGTATTATAAATAAATTGAAAAGTACTTACCAGATAGTTAAACCGTGTTCACCTATAAAAGGTAAAACTTCGCAATCCAAAAGAAAAACAGCAGTGTAATAAAGCCTTCTTTGCAGAAGAATAACGTATTGCTGACTCATTAGCGTGAACTGACAAAATGACCCATAATGGCGAATATAGCTACTTAAAATGTTGTTGAGTACATAGTTGAGTAGAAGGAGGGATAATTACCTACACAGAAATGGTTGCGCATTGACAACTATGGGCTGAAACTGGCTCGGCAGGTTAAAATTTTAAAATTGCCAAAAGATTGTTATAAGATTTTATAGATTTCTTTTGTCCATTTTACCAATAGATTAATAACAATTTATCTCATTAGTCACTAATAATATAAATGTTGTTTTCAAAGAGTGTAAGAAAATAGGTAGGTATTGCCAGTAAAATAATAAAATAACATCATTTAAATAAAATATTTTTATTGGTGATGAATACATATTACAGAAATCAGTAAGGCATCAATTTGCCTATGCACTGTAATAGGACCTACTAAAGTAAACATCTGGGCAACCCTTAACGGGAGCAGCTGAAAGAAGAAAAAGATGCAGTGAGCATAACAACGCTAAAGCAGTTATGGTATTTGGAATACTATGGCTATTCCCTGGACCATTATATTGCTACAGGTTAATTACAATCAGATGCATTACACTAATAAACAATATGCAGTTAATTTCAGTGTATTTATAAAGCCGCGTCAGGAATGTGGGTCTAAGAAAGAAAGGGTAACCACTCAGGAACAGTAGCACTGCTTTGACGCTGGGTACCGCCAGTCTGCAAAACCGAGAGGAGAAATTGCGTACACCAGGGTATGAGGTACCGTGGAAATGTGCGTGGCTTTACGCCAAGTTTAGGTTTTATACATCGCAATTTGAGCGTGGAAACGTTCGTACGCAACATTTCTGTGCATACACACCGTTTATACATGAGGTCCCTGGTGTTTATTCAAGCATAGTATTTTTTAATGGCATGATGCAAAATGTCACTGCTGGTATGGACACGTTTTAATATAGAAAATTTAAATTATCTAGAAAACTGTATGCTTTCTGAGAAAATGTAACGAGATAAAAAATGTCCAAAATTATTTGCTTTACCGTAATACCTATATTGAAAATTGATAATTTTATTTTGGTGAACAATTAACCACTTTCAGTAAGTGGAAGTGGGTCAAATGTTGCAAGAGACTTTAGTAATGTGTGTAATGTAATACTTGTACACAAAATTTTGTTTATGTTAAGCAAAAACACTATCAGATATATATATATTACCATTTGAATGTCAAATGGAAAATTACGATTATCTTGAAAACTGGTTGTTTTTTCGAAGAAAAATGCAAAGAGACAAAAATGCTTAAACTGTGGTGCTTTACCATAATATGATGTGAAATTAACAAATTTTTAATATTTTTGGGGAAACGTTTCAAGTAACGCACCACTTCTGATTAGCGGAAATAGCTCAAAAGTTGATAAAAATCTACGTTTTGTACTTAATACTTGTATGTGAGGGCGGCACGATGGTGCAGTGGTAGTGCTGCTGCCTCGCAGTAAGGAGACCTGGGTTCACTTCCCGGGTTCTCCCCATGTCTGCGTGGGTTTCCTCCAGGTCCTCCGGTTTCCTCCCACAGTCCAAAGACATACAGGTTAGGTGCATTTGGTGTGTGTGTGCCCTGTGGTGGGCAGGTGTTCAGCCCGGGATTTGTTCCTGCCTTGCGCCCTATGTTGGATGGTATTGGCTCCAGCAGACCCCCGTGGCCCTGTGTTAGGATATAGTGGGTTGGATGATGACCGACTTGTATGTGAAATTTCATTGATCTAAGTGATAGCTGCTGAGCCTACTAGTGATGCCTGTGCAGATCTGTACTGATCATACATTCCAATATGGCACATTTATAGATTACTTTAAACCTTAAGATATCTATATTCTTGTTTTGCTCCATACCTATGAGTTCCTCCTGTAATATTGTTTAATCCAGCTTTCAATGGAATCTGTTCCTTTAAGTGTGATTCAAAATAATTGTATGCTATTTTATATATTTTTTCCAATCAACATTACTCAGAATTTCATATATTTTAATATGCAAATCAATATAAATATCACCTTACATTCAGTATTTGGTTAGAAAACAATGGAAAAGGCACAGAATTTCAGTGAAGGCAAGGAAAAACATATTATTTGTTAGCTTACATAGTGGTATAAGCAAGAAAAGTATGGCAGAGACACTCGAAAGTTCAAGTTCAGAAGGTTGCACAGTGACCAAAAGAAAAAAGAAATAGTCAGATATCACCGTCGACTTGAAAAGGCGAATCACAGCCCACCATCTGTTTATCCTGTTTCAGACAATATTACAAAAGCTGACCCCCATATGATGCTCAGGCAGTGATGGTGCTGCTATGCCGAGCACATCTTTGGGAACTGGTTGCACACCGCTGGGTGACCGGTTGACCATGTGCTGTTCTGGAGTCACAAAATGCAAGACTGGATGCTATAAGAAATATGGCCAGTGAACTAAGGAATATGAGGGCTGTACTATGAGATATTGACCATAAATTAAATGAATTGGTTCAAAAGTATTTCATGCATCTGATTATCTGTTTTTACATTCTGCTAACTGCATTCAAACGAAGATGTAATGCTATCTAACTTGGCTGATCATTTTGGTGGGTCAGGGTCAGGTTCATCATAGCACATCTCTTCAGGTACATGCTTGCACACTGCAACACACTTTCTGTGCACTATAGAGCAGCACATTAATAGAGTGGAAATGCTTTCTATTTATATAAGCAAATTCATTTTCTGAAGGTGCTTTCATAGTGTAGCACCGGCACCAAGTGCCACAACAGATCAATTCTCTGCTCTTTACTTTGAGGTGATATGCTATCCTTAAAAGGATTGCTTGTCTTTTATCACACTAATTGAAAAAAGCACCTGCGACTGTATGGAGCTGCTATTTTTATAAGTTCTCCACCTATATATGAGGTAATGCCAACTCATTCTTTAACCAATTCATCCCTGGCTGATGTAACTTGTCTGGTGTCATTGCAATAGCAATGCGCACGCAGTTGACCGCTCCGATTACATTTGGAAAACTGGATGGTGACAGTTCAGCACACAGCTCCAAGAGGATAGCTCTTGGATTTAAAAATCAACTTTGATGCCAGACATCAAAAATTATAAATGCGCTCTCTCTTCTAATGCTTCCATTTGCGATGTCTATTAACAACGCTAAAGCAGCTATGGTAGTAGGAATAGTTTGGCCATTCCATGTCACATTATATTGTTACAGAAAGAATACAATCAATTAATCAATTAAATTTATAAACGATATGCAATTAATTTCAGTGAATTTGATAAACATGAAAAAGAAAGGTAAATGACACAGAATCAGTAGCACTGCTTTGACGTTGAATGCTGCCAGTTTGCAAAACTGAGTAGAAATGTGCATATGTAAGGCATGGGCTACTGTGAAAATGTACGTGGCTTTATGCCAAGTTTAGTTTTTATACAACTCAAAGTGAGCAAGGAAACAAGCGTACACACCATTTATATATGAGGCCCCTGGTCTTTATCTACAGTATATGCTCAGTAGCAAACAGTTGTCTTACTCTAATGCTCATTTTGGATAGCAAATGCTTTTTTCTGCATGTATTCTTGGAAATGTTGGTGTCAGCCTTCGAGATGAAAGTTTGGGGTTCTAAGAGACTCCTTTTAGTATCAAACATTTGGTTCTTGGGATTTGCTGGACAGGCCAGTCCTGGACAACATAGCAGTCATTTGAAATCTATACCACTTGTAGAAGATTTTCCTTACAGTGGAATGATTGATTTCAAATAATTTGGAGATCTTTTTAAAAATCTTGCCAGACTCTTCTTTCGGAGAGTTTTAGAGAGCTCTTTTGATTTTGGCAGGATGACACCAGACCCTAGATATCTGTGGTTTAAATAAGACAGATTCCACCTGCATGCTCTCTAAGGAGGTTCTAATCATTGGCACCTAATCTGGAGCATCTGATTTTAATTTTATAAATTTGAAGTGATGATAAATGCAGAGGTATACTTACTTTTTCCACACAACAAATATGCATTTTTGTTAATTTAGATTATGAGAATGAATACATGTCAGTTTTATGAACCATTTGTTTATGTATATCACCTTCATCTGTAGAAACTATTTGCATGAAGACCTAATGGCTGGCTGAATAAATATTTTCAAAAAGTCAATTTCCAGTTTTTCACACGAGTTTAGATACATGCTTCATAGTGCCTTGGGGCCCTCGAGCACACAGTTGTAGTGTATTGTGCTGCAATGGCCTTAATACTTGCAGGCACCAGAGTTAAATTATTAGTCTGGTCTCTATTTGCAGTGTTTGCACATTATGAATGTAGGTTTTTTCAACGTTTCTTCCCAGAAATCTTGTATAGTTGAGTGTAGGGGGGTTTGAGTGTTCATAACAAAAGATTACCAAATAATGAAATCTGTCAATAATTAGCTTGTTGATTTGAACTGTGCTCCAAATTGCTTTATTAGTATATGATTACTTTTTTTAACATATTCTGAATACTTAAAATTATATATGTATAAAATATAACATTCTTAGTTTCACATCCATTGCAGGGTCATAGGAGGGAAAGTGTATATCTGTAGCACTGGGTGCAAGACAGGAAAAAGGCACAGAAAGAGAACTTGCCCATTGCAGGGCTCACTCATGTACACACACACACACACTTGGCCAATTTGGAATTGCCAGTCAACCAACCTGCACTTTGTTTGGGATGTGAGAGATTCCCATAGACATGGGAATAATGTTCAATATTCAAATGGTCAAGAACTGGGTACGTTATTTAAACTCAGAATTAATCTTTTAAGACTACAAGGCTATTTTACATACCCTGAATAGAATTGGAATAAATAGCGTAATAATGTTACATTGTGTTATGTTGCAAATACGCATATAAAAAAAAATCACTTGGCTTATGGCAGATGTAATTGTGTTACTTGAAATTAGACACAAACTGAGATAAAGCCTTGATTTTAGGCTGACTGCAGGAGTAGTGAGGGCATAGCTGGAAATGTCTAGCAACAAACAGGAGGAGTGTGCTGGATTGAACAGACTTTATAGGTCTGCTTGTAACAAATAGACGAGAGAAAAGCCATGTTTAATCAGCTTGTTTTACCCTTTCTGGAGATATAATAGTATGTAAATACAGATGATTTTAATATGACTCATGACTCCATTTAGTCTGCTTGCTTCAGAATTTAATGAGGCACACAAATTTTGACACGTCTGCTTCAAATGCTTATGTCTCAGGTCAGTACTTAGGTCAGCCATGTCTACATATGCTTAGAGGTATTTGAGGGGGAAGTGATAAAAATTATCTGAAAACTGATATAAGTATTCTTATATGCTTATCTGGTTTATGCCCTTAGTGACTGTATCATTTAATGGCAGCTAGTACCAGTGTGGTTGTACACATTTATAGATTACAGCTGCAACTTGTCTAACAATTTTTAGGAAAAGGGTACATTTAAAACTTTCTGATGAAAGATGACCTTTTCTAAACAATGGCCTCTTAATTAAGTTTGAAAGCATCTTGCAGTATTGCATTGTGGCCAGGATGCTCAATTGTAAAGGAGCAGTAGCTAATACACTGATGCAAATCATTTACTGTAACTGATCTGTGCTGCTGCTTTAAATAAATTATATACTGTATATAATTGTATTAAAAAAGGATGTGACTTTGTCTGATGTCCACTATAGAAATAGTCTAGATAATAAACTATAATTTTATATTAGGATGGGGGTGGTAAGGTGATATTTTTAATACTGCTGGCTCACTGCTCTGTTGACTAAGGTTCAACTTATGATTTTTGTGGAGTGTGCCCTTTCTCCCACGGTCTGAGTACATTTTCTTTTATAACACAGCAATTTACATAATATGTTAAATGTGAACACTAAATGAATACAATATAAGTTAGACATTGTGTGCAAGTCCTGTCTTGTGCACAGTGTTGACAAAATATGCTTTGGTACCTATTAACCTTGTAACAGACACAGCTAATTAGGGAAACAGATGGATAGATAATTGTTATAGGGTACAATACAATTCAGTTATTTTTCATTTATTTTAACTGTTACATTTACAAACAAAGCACACTATGCACTAATTACAAAAACAGTATATTTCATGCCACAAAATGGCATGAAACAAATATGGAAAACAAACATAATGCTGAATATACAAACACCACATACTGTAATATGTAAAGGGGTTTTTTTTTTCAATTCTTACTAATAACTTATAATCACATATTCCAACTGTCGTTAAGTCAGTTGTTTACCCAACAGCAGACACTGTGTGATGCATCATGGCACACATGATATTCACTTTGAACATTAAAGTAATTATCTACTATTCACCATTTGAACATGATTTAAGCCAATTTTCTTGGATTTATCTACAACTGTCAATTTTGCAATCTCAAAAATAATGAAGTCAAAAGAAGTGAAGTAGGCAAAATTTGCATTATGTGTGATACAGACCACAGATTAAAGTCTTTTCTTCTGTTAGAGTGAAGTAAAAGAAAAACAACACAGAAAAGGCAAAAGAGCTTTCTTGTAGTACAAAACACTTTTATTTAAATGTATCTTTGGAATAGAAACAAGACTCCTATTTAAAAAAAACCCCTCTAATTTCAGGTTTTGCATGAAGCCAAATTTGGCTCCATAAATTTTATTAGGCACTACTAATTCTTGGAGGAACATTCGAAAGTACAATAATGTACATAATGTAATGCAAGATACATACCATTTATATTTATTTTTCTGACAAATATTTACCATATACAGTATAATATATAAAGATCCAAGCTACCCTTTGCCTCACTCTAAAACTCTCATGTACTTTTCGCATCCAAATTTCCATGTGTTTCGCCCAATTCACCATCAGTATGATCCTGTTGAATCTTCATGATTTAAAAATTCTCTCAAAAATCATGAATCCCAAAATGATACACCTCCTTTATATTTTTTTCCCTCCTGTTTTTCCAAAAACAAAATTTGCTCTTGTGGGCAGATTGTTTTCCTGACTAACAATCATAGGTTTTGGTGACTGACATATCTTTGTCATGGTTCATCCTTGCTTTAGGTAAAATGGCATCCATGATGCCAAATTTAATTGTAGTGCCTAGGGCAGGGGATCTTAAACTTTTTAATCCATTCATCCATCCATCCATTTTCCAACCCGCTGAAACCGAACACAGGGTCACGGGTTCTGCTGGAGCCAATCCCAGCCAACACAGAGCACGAGCCAATCCCGGGCAGGGTGCCAACCCACCGCAGGACACACACAAACACACCCACGCACCAAGCACACACTAGGGCCAATTTAGAATCACCAATCCACCTAATCTGCATGTCTTTGGACTGTGGGAGGAAACAGGAGCGCCCGGAGGAAACCCACGCAGACACGGGGAGAACATGCAAACTCCACGCAGGGAGGACCCAGAAAGCGAATCCGGGTCTCCTAACTGCGAGGCAGCAGCGCTACCACTGCGCCACCGTGCCACCCAACTTTTTAATCTGTGGACACAAATGAGAAAATCAGTGCGATACTGGCACTCAAAAAGTAGATTATTATTCTGGGTAAATATTTTTAATTTTTTGTCACATGAATAAATATAGGTGAATCTTACTTAAATTCTTAATTCAAGTTCAAGTTCAAGTTCAAGTAGGCTTTATTGTCACTTCAACCATATACAGTTAGTACACAGTGAAACGAAACAACGTTCCTCCAGGACCAAGGTGCTACATGCAACATAAATTTACAACATAAATTAACAGAAAAACTAAACTAGCTAACTAAGAGGCCTAGTTAGCTGGCTAGCAGAGACAAGACAGATTGACCTAACATAAATTACCTAACATGAATTACCTAACATGAATTACAACATAACTCAACAAAAACTAACTAACTATCTAAGGAAGACTTTTTTAACCAGACAGCAGACAACAAAGTGCACGTGCAATGTGCAAACAAAAGCAACAAGTGACAGTGCGACAAAAACACAAACGTAACATAATAATATGGTGTTGTGGTGATGGGTTGAGGTAGTGGAGAAACAGTAAACATTCCTTAGTTTAGCAGCATAAAAAAAAAATTAAAAAAAAAAAAAAATTAGGAAGTAAAGAAGTTAGTGCAAAAAGTAGTCCAGTAATGGATATTGTGCAAAAAATGAAAGCATTTACAGGTTGGTGTGTACGATAGTTTGGTAGTGTAGGTCAGTGTGTTTGCGCTTGTGTTGATTAGTCAGTCCAATTCAATGTTTTGAGGTAGTTGAGTTAAGCTAAGTGATAATGTTTGTGTGTGTGTGTGTGTGTGTGCATGCGTGTGTGTGTGTTTATCAGTCCAGTCCCTTTTTGTTGAGGAGACGGATGGCTTGTGGAAAAAAACTGTTGCACAGTCTGGATGTGTGTGCCCGAATGCTTCGGTACCTTTTTCCAGATGGCAGGAGGGTGAAGTGTGTGTGAGGGGTGTGTCCGATCAGCCACAATGCTGGTGGCTTTGCGGATGCAGCGTGTGGTGTAGATGTCTTCAATAGAGGGGAGAGAGACCCCGATGATCTTCTCTGCTGTCCTCACTATCCGCTGTAGGGTCTTGCGGTCCGATATGGCACAATTCCCAAACCAGACAGTGATGCAGCCGCTCAGGATGCTCTCGATAGTTCCTCTATAGAAGGTGGTCAGGATCGGTGGTGGGAGCTGGGCCTTTCTCAGTCTTCTCAGAAAGAAGAGACGCTGTTGGGCTTTCTTGTGTAGGGAGCTGGTGTTGAGGGACCAGCTGAGGTCCTTCTCCAGGTGGACGCCCAGGAATTTGGTGCTGTCGACGATCTCCACAGAGGAGCCGTTGATGCTCAGCGGAGAATGGTCGCCTCGTGTCCTCCTAAAGTCAACAACCATCTCCTTTGTCTTGTCAACATTCAGAGACAGGTTGTTGTCTTTACACCAGTCCGTTAGCCCCTGCACTTCCTCTCTGTACGCTGACTCGTCGTTCTTGCTAATGAGACCCACCACGGTCGTGTCATCAGCGAACTTAATGATGTGATTTGAACTGTGTGTTGCTACACAGTCGTGAGTCAGCAGTGTGAACAGCAGGGGACTGAGCACACAGCCTTGTGGGGCACCAGTGCTCAGTGTGGTGGTGCTGGAGGTGCAGTTCCTGATCCGTACTGACTGAGGCCTTCCGGTCAGAAAGTCCAGGATCCAGTTGCAGAGGGAGGTGTTCAGGCCCAACAGGCTCAGCTTCCCGATCAGTTGTTGGGGGATGATCGTGTTGAATGCTGAGCTGAAATCTATGTACAGCATTCGAACGTATGTGTCCTTCTTGTCCAAGTGTGTGAGGGCAAGATGGAGTGCAGTGGAGATGGCGTCGTCCGTTGAGCGGTTAGGACGGTACGCAAATTGCAGTGGGTCCAGTGAGGGGGGCAGCAGGGTCTTGATGTGTCTCATGACAAGCCGCTCGAAGCACTTCATGATGGTGGGTGTAAGTGCAGCAGGACGGTAGTCATTGAGACAGGACACAGAAGACTTCTTGGGCACACGTATGATGATGGTGGCCTTGAAGCACGTGGGAACGACGGCGCTGCTCAGAGAGATGTTGAAGATGTCGGTAAGAACATCTGCCAGCTGTTCTGCACATTCTCTGAGCACTCTGCCTGGGATGTTGTCTGGTCCAGCAGCTTTACGTGGGTTGACTCTGCGTAGAGTTTTCCTCACATCCGCTGTAGTGAGACACAGCACCTGGTCGTTCAGAGGAGGGGTGGTCTTCCTCGCCGCCACGTCGTTCTACCTGTCGAACCGAGCGTAGAAGTTGTTCAGCGCATCTGGGAGGGAGCCGTCACCGTCACAGGCAGGTGATGTCGTCCTGTAGTGTGTGATGGCTTGTAAGCCCTGCCACATGCGCCGTGTGTCGCCGCTGTCTATGAAGTGATTGTGGATTCTCTGGGCGTGTGCGCGCTTCGCCTCTCTGATGGCCCGAGAGAGTTTGGCCCTTGCTCTTCTAAGGGCCACCTTGTCTCCCGCTTTGAAGGCAGTCTCGGGTCCTCAGAAGTGCACGCACTTCTGCAGTAATCCAAGGTTTCTGGTTGGGTCGTGAGATGATGTTCTTGGAGACAGTGACGTCATCGGTGCACTTACTGATGTAGCTGGTCACTGATGTAGTGTACTCCTCCAAGTCAGTGAAGTCGTCATAAGTTGCAGCCTCCCTAAACATGTTCCAGTCAGTGCTCTCGAAACAATCCTGAAGAGCAGAGATGGCTCCTGCTGGCCAGGTTTTCACTTGCTTCAGAACTGGTTTTGAACGCCTGACGAGTGGTCTGTATGCTGGAATTAGCATAACAGAGATGTGGTCTGAGTAGCCGAGGTGGGGGCGGGGCTCAGCCCGATATGCGCCGGGGATGTTTGTGTAAACAAGATCCAGCGTGTTTTCCCCTCTCGTTGCAAAGTCCACATATTGATGGAATCTAGGAAGCACTGACTTGAGATTTGCATGGTTGAAATCTCCAGCAACAATAAACAGTCCATCCGGGTGTGTATTTTGCAGTTCACTGATCTTTGCATACAGTTCCCATAGCGCTTCCTTAGCATTAGCGCCAGGTGGAATGTACACTCCGATAATGAAAACGGTGGTGAATTCCCGTGGTAAATAAAAAGGTCTGCATCTAACAGTCACAAACTCCACTAGCGATGAGCAATAACTAGAAACTAGCACAGAGTTCTTGCACCATTTCGCGTTGATGTAAACACACAAGCCGCCACCGCGAGTCTTACCGCACAGAGCTGCATTTCTGTCGGCGCGAAACGAGGCTAGCCCATCTAGCTGAATAGCGGCGTCCGGTACTTTGTCGCTGAGCCATGTCTCCGTGAAAACAAAGACACAGCAGTCTCTAACCTCACGCTGTGTAGCCTGCTGGAGTCGGATGTAGTCCAGTTTATTGTCCAGGGAGCAGACGTTGGATAGGATGATGGACGGGAGAGCCGGCCGGCTAGGGTTTGTTTTTAGCCTAGCACAGACTCCCGCCCACTTTCCGCGCTTCCGCTTCCTCGCACACCGCTTCCGATGTCCCCTTCTCCGGCCGCTGGCATCAGGCAACGGCGAGGCTTCGAGGCCTGGTTCGCGCAGCAAGCCGAGGTCGCGTAGCGTTTCCCGCAGCTCATCATGGATGTCGTTAACCGGTTTGTTTAGGTAGAAGAGTGTCTGGCGGTTGTATGTACGAACACCAGTCGCGACGATATCCATACATAGAGTAAAATAAACACGTTACACATAAAAAACGTAAACAACAGCACCGTTTTTGCTCCGGAGCGGCCGCTGCGTGCTACTGCCGCGCCGCCATGTCCTAATGTTGCCAAATGTCTAATCAGACTTTCACTATTATGCAATGATTTTAAATAAGACACATTTAAAAATTGTGCAATAAATGTGTATTTACAATATATGTACATGATGGGAGCATCTCAACTAAAAGGAAGGAGTATGCAATTTGTCTACAGGATTTTTTTAAGATCCAGCAAGCATGACAGGACTCCACTTGCCTTGGCACCGCTTTGCCATTTAAGACACTTTCTGATGTAACAATTTGCTATGCTCATCACTGACAGCTCTGAGCTCTCCAGGGAAAAAAGCGCTGATGGGAATCAAAGAAATTAATTTTAAAGAAGTAAACTCATAGAGATTTAAAAACCTTTTATATCTGATTACCACCTGGCCCTGAGCAGTGAGTGTCTCAGACAGGGAGCAGGCTCCCCATTTCAAAATGTGTCACACCCTGCAAATAATGGCACAGCAGACTTATTGTATGCCCTTCTGGAAAGTTATAAAATATTAACAAAAAGCATTGAAAACATTTTTATCCTGTATTTAACTTTAGAAAACCCATACACTTTATTAATAAGGGTTTATAGACTAAATATACAGCCTGAAACAACACATGTCAAACACTATTGGTGAAAGAAACATTTTGAATACATTTCTGAAATTGGCATGAAAACTACACTTCAAACACCTCTAAGTTGTTCTGTGACAAAATCTCTGTTGACCAGTATAATTATAATGACAGCAGTGCCATAAATAAACAAACAACAATGGTCATGTAATAAAAAAGTAAAGGTGTTTCTTTCCTTCCAAAAATCTCTCTCATGGATATTAACAAAAAATAAGCAAAGATATTGATAATTAAAGAATATTTATCATTTAAAACAAAATAGATTTCTGCTAGAGTAAATGTAGTACTGTAAGCTTAATTATAACGGAGAGAAAAATTCTTGGGGTGCATCACGAGGATGTGACTGAATGATTACTGAACTTTGTCACTTGACTTATGACACCAGATAGTCAAAAAAAATGAATGCAGTTTATTTATCTTGTCGTAAATAACTTTTTAAAATGTTTTATTCAACATATATCAGTATATTTTTCCAAATAAATTCACAAATACTTCTAAATATCTTGGTGTTCAATTAATAATGCAATTAAAAGTTTGTAAATAATTCCTAAAAACATACATGCACTATTTGTTTACATAGGTGACAGGATTAAACTTGATGAAAAATTCAGTGAATGGCCGAGTTGGAAATTTTTAATGCTATTAACTAACAATGTGCTGAATGTCTACAGCTTGTTTAACATAATGATATTTTCTGATATTCTTACAGTTCTCAGTGGACGAAACACATCCTTCACACTACCAGTAGGTTGAAATTTATCACAAGAAGAAACTCCTGCTCACCCAAAGCATGTTAAACTTAATGCAATATCTTCTTTGCACTTCTGTTACAGAATTAGACTCAAAGTATGTTGTAACAGGAAACACAGTTGTCCACAGTCACTGAAACTGAGTAATATAGAAACTTAGCATAGCGCACTTCCATATCACATATTCCAGTCTATTCAGTCACCCTCCGTAACACCCTGAAAATTGTTACAGCTTTGAATCTCACCACTTCTTTTCATTTTGGCATTTCTAGTGCTGCAGTCCAATCACTTCACATGCTTATGTGTCATTTCCTCCACTCTCCCCCTTTCTTCTACATGTATATGCCTGTCACTCATCTCAGTTGATTGTTTCCCTGGTTGTAAGAGGAGGAGGTCAAGCTATGGAGAATATTTTTGAAGGCTTTTGGTAATGTATCAACATACTCTTTGCAGTAAATGCTATTATAAAAAGATGGTGCAATCTAACTCAGCAAAAAAAATTACTCGATTGAGCTCGGGTAACTTTCCTACATAATCTTGTGGTGATCTATCACAAACATTTGGGTCATGGTCCATAATTTATGAAACATTGACATAGAGAATGCAATTCATGGTGCACTCAGTGATGACATCAAAACTTGTGTCATGAGCAACAAAAGAAAGAAATGAAAATGAAGAAAAATTACCAAAACTCAAATGGCAAAATAAACAGATTAATAATTAAGGCAGTGAAATGTGGGCAAATACCACCAGATCTTGAAAAATATATCCATTCATATTCATATATTCCATATATTCAAGACAGGGATTCTGAGTGTGTCTTCTAGAATCAATCATACAAATTATTTATTTTATCTGCCGTAAGGCAGGTCTTTCGACTGCAAATTCTTCCATTGTATTCTATCTTATGCTCTTATTTTAATTTCTTGGTATGATTTACCATTTTGCAGGTAATATAACATGTCCTGACTTGGACTTCCTCTTGATTTTTTTCCTTCCAGAAACATTTTCAACAATCCATCATCCCTTAGTACATGTCCCATTCAGTTTTGTTGCTTTCTTCTCACTGTTTCAAGCAAAGTCCTTTCTTCAATCATTTCCAGCACTTTCATTAGATAACTCATCCATCCAAATGGTCTTTTCTATCCTTCTCCATAGCCACAGTTAAAATGCTTCCAATCTATTTATATCCCCTTTCCTCATTGTCCAGGTCTTTGCTCAATACAACACAACACTCCAGATTACTCTTTTTATAATTTGGTTCTTCGGTGTTCTATCCATTCTACACATACAAATGTACAAATAAAAATCTAAAATATGAAGTATGACTATTTACAGAAAAAAAAACAGATTAGCACATTATTTTCAAAACTGAGATACAGTATATACTGGTGTTTCTATTCTCTTATAATTTCATGATACATTTTTTTAGATTGGTTTCATAACCAAAGTGAACCCAAAATACATATATAGCATATTGTGTTGAACTGCTTGTGATAATTTAATTTTCAGTCTCATTTTCAGTAGACACCAGGTGTCACATTAATAACATACTGCTGGGAGCAATTACCAAAAGTTCATAAAGTAGTTTTAGATTGAGCATTTTATGAATGATCTTCTGCAAAATGTTTACACTGCTGAAAATTTCAGACACATTTTATATTTGCAGTGTATATATTGGCAAGCACATTGAGGTATTTTAGCTGTAGATATGGGATAGATTGATTTATGACACATTTCTGTTTTGGCCATAAAATCAGATTTTAATTAAGCTCTAAAATAACTGATTAAAATAACCTTGATAATTAAAGGATTTTTATATTGCATTTTTATTAAATAAGCTATGCAAAGACTTCAAAGTGAAATAAAACATTTTTGAACTAAATGGTTAGAAATAAAAAAAATAAAGTTCAGACTTGTTACTGTGTCATTTATTAATGCATTGCAATTGTGCTGATTATTATAAAAAGTTACTGTTATCTGAGTTTGGTAGTGTAACTGATGAAGTTTATGACAATATATGATCTTTATTTATTTACTAGCCATTTTAAAATGTCTGCTTATATTTTTTCCTCAGCTTCAGTGTTGTGTGCTATGATCAGTCTCTATACATAGTTTACATACTGATGACATTTATGGTCTTAAGAATCTTCCCTACATAACATAGTTCAAATTATATTTGGCTGATAAAACATAATTCATTCAACCTTTGTATTAATAGAAATATTATTCCATCCATACCAAAAGTGAAGACAGAATGTGTTAATGAATGTACTAGAAGGTATGAAAGTCACAATAATAAGATGGGAACCTAACCAAGTAAGCTATATTGTAGTTGAAATTCAAGGCACAAGATTCTTTAATCAAGAGATTAATATACAGTACTCTAATGTACTTAGTTATTATCAACAAACTTGGATAACCCGGAAAATCCCAATGCTGACCTTTATCTCTTTACAATACACCCTTCTGACCAGTTCATCCAAACAATGCTGTAGCAACCATTAGCATACCTCTAAAAGACACAAATTTTAACTTCTTTAAAATGATGTCCAATAAATACATGCAAAATTTGTGTTCAGCGACCTAAAAAAATATCTTTAGAAATACAATTCTATTACCAATTGACATGCCATACGGCAGTCTTCACAAAAGCTCTTTTTTATTTTACAATTATTAATGTTTGTAATGTAATTAATTAATGCTAATAATTAGTAATGTTAAGATGTGGCCTCTGTAACTTGTAACCATACATTTAATTAATTTTTAAACTAAACTGAAGAGATACTGCTGTCAACACAGACCCAGGCCATACACCAACCCACCTCAACTGCCCTTCAGACAAGCTATAAACTTGAGAAACATCAAATAGTGAGCATAAAAGGTCTGATGGCTGCCTATGTCTATAACATCTGAGAATACAAGAGACTCTGAGGAATATAAAATGGGATATACTGTATTAAACAGTTCCTTATTCTCCTGGTAGCACTATAATCCCTGCCACCTATCCAGTTCCATTATACCCCTATTGGAAGAACAGTTAATTCGAAAATGAAAAGGGCAAATATTCATAGCAAAGATAAAAAAAGTTACAAGCCCATCTGGAGATGGAAGAGTGGAAGATCCAAAGCATGGATAAAACTAAGGTGGAAAGGATTCAGACCTGGCCAACTTCATATAATGAGAAATGTTCTATTGCTTTCATATAAGTTGTTTGAACTGTTACATCTCATGGTGAGTAATGGGAATTTCAGGTACTATAATATTTTGGATACAGTGGAGAACCAACTTACACCTCTTATTTCAGAAGCCATTCTAATGCTGGATGGGCTTCATCAGAGTGGGAAAAGCAGGAGGAGAACAGGAGATTTTTCTGAATAAGTAATGGTGAAAAAGGGAGCACAGTACAATCAAAACTATGTGTGATCAAGACATTGAAATGAGGACTGAATTCATCCATGTCACATCATCTTGGCTGAATTAGCAACTGAAATAGTTAATTCTCTACCAATATGTTTTTGATGAATCATTCTGAATGTTGGGGACTTCCATTTGTGGACACTACATGCTGAATGTGCTCTATACTAATATTAATGACTTTAAAAATAAACCTGTGGTACAATCTGAGTGGGTGCGACTTCATCCTACTGCCACCTATAAGCCTATTATTGATATATATATATAGATATATAGATACACACACACACCACACAAATACTGTATACCCTGTATATTTGGGATTGTCTGTAAAATTTTAATTTACCCTTTGGCACAAATAAAGTATAATCTAATCGAATCTAAAATATTCTTCCAAGGATAAAAAGAGAGGGAAAAGCTATTTTTAAACTAGCCTTTTATATCATTTATAAAAATGGTTAAATTTGCTATGAATTTTGTCTCCTCTCCACAAAAAAGACATCATAGCTAACTGCTCACTTCCACATATCTCAGAATAGTATAAATAGTTTTCTTTCAACAAAAAATATAAATGTTTGCTTAGCTGCCATACCTTAAATATTAATTTGCAGGTTTATTGAATATGTTTTTGTTTTCATATCAATTGGATTTCATTATTCTAAGAGTATTGCTTTATTGCCTTATGTTAATTTTCTGTTTATTAGTCTGTTACTGTTTGTGGCTTGTCCTTCTTAAGATGAACCTCAGGGAGCAATTGTAGGACTGTATATATATATATATACAGTATATTCTTCTTCTATTATGCTTATAAACAAATGGTATTATTTTGATTATTTTCGATAAGCATGTCAGTTACTTGTGAAAGTAAGTTTTCAACCTTGTTTTAAATTACAACAGAGAGTTGAACTGTTAATGTAGATTTTCACAGATTTTTTTCATAAATTGTATATATCTCTTCAAATCTCTGCTGACCCAGCAGAAAGGTGAAACTTGTTCCTGGGGAGGACAACTTGAATTAATTTTCAGTTTTCCCACATTAATTTTGTGCCTGGGTGGGTGTCTTATTGATTTTTATTTATCAATTCCTACAACATAATGTAAACGATGTCAAATGATGAGAAAAATATCCAATGAAAAAAGAAACAAAAAAAATCACATGTCCATGTTGCATAATCCACAGTCGTATGCTCAAAATGTGCAAAACATCTGCATTTTTTGTTAAAATATTGTTAAGTATATACTTCTGGAAAAATCGGCATACTTTTTGAACTGAAGATGCTACTCTTGACCAGTGAATTAGAGGCAGATCTTCAGTTCAAAATGGCAGTCTCATGTGACTTGCATTTCCTGTTTATGATATGCACTGGTCATGTCTGGAAGGTGTATATATTTATTCATTTTGGAAAAAGGCATTTAACATGGCTACAGCACATTAAGAACACCTAATAATGTCCCAGTGATTGACTAAGACTATGGCACTGTATATACTGTTAGTGATAGTGTTTTTCATGTCTGTTAAGTGGAACATACCTGTAAATGTAATGTGCTAAGAGAAAATATTTCCTCTAAGTTGGTTTTAATCTATTTACTTTGAAGAACTCAAAGAAGAAGTTGAAGAATTTGTATCTTTTAGAAGTAGGATTACTAAGGAGATTTTCTTCTTGTTAGGAAATTTGTCATTTGTGCAGTGGCAAGATGCAGAAAAAAAAAGAGAGAAAGAAAGGGCAATCCACAACAGAATGTAGGGGTGATGACTTGATGAAATTCGTCCAGTATTTATTCATTAAATATTTGTTAGCTATGGAAGAGAAGATTTTTGGGAACAGTTAACAGCAATCTGAACACTCTGGAGAATTTGGTCTGCGGTAATCCTGCTGCACTGGCAGACGAACAGTATATTTGTAAAGAGACAATCTGCATGCATTGACAGTAAAACTTCAATGTACAGTACATACCCTGAACTCTCTCTGGGACCATAGAAAATGCTTCTTTTTATAGTAATGAGATTTCTTCATATTTCTTAAGTCTTCAGTGGAATCAGTCAGGTTAGTATCTGACATAACAATCTTTTGATAAATTAACTAGTGCATTATCAGGAATATATGTCTGTGTGTTATACGTATAGTATAATTTTTTTTAAATTATGATACAGTATTTAGATTGAACTGCACTCTCTTTTATTTCTGTCTTTTTGTCTGAGTTTTTAGTGTGATCACAAAATTTTCCAAAATAGGATGCAAACTTTAATTCCATTAAAAGCAGGTGTATATGGTTTTTCTAAATGGATAATTAAATTTGTCTTAAAAATAATCTAATGGAATGGATTTGCTAGACATTTTTTTACACACTGTAATTGTTTATTCCCTCAAGCATTTATATTAGAGGAACCCCTTTTTGTTACACACTTTCACAAATCCCTTTTCTTAATAATTGGGATAAAAATAAATTGCCACGATTTACTATCAGATGTGTTCTAGCCATACCTATCACATCCTCTGCATTATATCTGGCATTCACACAACTTGAGGGTGTTAAACCAACAAGATGACTCCTTGAGTTCTCTTGGACAGAGCCTGAACTGTAGCCTCTGGACTGGGTCCTTATATGTGCCTTCTCTGTTTCTCCCAATTTATTAAGAAGCAAAACAGAAATCTTATTTTTGGATTGATTTTTCTCTGTCAGTATCTTTAAGACCATTTTGCTACAGTTTATACTAACAAGACATACAGCTTTTAAACAACATAGACCTAAGACTTAATGAGGCTCCTACATCACCTCATAGACAATTTAGTCATTGTCAACTGATCATCATTGCATGGTGCATCGACTGATTCTGCTGGTGGTGAAGAGTCTGCTGGAAACACAACAAAGATCCAAGTTGGTAGTGATGAAATACTTTAAATAACAAGCAGATATCTATCACTGGGCCTGACTAAGAGATATCAACAGACCAAAAAGGTTACAGTTCAGAATGTGGTGATACTATGGAAAAGCAGTTTTAAATAGCCTTTAACAAGAATCATTTATCAATTTGGGAAAGTATTGAATAGGCTCTCAAAAATGTTCAACTCTTTAGTCATAAACAAGTGTAATATTTAGAGCAGTAACATTCAGGACCTGAGGGTGATTAGTTGGCTGGTATTATAGAAAGCACAAAATCTCTATTGTTGATAATATCAATTTTCTCAGTAGGAGACCAGTCCGGCATGGGTAAACAGGGAATAAAGAATTTAAGTTTTGTGTTCTGTAAAAATCAAGGCAGAACATTAAATTCCAAATCATAGTTTTGCTTACTAGTACAGCAAAATGAAGTTCTGCTTTAGTATCTTTTTTAACAAACTACATCATATTTGTCGCAAAAAAACCATAATACTTGTTATTGTTGGCCAATAATATGCCTCCCATTGTTTTTTCCCCTCAGGCTGTGTACTATTCTTAGACAATTCATTTAAAAATCCTTTTCTCTTTGTGGGTGGAGCTGCATTTTGATTTGATTTTCTGCACATAACACAAAGTTTCATATAAATCACTTTAATTTCTGTATTATCAGGGCACTAGCAGACAATAGCCTGTGTATAATTAAATAACCAACCTTTTTTTTAAAAAAAAAAGTCAATTTTCTCATAATTCAAGGTTACAAAAATGGACATGTGGATATATACACCAACACAAAAGATAACTAATCAATCATATAATCTAGGCTGGCTTCTCTTCTATATAGAGAGCACAATCTTAGGAATAACATTTTTTGTTTTACTTCAAAGAATCACCAGAAATATTATTAATTTTATTCCATATTCTAAATTCTCGTGTAAGATTTCTGCTTGACTGGCCAGAAAAAAAAATTCTGTGTGCTGTTTGTTTCTCAGTGCTTGAATTCTTTTATACCAGTAAACCCCCGATTCTCTAAAGAATCGCAAATGCAAGAATGGCAATCACTTTCTATTCCCTCCAATTTTTGGAGGAATGAAAAATGATGGAGGGTGGGAGCGTCCTGGTACAGTGGACTCATTATAGAATGCGTTCTCAGCTAACTGGCAGAATTGTTCAGCAGCGGTCCGTTGTTCCTCTCTTTGGCTTTTTCTTTGTTGGAATACTGAACGTCTTAAACCTTTTAAACGACTTTCTAGCCTTTCTGCAGTTTCCTCTGATATTCTTTGTGATGAACAATTGTGCAAGCCTTGTAAACGCTTCTGCCATTGTTCTGTTGTCTTGTTTGCACGCCTATATGATACCTGAGCTCTTTCTTTTTGGAGCCGTGCCTCTTTTGCATCTGGTGTTTCAGAAGCGCGTTGTATGTGCCTTCGTTCATTGTTTTTATCCATACAGGCTCGTTTTTGTATTTCTACTCGTTGAGCTCTTTCGTTTTGGAGCCGTGACTCCTTTGCTTCTGCTGTTTCAGAAGCGCGTTGTAGGAGCCTTCGTTCATTGTTTTTATCCATACGGGCTCGTTTTTGTATTTCCGTTAGTTGAGCTCTTTCTTTTTGGAGCCGTGACTTCTTTGCTTCTGGTGTTTCTGAAGCGCGTTGTAGGAGCCTTCGTTTATTGTTTTTATCCATGCGGTCTCGTTTTTGTTTTTCTGTGGCTGTGTCGTTAGGTAGAAGTCGTTTACTGTTAGGAATCATAATTCAACTTACTTTTAATACTGAATTACCGTAAACATTACTAAAAGTGCATATATTATACAACTGTCGTGTTGTGTTGTTTGGCCGCCACCTACTGACTCTGGGAAGCTGCTGGGTTTTACTCTGGGGCGCTGTGGCGTCCATGCATATAATTATACAACTGTCGTTTAGTAATAATTGATACTGTACATTGTGAGATTTCTGAACTCTTTTCAAACCCTTCCCAATGAGATGACACACAGAAGCGGAATTGCCTCTTCTGAGATCCTCACTAATGGCACGACATGTAGAAGTGCGACTGAGTTGAGTATTGCATGTCCATCAGCAAGGCAACTGCAAATTCACATTGCCACAGAAACTACTAGATGACCACTGCCACGCACAAAGCACTGGTTGCCCAATGGTGATGCAGGGAACATTATAACTTGGCCACTGACCTTGCCCCAACCCTGCCTGTTTGCCTGTGTAAAGTATAATGGCAGATCCTGCCTTTGGGGTGCAAGTAACTGACTCATGCATCACAACACAGGGCTGCAATGTAGTGTATGCACAAAGTGCCTAGCAACAAGCAGCATCATAACCACCACCACACTATAGACTGGTGACAATCATGAGAAACAAATACTCAAAACGTCTGTGATCAAGACATCACTAAAGGGAAATGTATACAAAAAAAGAACAGAATCTGTGCAGTTGTGACATCTACAAAATAAAGCACACATAGATTGACGCAGATGCAAAGAGCTCACAGTTTGGTGCTTACACTCTACAAGTTTAAGAGACATTTCCCATTGGGATTTAAACAATTTCAGCCTTTTATATGATTACTGTTGTATAGGTTTATTAACATTTACAAACATGAGCCATGGCCATTTTCCTTGCTGACAAGGTCATGAAAAACAGCCAGAGAGTTACTAGCATGCTTGTCATTCTCAAGAGACTGATACAGTTTTATCAGATAGAAAGAGGAACATGTTAGGAACGTCTTTTATACCAAGATTAGTTTATCCTACCAGTTCCGAACTTTCAACCCTTACTTGTTTAAGGAATTCCACTTTGACTGAGGTGAAGAAAAATTGTAAGCATGCAGTCACACATTTCAGCGTATGAGCTGAAGTGAAACTCTCACTTTAAATGCTAATGCAAGCAGGGCCCTAGACAATTTCAATTTTTTGATACCAAGGGCGCAGTGGGCCCCCTCCAGCTGTGGGCCCGAAGCGGTCACTTCGTTCGCTTCGTCCTAAGGCGAAGTGAGCAATGCAACTTTGTCATACATCATCCATTTATCAGTTTTACTGTCAGCTATCCCAGAAACACCCTACACAATGCAGGAGCCAACTCTGGATTTAGTACCAGTCTATTAAAGGGCACACTCTTACAGCAACAACTTAAGAGTTACAGTTCAGGTTAAATATGCATGTCTTTAGTGTATGGAAGGAACTGGAATAACTAGTGAAAACATGACAATACATACAAGCATTACCCAAACAGTGCCAGGCTATGATTTACAGCCAAGATTCATTTCAGCTGCAAGACAGCAGTACTAACCCATGAATAAAGATAATTTATATGAAAATTAATGATTGAGGAAAACCAAGATTTTTAATCATACTGTTTAAGGAATTCTGAATCTCACACAAAGGCCACAAGGAAATGAGAACAGAACTACAACATCTAATTAAAATAAAACATGGAATAAAGAATATGCCGTAAATTAAAAACTGGCTGAAAAAAGGCACGCACAGTTCTTGAGACTAAGGAGTGCTGTGAGCTGTGCCTACTCAATAGCTGATGGTGCCATAAGCATATACTGCTGTGCCAGATTTCTTAATCTGCCACCATGTTTTTGTGGGAGCTTCATAATTACTACAGTACCATGAAGACTAATGGTAGAGACACATGTCAAATAGCAAATGTTAGTCAGTACTTTGCCTACTTGTGCTTGACACCGAATACCATTATTACTATAGTTCTGATCTCATCAGTGGATTGATAAGACAGTTTTTATGTCCAATGAAAAATGTCAAGAAAATCATTTTATACTCTAAAGGAATGTTCAAAGTGCCAAAGTGTAATCTGGTCTTGTATTTAGTTGCATCAGTTCTTGTCTTATTTATTCTTTTTACAATAGGATGAGGCAAGTAGTGTAATGTTTAACTTCTAAGGACAGCACACACAATATCTCATGTAAATCGACTCATCATGTCACTTTTTGCAGAAATAATATTATGAAGAGGAACAGAAGCTGGGCGGCACGGTGGCGCAGTGGGTAGCGCTGCTGCCTCGCAGTTGAGGGACCTGGGTTCGCTTCCCGGGTCCTCCCTGTGTGGAGTTTGCATGTTCTCCTCATGTCTGCGTGGGTTTCCTCCCACAGTCCAAAGACATGCAGGTTAGGTGGATTGGCGATTCTAAATTGGCTTTTGTGTGTGTCCTGCGGTGGGTTGGCACCCTGCCTGGGATTGGTTCCTGCCTTGTTGGCTGGGATTGGCTCCAGCAGACCCCAGTGACCCTGTGTTCGGATTCAGCGGGTTGAAAAATAGATGGATGGAACAGAAGATCAGAGTCTTTAGCACAGCTGTTCTAGATGAACATTGCCACAAAAAATATGCACATAAATACTTTTAAGAACGTGTATGTGGTTTAAAGTAGGAATGTAATCAGAAGCAAAGTGATTACTAACAATTGGTCCATTGCAGACAACAGTGCTTTTGGGGTGTAAACTGCATGCTCTTTGTGATAGTCATGACTTGAGCAATGCATTAAGAAAGGAGAGAAAAACGGATCTCTGGAGTCCCCCTATTTTGACCAATATCACAAAGGCTACATTAATACTTCTGGAATGACTCCAATATGAATTTATGTAGAAGTTCAGATATATAAGCTGAAAAAAAATTTAACACTGAGCATAACATTCTCTCTCAACTTCAAGAAAGCTCATCAATCTATTCATTTTCAAACCTACCTTATCCTGAGTAGGGTCACAGGTAAGCTGGATGCTAACCCAGCAAGGATAGAGTAGAAGACAGAAACAATCCCTGACATGATGACAGTCTATTGCAAGGTGGACACTGTGGCCTTTGGGGGGGTACCACATTGCTCAAAACACCAAACATAACTACACAACACAGTCACCGGTTCAAATATGGAGTTTTATTTAAGCTGATACATCCTTAAATGTACAATTTACAGTGATCCCTTGCTATATCGCGCTTCGCCTTTCGCGGCTTCACTCTATCGCGGATTTTATATGTAAGCATATTTAAATATATATCACGGATTTTTTGCTGGTTCGCAGATTTCTGAGGACAATGGGTCTTTTAATTTCTGGTACATGCTTCCTCAGTTGGTTTGCCCAGTTGATTTCATACAAGGGACGCTATTGGCAGATGGCTGAGAAGCTACCCAACTTACTTTTCTCAATCTCTCTCTTGCGCTGACTTTCTCTGATCCTGACGTAGGGGGTGTGAGCAGGGGGGCTGTTCGCACACCTAGACGATACGGACGCTCGTCTAAAAATGCTGAAAGATTATCTTCACGTTGCTACCTTCTGTGTGCAGCTGCTTCGCGAAGCGACATGCTGCACGGTGCTTCGCATACTTAAAAGCTCAAAGGGCACGTATTGATTTTTGACTTTGTTTTTCTCTGTCTCTCTCTCACTCCCTGCTCCTGACGGAGGGGGTGTAAGCTGCCGCCTTCAACAGCTTTGTACCGGCGGTGCTTCGCATACTTAAAAGCCAAACAGCCCTATTGATTTGTTTGCTTTCCTCTCTTGCTTGAAGAAGGGGCCTGAGTTGCCTCGAAAGCTTGCATATTGTAATCTTTTTAGTTAGCCAATAAAAGGTGTCATTTTGCTTGGCTTTTCTCTACTCTGTTTCTGACAGTCTGTGCTCCTGACGCGCACTCCTTTGAAGAGGAAGATATGTTTGCATTCTTTTAATTGTGAGACAAAGCTGTCATCTCTGTCTTGTTATGGAGCACAGTTTAAACTTTTGAAAAAGAGACAAATGTTTGTTTGCAGTGTTTGAATAACGTTCCTGTCTCTCTACAACCTCCTGTGTTTCTGCGCAAATCTGTGACCCAAGCATGACAATATAAAAATAACCATATAAACATATGGTTTCTACTTCGCGGATTTTCTTATTTCGCGGGTGGCTCTGGAACGCAACCCCCGCGATGGAGGAGGGATTACTGTACTGCATATTCCAATGGCAGCACCAAAGAACCCTAACAAAACTGTCCCATGGGACTACAATTCCTATCCTGCCCTATGGGTATCCATATAGGGGTCCCACCTGTGGGATACTGCCATCATGTGTACAGTCACCATCTGTACGTCCAAACAGGCCTCCTTTCCGGAGTATAAGTATCCATCCTGGTCGGGACATCCGTCCATCTCTATCTCTCCATTCAAGCCTCAACTTCCTGATAAGGAACCAGCCTCCATTCTGGTAAAGATGCCAGAGCATCAAGATTGGCACTCAAAACATACAGATTCAGACACACACATGGGCCGATTTATCCTCACTAAACTTATTATAGAAACCTTATAAAGTATGTAAAGGACAGAAATAAACCATGAATTATTCACAGAAAAGAAATGGAATGTTAAGACAGGAACAATAAATAAGTTAAGAAGATTACACTTAGGGCCCAAGTTTGGCAGAGCACTGGGTGGAACTGAAGTCACAGCTCATCAGGGGACTTCTCCTCCATTCTAAAAATAGAAAAAAAAAACACCTGCTAGCAAAAATGTCACACCTTTGTCCTTCCTTGCCTGTTCCCTTTCTCCAAGATCTGCAAAATGCACCCCAAGCTTGCATGTCTGACATGTTATATGTAACAAGACTTAGTTCTGGGATTACATTTGCACTAAGAGGTCCAACTGTAGAAGAAAAAAATCATAAGACTAACAGCTATAAATTATAGTTGTTTGTGTTTTCACGGTATTTTAACTTCCAGATGTTCTCAGTGATGAACACTTTTAATATTGTTTAATTGGTTAGTCATACTTTCTCAGCACTGTATATGGAAAGACATTAAGATAGAATGTAAACAGCTGGTTTTTTTTGTACTTGCGTGACTTGATTCAAGACTGATGTCATATTGCACATATGCAACCAAACCAAAGACATATCTGCTTTATGGCATTAAGGCCAAAGAAATAACGCGCCTCATCAGAGTTTCTGAAAGGACGATCAGACAAAGAATGCGAGAATTTGGTCTCAGGTATTTCTTTGGCCTTTATTCCATGAAACAGATAAGTCTTTATCACTTCTATGGTAATATTCAGCCGAGGCCGACCTGATGCTGCACAGGTTGCCATGCCCATTGATGCCGAACTCAGGAAATAGATAGATAGATAGATAGATAGATAGATAGATAGATAGATAGATAGATAGATAGATAGATAGATAGATAGATAGATAGATAGATACTTTATTAATCCCAATGGGAAATTCACATTCTTCAGCAGCAGCATACTGATACAATAAATAATATTAAAGAATGATAATAATGCAGGTGAAAAACAGACAATAACTATGTGTAATGTTAAATGTTAACGTTTACCCCCCTGGATGGAATTAAACAGTCGCATAGTTTGGGGGAGGAACAATCTCCTCAATCTGTCAGTGGAGCAGGACAATGACAGCAGTCTGTCGCTGAAGCTGCTCTTCTGTCTGGAGATGATACTATTAAGTGGATGGATGGATGGATGGATGGATGGATGGATGGATGGATGGATGGATGGATAGATAGATAGATAGATAGATAGATAGATAGATAGATAGATAGATAGATAGATAGATAGATAGATAGATAGATAGATAGATAGATAGATAGATACTTTATTAATCCCAATGGGAAATTCACATTCTTCAGCAGCAGCATACTGATACAATAAATAATATTAAATTAAAGAATGATAATAATGCAGGTGAAAAACAGACAATAACTATGTATAATGTTAAATGTTAATGTTCACCCCCCCGGGTGGAATTAAAGAGTCGCATAGTTTGGGGGAGGAACGATCTCCTCAATCTGTCAGTGGAGCAGGACAGTGACAGCAGTCTGTCGCTGAAGCTGCTCTTCTGTCTGGAGATGATACTATTAAGTGGATGCAGTGGATTCTCCATAATTGATAGGAGCCTGCTGAGCGCCCTTCGCTCTGCCACAGATGTTAAACTGTCCAGCTCCATGCCAACAATAGAGCTTGCCTTCCTCACCAGTTTGTCCAGACGTGAGGTGTCTTTCCTCTTAATGCTGCCTCCCCAGCACACCACTGCGTAGAAGAGGGCGCTCGCCACAACTGTTTCATAGAACATCTGCAGCATCTTATTGCAGATGTTGAAGGACGCCAGCCTTCTAATGTAGTATAACCAGCTCTGTCCTTTCTTGCACAGCGCATCAGTATTGGCAGTCCAGTCTAATTTATCATCCAGCTGCACTCCCAGATATTTATAGGTCTGCACCATCTGCACACAGTCACCTTTGATGATCACTGGGTCTATGAGGGGTCTGGGCCTCCTAAAATCCACCACCAGCTCTTTGGTTTTGCTGGTGTTCAGGTGTAGGTGGTTTGAGTCGCACCATTTAACAAAGTCATTGATTAGGTCCCTATACTCCTCCTCCAGCCCATTCCTGATGTAGCCCACGATAGCAGTGTCATCAGCGAACTTTTGCACATGGCAGGACTCCGAGTTGTATTGGAAGTCCGATGTATATAGGCTGAACAGGACCAGAGAAAGTACAGTCCCCTGTGGCGCTCCTGTGTTGCTGACCACAATGTCAGACGTGCAGTTCCCAAGACGCACTTACTGAGGTCTGTCTTTAAGATAGTCCACGATCCATGCCACTAGGTATGAATCTAATCCCATCTCTGTCAGCTTGTCCCTAAAGAGCAGAGGTTGGATTGTGTTGAAGGCGCTAGAGAAGTCTAGAAACATAATTCTTACAGCACCACTGCCTCTGTCCAAGTGAGAGAGTGAAGCAGCAGCCTCTCCATGGTCTTCATCACATGTGATGTCAGAGCAACAGGCCGAAAGTCATTCAGCTCACTAGGACGTGATACCTTTGGGACTGGGGTGATACAAGATGTTTTCCAAAGCCTCGGGACTCTCCCCTGTTCCAGGCTCAGGTTGAAGATGCGCTGTAGAGGACCCCCCAGCTCCGATGCACAGACCTTCAGTAGTCGTGGCGATACTCCATCTGGACCCGCTGCTTTGCTGGCACGAAGTCTCCACAGCTCTCTGCTCACTTGCGCTGTTGTAATTATGGGTGGGGATGTCTTTCCTATGCTGGTATCAGCAGAAGGATGTGTGGAGGGTGCAATACTCCGAGGTGAGTGTGATAGTGGGTTAGGGTGGTCAAACCTGTTAAAGAAGTTGTTCATTTGGTTTGCTCTCTTCACGTCTCTCTCGATGGTGGTACCCCGCTTCGAGCTGCAGCCAGTGATGATCTTCATCCCATCCCACACTTCCTTCATGCTGTTATTCTGCAACTTCTGCTCCAGCTTTCTCCTGTACTGCTCCTTCGCCGCCCTGAGCTGGACTCGGAGTTCCTTCTGCACGCGCTTGAGCTCATGCTGATCACTGTCTTTAAAAGCCCTTTTCTTCTGGTTCAAAAGGCCCTTGATGTCACTTGTAATCCATGGCTTGTTGTTAGCATAGCAGCGTACTGTTCTTACTGGAACTGCAATGTCCATACAGAAGTTGATGTAGTCAGTAGTGCAGTCAACAACTTCCTCAATGTTCTCACTATGAGATCCCTGCAGGATATCCCAGTCTGTAGTTCCAAAACATTCTCTCAGAGTATTCTCAGCCTCCGGGGTCCACTTCCTGAATGATCGTGTGGTTACAGGTAGGACTCTAACTTTTGGTTTATAGTGAGGCTGAAGCAGAACCAGGTTATGATCTGCTTTCCCAAGCGCAGGCAGCGGGGTGGTGCTGTATGCGTCTTTAACGTTTGCATACAGTAAATCAATAATCTTATTTCCCCGGGTGTTACAGTCCACATACTGGGAGAATGCAGGTAATGTTTTATCCAGCGTCACATGGTTAAAGTCTCCAGCGATTAGCACAAGCGCCTCAGGGTGCTGTGTTTGTAACTTAGCAACAGCAGAATGGATGATGTCACTCGCTGACTCCTCATCTGCCCGAGGAGGTATGTACACAATGACAACAATGACATGTCCAAACTCTCTGGGCAAGTAGTAGGGACGTAAACTTACGGCCAACAGTTTGATATCCCTGCAGCAAGTGGAGATTTTGAAGTTAACATGTCCAGAGTTACACCACCGTGTATTAACATAGAGAGCGAGTCCTCCTCCTTTGTGCTTCCCACAGGTACTTGCATCTCTGTCCGCTCTAACTGAGCTAAACCCGGGTAGCTCCACGTTGGCATCTGGGATGGTGTTATTTAGCCAGGTTTCGCAAAAACACAACAAACTGCATTCTCTGTAGGTCCTGACATTTTTCACCAGCGCAGCCAGTTCGTCGATCTTATCTGAGATTGAGTTTACATTCCCTAGAATCACAGAAGGCACCGAAGGCTTGAAACGCCACTTTCTCGCAAGCTGCTTCATTTTTAGCTTAGTGCCGGCTCTGCTGCCACGATACCGCCTTCTTACCTCGTCAGGTAAATATGGAACCACACCGGCACTAGCATTTGTTCTCAGTGCTCGAAGTTGAGTACTTGAATAGGCGAGTCTCGGCGTGTAAAAATCCATGCCCACATTGTAAAAGTAAGTGTGCCCAGGGAACGAATCCACATAAAATAAAGTAATAGGAGTGATCAATAAATAAAAATAGAAAAATAAAAGTAGAAAAGTACACATACATATACAGTCATACACGGAGCTGCTGAAAAGGCTGCTATTCACGGCGGCGCCGGATGTTATATTGTTGTACCACCTCACGTAACTTCCACCATCTGACATCATTTACCTCCGTGATGGTGAAAGTCTTGACATCTCCAAGCCTATCTAAAATCACTTTGCATCTAAGTAATATAAAATTTTCATTCTCACAATATGCAAACTCCATGAACTCTCTCGCTGTTTTTGGCACACCACTTTCCATCTTAGTAGAAGCTGCCGGTATATTCCAAAAACGATTGTCATATGTTGAAGTCTTAACCTCACCATTTTACCCACGCTTTTTCCATGTTGAAAACGAAAATGAAAATGCAAAGCGGAAAATGAAAATGAGCAACAGGTGGCGCCAGTGCTTATTTGCGTTTTGCTTTTCGTTTTTGTAGCTTCATTTCAGTTCAGGCTGAAGATGAAATTGCAACTGAGGTTATTTCATTTTAATTTTAATTTTTCCAGCATTTTTGCACACAGACTTTGAAAATGAAAATGCAAAAGAGAGACTGAATTTTCATTTTAGAATTTTATTTCCTTTTTTGCAAAAACTACCTCCCATATTGAAAGCAGAGGATGGAACTGAGAAAAAAGTTAAAATAAACCAAAAAACCAATTATTATCTATTACATAGTTAAAAGTTCTTTTTTTGTGGAAGTGTGGTAAAAGATTGTAGTTTAGGTGACTATGGAAGGGAAGAAACACTTTGTCAAAGCTAGGAAAATAAAAAAAAAAGAAACAAGATAAGAGTGATTTTTATACCTCTGTTTTACTGTAATTTTAGTATTTAGAAATGGGAAACAAATTAATTTTGAACATAATCATCATCTATTTTTGTAATTCACTTATCCAGGGCTGGGTCACAGATTAGCTGGAGTCTATCCCACCAAACATAGGGCACAAAGCAGGAACAATCCATGGAGCACCTCGAGGAAACCCACATGGATACGGGGAGACAGCACAAATGGACAGCAAGGTGGCACAGCGGTAGTGCTTATAATAATTACATAATGGTCATTTGGCCTATTAAGTATGTGTACAAGACACTAAATTCAATAATTACTCACAAACCAGTATTGATGTTGGGTTAGAACTGACTGCTTACCTAAAATTAAGGTCAGTTGTACAATAGTCATCTTGTATAAACAGCAAAAAGCCAAAAAAGTGAACCCAAATAAGTAAATTAAAGTCATCACACTTCAGGACTTAACTCACACTTAACAATTGCTTTTGCTGCCTGACTTTGCCTTGAGAATACATGAATAGATATCACAGGTGATGATGAACTGCATGACTTCCCCATGGCTTTTCAGCAGTTTCTTTCTTTCTTTTCACTAGTGTTGATCTGATCTTTGAATCACAGGGGCCAGAGCCTCTGCCATCTTGCCAGCCACACGCCAGGTCCATATAAGGAAAGTGTGTGCAGGCCAGGGCCAAATGCCTTCTCCATTAGCCACATGGCATGGCAGCAGTGGAAATAAACCTTAAAGGAGCCTTCTCTCTCCCCAAGGCAAAAAACACACGAGACTCTGAAATAACAACATATGTATTACTATTTACATAGAATTTCAATCTTTCTGAAGAAAGATAAAAGTGTTATGTTTCCACACAGATGAAGCAAAAATGAGACCTTCTAGATGCACGGACATCACCCAAACCACATGCCTAATTGTGTACACCTATCAAAGTACAACATCAAAAAAATGCTGCATGGCCAGTCAGTGCTTCAAAGATTGGAACTCTGTGCATGCAATGATGTATTTTTTCACTTATTGCTAGTTTGTGGGCATTTTTGTATTTTGCTTGTGGATATTTTTTGTCTGTGCATTTTGTTGCTTGTATGTTGTTGTATGGGGTGGCAGATGGCTGTCGCCATGGCCAGGCCGGGACGCCTGCTTAGTGGAAGGACTGGGGGAGAGAATATACACAGAGTATTAACTCCCCAGAGTGCTAGATGTCAGCTCCCTTGGGAAATTTGGCACAACCTTGTTGGGTTCCATGGGTGATGCCAGGATGTGCTGCAGGGACTGCAGAGCCCTACTTTGTCATGCTTTTGCCTCACCCAGAAGTGTTTCTGGAGCATGCTAATGAGCAACCAGAAGAACTCCCGAGTGGAGGATAAAAGAAGCCCAATGCCACTGCTTCAAACGCCAGAGTTGGGAGGAAGAGTGACAAAGCTTGCTGGAGGAGTGGAGGCGGAAGCAGAGAGACAGAGAGAGAGCGAGAGAGAGAGAGAGAGAGAGAGAAGAGAAGTGCTGTGTGCATTATTATTGGTGCTTTGTACTGTGCTTACTGTGTGGGACATTTGGGGAAAATAAAAGGTGTGTTTGTGAAAGAACTTTTGCCTGCGTCTGTGTGTGTCAAGTTTGGGGAGCTGGTGTGCCCCCTGCAGGCCACAATGGTGTGCTGCTTCACAGCTCAGGTTACACTTTTGGCCACAATGATCAATCCAGCATAGTTGGCAGACACTTGTACCTGGCCCTCCGACACACTTGAAATACTCCAGTTCCACCTTTCATATTGACTTCAATGCACTTCGCTGAGTTTGGCAAAGTTCTCAATCATTTCTACAATTTTGCCTAACTCATGGTTAAGCGAACTCTGTGGTGTTCACTCATCACTACCTGTTACATACACTGTGATAGCATAGTGAAAATCATAATCCATGGTTGCGGGGGGGAATGGTGAGGAGGGAAATGCATACAGACAAGACAGAAGGGATTATAGTCTTAAATATGAAATGTACCTAGTACAAAACTCAACAATACAGACATAAAAATTAAGTGGAACATAATTCCCTTTGTTCTTTTTGAATTCAATAATAACCTCCTTTGTCTGGTCAACATTCAGGGTGAGGTTGTTGACATTGCACAACATGGCTCCTGTAGGAGGTCTTGTTATCATCACTGATTGGGCCAATTACAGTGGTGCCATATGCAGATTTGATGATGCTGTTTCCCTCTTTTGCATCATGAAAGTATCACAATCTTGTCTCAGTTTCATAGTCAATTAACCCTACTTCTTGTCAACTTATTGTCCTTCCAGCATAGCTCTTATTGATTTTAAACTTGTACAAAGAGGAGCCCGATTCTAAAAATTCACATAATTAAACCGGTTTAATTTCATAGTGGCAAGTTGCATAGCACTATTACTGAGTCACTGGGATGGTACACTACATGACTTGGGGTCATGGTCATGATGTCCACAACTTAAGATTGTGAAAATAGATAGATAGATAGATAGATAGATAGATAGATAGATAGATAGATAGATAGATAGATAGATAGATAGATAGATAGATAGATAGATAGATACTTTATTAATCCCAATGGGAAATAAACATTCTTCAGCAGCAGCATACTGATACAATAAATAATATTAAAGAATGATAATAATGCAGGTGAAAAACAGACAATAACTATGTATAATGTTAAATGTTAACGTTTACCCCCCTGGATGGAATTAAACAGTCGCATAGTTTGGGGGAGGAACGATCTCCTCAATCTGTCAGTGGAGCAGGACAGTGACAGCAGTCTGTCGCTGAAGCTGCTCTTCTGTCTGGAGATGATACTATTAAGTGGATGCAGTGGATTCTCCATAATTGATAGGAGCCTGCTGAGCGCCCTTCGCTCTGCCACAGATGTTAAACTGTCCAGCTCCATATTAAATTAAATTAAATTAAAGAGTAATAAAAATGCAGGTAAAAACAGACAATAACTTTGAATAATGTTAACGTTTACCCCCTCGGGTGGAATTGAAGAGTCGCATAGTTAAAGGCTATGATTGAAATTCAAAATAGACAAATATTTTCACTTCAAATAATTCATCCCAAAACCAACCCTAACTCAAAAGATAAAACATTTCAAAAAACGGTTTCTTTTTTTGTAATAATCAGGTATTGAAAATGTTCAAATACCACAACTAGATAACGCAATACTAAACTATTTCAAAAGCCCATGTCTATATTGCTTTTTTAAACTGAGATTCTGGAATAGTCAAGAGTACCTATAGCCATTACTTTTAACACTGTGAATAATTTAATAACAGGCAAAGAGAACTGCATATCTGCTTCAGTTCCATAATCAAAATACTTTTTTAGAAACCATTTTCCTAACTTGAATTTCAAGAAACATTCAAACTCGGGTGTCAGCACTGTCTCAAAAAGACTCACCCACAAAGACTAGAATGTCCCTAAGTGGGCATCCTTATCTAAAATGAGTAACAAATAAAAAAAATGTATTAACAAAAGTAAGAAATGAATAAGAAAAATCAATAACACCTAAAAAAAATAATAACACCAGAAAATATTAACACACATGATTAATTAAGAAAGAAGGAATACAAATAATTAAGAACAGAAAATAATAAATTAACAAAAACACAAACTAAAAAATTCAAAAGGGAATTAAGAGAACAGTGGCAATGCCTAGCTGATGTGGAGATTACATGTTCTTAGGTCCCCACATCAATAACAGGTTGGAGGCAACATGTTCTTGGGTGCCCACATCAATAACAGGTTGGACTAATCTAGTGTGATGGCCAGTGTAGGCTAAGCTGTGATGTGTTGGGCCAGTAACATCACTTCAAGAGAGGTTCACCGAATCAACAAGCTAATTGAAAGGGTAGGCTCAGGAATGGGACACACTATAGACCCCCTAGAGGTAACACCAAGGAGAGAATTAAAACAAACCTGAGGGCCAATATGAAAAATTCTACACATCCTCTCTCTGGCACACTAACAGAGTACTTTCACCCAAAGAATTGTTCAGCAGAAGTGTGTCAAGAAACACTACTGAGGCTCCTTTACAGATACAGCAATACATCTTTATACTATTTCACTCTGACTGCTCTTTTTATCTATAGATAAGTCAGAAGTTTTCTCTTGCTAGTCATTCTGGTGTGTATTTGTTATTTGTTAAAATCTGAATTTCCTCATGGGGAAAATAAAATGCTATCTATCTACAGTGGTGCTACTGGGGAATGAAACTTCAACTCCCACAGTCCCTGATCGGTCGTCAGCTGAGGGTGCAGGGGCTGCTGGGCACAAGGAGGTCGGCATTTAAAAGGAGGCCAGTTCTATAGAGAAAAAAATAAAGTCTTTTGTGCTTCGTTTCTGGAGTTGCCTGTCTGTTTGCCTTCCCATTTTGCTTCTTGTGGAATCTTGTTTTGTCCTGGATCGTATCCTGTTTTGGGTATATGGACTGTCTGAGGATTTGTTGTCATCCTGTGAAGAAAGGAGAGCTCCTGATCCCATTCACACATCATCATCTCATCAGCAAATGCTGGTAGGACTGACCTTTACATTTATATACAGTTTTTTATCAGTTGCCGTTTTCATGGAGTTCATAGTGTATGGTTTTTGTTAGTGGTTTGTTATTGTTGAGTCCGTGTTTACTGTATATCTTTGTAAGGGAAAATGGGGTGGAATCATTTATTATTGTTTAATAACATTCTTTAATTTCTGTTTTATTATCAGTTGCTTTTTTGTCTCTGCGAGGTAGTGTGTATGAGTCGGGCCAAGGCTGGGTGCATTCCTGGGATCCCCACCGAATAAATAAATCAGTGTCATATCGATGGTGTGAATCTTAGATAGATCTATCTATCTATCTATCTATCTATCTATCTATCTATCTATCTATCTATCTATCTATCTATCTATCTATCTATCTATCTATCTATCTATCGAGTCTAAATCCAGAGCTGCCTAAAACCCTACACAATAGCTCTGAAATAAAAACCTCAAATAGTAAAACAGAAAGCAAAGTATTCTGAACAAAAACATTCATCTAGAAGATGGCCAACGCCCAGTGAAAATATCTCATACCACAGTGATATGTTGAGGAGGGAGCTGTCTATATTATCATGATTGGCAGCACACTTAAAGAATTAGCACTGTGTGGGGATTCTGTCCATTTAGGTTCAATTTTCCATCAAAAACAAAAATGAGAGAAACAGAAAGGAGGTAAATTACATAAAAAGGGATAGAGCACCAGTTTAAATATGACACCAGGATTCTGGAGCTGTAAAGCAATAGTGCTTCCAATGATAAAGGAGTTGAAATATTAACAATTAAAAAATAAGTATAGGTGATAGAATAAAAATAAACATTGACTCATTTGAGTCATAAAAATACTTTTTTTTTAACTAATCAATATAAACAATTATGCTGAATGAGTTGAATAATGCACACATCAAACCATTTTACCTTGCCAGGGCACTGTTCCTTTGAGAGGTTTAAAAAAAATACCTGTAATCCTGTAATTTTTCATGCAAATCAAAAACCTCCAAGGATGCAAAATTTCCTCTCATATTTCTTACCAGAAGGATGCTGACATATATGTACACACCTGTCTTTGTTTATTTTTGGCTTTCAGATGCAATTGTGCTTACGTATTAAGGTAGCAAGTGTATGTATCTCTAGGGAACTCTCCATCTCAAGTGTAGAATGCCAACACAATTTGTGCCATCTATCGCACCTTATCCCGACAACAATTAAAATCAAATAGCAATATGTTTTGGTAGGTTAAGACCAGAGTACTGTAAAGGGAAAATTACTTCTTAATCCATGATAAAATGTATATTTTGTTTCTAGGTGCCAGTCACTTGAATGATGATGTATATTTACATAAAATCCAGGGTCCTTTTCTTTTCAAACTCTCCTGCTTGCATTGTCTGTCATGAGTATGATGACAATATTTTATTTGTCACCTGTTGGTTTGATTGCTTTTTTATTTTCTACCATGCACCTTTGTTATGTGTTAAGTGATTTGAATTTTTCATTCCTGTAGTTTTAAGTGTTCACTTTTTTGTATGCCACAAGCTTAATTACAAAGTATTTTTAATTGTTAATTCCATTAATTTACTGTAAGGTTTGCTTTTTGTTTCATTTTAGTGAAAGTGTAAATTTTAAATTGATATTTTGCATGATGATTGTTTCACTTTCCCCAGGGTGAGCTTAACATTTGGGTTTGAGCAGGAGACTGGAAGGGAGATAAGATACCAGGGTGGACAATACTGAAAATGTGCTGCTGGTTCAGTTTAAAAATTATTTTGTATTAACTTTTATCTTTTTTTTTAATTGTGTCTTGTATAGGTTTATCTTTTTGAAGTTAGAAAATGTAAAGAGTTGGACCTTTTAGCAGGGGATATAACAAGCGGTTTCTTTATGGTGAATGAAGACAAGAGCTTGCTGTCTCAGTGGAAGACTGGAGGCTAGCTATTTTAAATAAGAAACCCTAGGTGGTCTGGAGGCTAGGTATCACACTAAAGGAGTGGGACTTTGATGAAAGTAAACTGAATAATTAAGAATCAAAGGAATGAAATCAGCATTTTCATATACAGAATGCTTACATAACATTCCTTTGGGTTTGTCCCTCCTTGATTCTTGCTGTTGAGTTACTATTCACTCCCCACAGATCATCAAATCCAGTCACTGATGTAAGATATCAGAAGAAGAATAACGGCTTTAATTTTGTTTTATGGAACTTTTTGTATTTTATAGAGCTCCATATTTTTGTTGGCAAACCCAGGAAATGAAGCTGAGGTCTATTAAAGTGTAAAGAAAAAAATGATTAAAAAAGGATAGTGGGAGCTAGTTTTTACCATTACACTTTGTTTTTGATGTAAGTAGGTTGTGTAGTTGTTAAGATTTTATTGATAGTACATCTTTTGGTGTCTGGTGCACATTTATCTTATACTTTTTCTGAACTGTTTATTCAAAAGATGGGTAGAATTATGGTCCGTCCAATATCAATCTGCATCTTCTCCAAACTTTGTCAATATATGGGTGAAAGGATAATATTTAACAAACTTAAAAATCATAAAATTACAGAGTTAAGCCTGCCAAATTCTTAAAGAGACTAGGGCACCCTCTACCAAAATGTTATCCTCCAGAAAAAAAAGTGTGTAATAAAGTATGGTGCTAGCAATGAATCACCATGCCTGCTCTGGGGATTAACAAACAGCTTTCAAACCATTTAAGAATGTATTGCTGCTGAGAAGACCTCTGACTGAATGTAAATCTAGCAAAAAATATGAAATACTGCATGCATGTCGTCACTTTTCACCTGTTATGTTACCTTTTTCTTATATACAGTAATCCCTCGCTATATCGCGCTTCGACTTTCGCGGCTTCACTCTATCGCGGATTTTATATGTAAGCATATTTAAATATATATCGCAGATTTTTTGCTGGTTCGCGGATTTCTGCAGACAATGGGTCTTTTAATTTCTGGTACATGCTTCCTCAGTTGGTTTGTCCAGTTGATTTCATAAAAGGGACGCTATTGGCAGATGGCTGAGAAGCTACCCAACCACAGCGCGTATTATGTATTAAATAAAACACCTCAAATATATTGTGAGCACGGGGGCTGTTCGCACCCCTAGAGGACACGGCCGCTCCTCAAAAAACGCTGAAAGATTACCTTCACAGTGCTTCCTTCTTTGCTGGGCTTACATGTGGCTGCTTTGCAAGCGATATGCTTCCTGCATGGTGCTTCGCATACTTGAAAGATCAAACAGCACGTATTGATTTTTGATTGTTTGCTTTCCTCTCTCTCTCTCTCTCTCTCTCTCTCGCTCGCTCTGACGAAGGGGGTGTGAGCAGAGGGGCTGTTAGCATACTGGCCTAGAGGATATGGACGCTCCTCTAAAAAATGCTGAAAAATGCTTGCTCCCTTCCTTGCAGCTACTTTGTCCGGTGGTGCTTCGCATACTTAAAAGCCAAACAGCCCTATTGATTATTGACTGTTTGCTTTTTTCTCTCTCTCTCTCTCTCTGACGCGCACTCCTTTGAAGAGGAAGATATGTTTGCATTCTTTTAATTGTGAGACGGAACTGTCATCTCTGTCTTGTCGTGGAGCACGGTTTAAACTTTTGAAAAAGAGACAAATGTTTGTTTGCAGTGTTTGAATAACGTTCCTGTCTCTCTACAACCTCCTGTGTTTCTGTGCAAATCTGTGACCCAAGCATGACTATATAAAAATAACCATATAAACATATGGTTTCTACTTCGCGGATTTTCACCTTTCGCGGGGGGGGTCTGGAACGCAACCCCCACGATGGAGGAGGGATTACTGTACTGCATATTCCAATTTTCATATATTTGTTCCTACAGTAATACTTGTGGTGCTTGTGAACAGGAAATAAGTAGCATAACTCAGAGTTATACATCAAAACCAACTGGCATCTCTAAATTGGCCCAGTATGAATGAGTATGTAAGGATGTTTAACTGCACCCTGCCCTGGGAATCAATTGATGCGTCATCCTGTCAAATAGTCTGGTTCTGCCAGAATATGCTTTGCAGTGGAATTAGAAAATAGGTAAATATTTGAATTATACATAATGTACTGTATTTTATACAGTAAATTATACGGTATGTATACTCCAATCAATATTTATTTTATAAATCTATAATAATAAAAGGCAAAGCCCTCACTGACTGACTGACTCACTCACTCACTCACTGACTGACTCACTCATCACTAATTCTCCAACTTCCCGTGTAGGTGGAAGGCTGAAATTTGGCAGGCTCATTCCTTACACCTTACTTACAAAAGTTAGGCAGGTTTCATTTCGAAATTCAAAGCGTAATGGTCATAACTGGAACATATTTTTTGTCCATACACTGTAATGGAGGAGGCGGAGTCACGTATCGCGTCATCACGCCTCCTACGTAATCACGTGAACTAAAAACAAGGAAGACATTTACAGCACGAGTCACACGCGGGAACGAAGGTAAATGACGTTAATTTTTGACTGTCTTTTAATACTGTGTAAGCATACATATTAACACGTGCAATTAAACGTGTGCATTTACGGGGTGATTTCTCAGGCTTAAAAGCTCACCTTTTATCAAACGCGGGAACAAAGGTAGCTGACGTTGTTCACTGTCTTTTAATACTGTGTAACCATACATATTAACACATGTCCAATTAAACGTGTGCATTTACGGGGTGATTTCTCAGGCTTAAAAGCTCGCCTTTTACTAAAAAGGTAAATGCAAAACTATTTTCAATCAGTTTATTGAAACGCTCCCGTTAAGGATTGCAATAACATATTCGCGAGATAAAAGAACGAAGTAGGGGGAAATGGAGGAAGAGCCGCAAACAGCGAAGAGCAAAAAATTAATTAAACAATTGACAACGGAGCGAGTTAAGCATACAAGCATGTTCATAAGTGAAACAAAGCCCGGTGTAAAACGTAAGTTTAAATTAAGTTTATAGAAACGCTCCCGCTGCGGATTGCAATAACATATTCGCGAGATAAAAGTTTAATGAGAAGACACGAGGTATAAACGAACCACACGCCGTGGCGCAACGTTAGGGGCAACAGTTTCAACCATTCTATGATCTGCTTCTCGCAACTGAAAGACGGCACATGGCGGATGTTAGCCGACTTGCTGACCGCAACGTTAGGGGCTTCAACTATGGCGCTGACGCCACATCTCAGTGCCAACACTTTGCAGACTCTACTTAAAAGACACGCCCTCCTCACTGGACAGTTAAAAACACCAATCAAACTAACGATGACATCAAGTATTACCCAATCAAAAGTAGGAAAGGAGGCATCTTCATAAAATGCGTGTGGGATGATTTGCATGAGACGCTGCTTTAAAAAAACAATGATAAAAAAAATACGGGATAAATCCCGTCCAGTATTGATTCAAAACGGGACGCGCAATTTCATTCTCAAACGCGGCACGATTCCGTATTTTAAAGGACGGGTGGCAACCCTACAGTGCCAGGTAACCACCCATACAATCAGATTGTGATTCAGACTAGGAATGCAATGAATGTAATTACCCCGATCTACATACAAGGCGAAAGTCTTGCAACATTCAAAGATGATGGTTTGGGATAAGTACACCATACAACATAAAAGAGCTTATGAAGCCTTGAACCGAAAAAAGCAAGATCTCAGAGATCGTAAAAAAAAAATAGGAGGTAATGTCGTTTTACTCGCTGTAGATTTTAGTCAAACATTACCAGTTATTCCACGACGGAGACCAGCAGATGAACTCAACGCGTGTTTAAAATCCATGCTTCTCCCACGCTCGGTTATATGTCGCGTGTTCTCGGGTAGGTGCACCAAAAAATGTATACATTTAAGCATGTAATGGGCAAACAAAAAATGAGGTATACCCGAAGGCACTGCAGTAGTACTTAATGTAACTTTACTTCTTAAATGTTAATCTTTTACTGTTTAATAATTTATACGCTTCTTATATGTTGTTCAAATTCTTTTATCAAAATACCACTGACAGCGCAATGCACGATAACATGGAGTGAATACACCATACGCATCTGCCCACGGCTGCCCTGCTGTGCGCAGATACGAGTTGATTCTACAATAAAATAAAATAAACATAAAAAGAGTAAAACAATCATCACCCATAAAGCGTGTGTGTGTGTATATATGTGTATATATATATGTTGATATGTGGATGTGTATATGTATATATATATATATATATATATATATATATATGTAGATATGTATATATATGTGTATATGTATATATATATATATGTTTATATGTGTGTGTGTGTATTTTATATATATAAAACACAGCAACACTCATAACAATGACAACACAATTACATTGACAATCATGTTACGTTATTTTTAAAATGTTTCCTTTTTTTTTCATAACCTCTTTAACACACTACTTCTCCGCTGCGAAGCGTGGGTATTTTGCTAGTCATTTTATAGGATGTAGCAAAATATGTTATTAAATCATAAACAAGGCATTTTGGGTCTCCTTTTTCAAAAATGTTAAGGTTTAATTCAACAGCCCATAGGAGAATGCTACTGCTCAAAGGTTGATCGCTGATGGTTCACAGGACTTAAGAGATTCTCAATCATGTTTCATTTAAGAATCAACTTTGTCACAGATGTCTCTCCTAAAATTCCTTAGGATAAATAGATTTAGACAGAAATGAGACATAAGATATAACTGAGGTAAAAGGAGTAAAAATTGAGAATTTTGTTTTTTGTGAGACCTCTCTTGAGACTTGATATTGTTAATTATTATTATTGGAGTGATGATTCTATGGGTGACTACAAGAAGGTGACTTACAACATCTAAGATGCGATTGGTTACATTTCTTCTGGTTTTCCAATTGGAGCACAGGCAGGTGAAATTACTTTCTCATAGTTACATGGTGTCAGCAGTCGGATTTGAAAACATAACCTCTTGGCTTGAAGTCCATTTTCACACTGCATGTCTTATCTTCCAGACTGAGTATGATATAAATTAGATCAACAAATAACATTATTCAGAAGCAATAATGAATAATTATTTTATATTCACAGAAAAGTGTTTTATTACCACAAACAGCTGTCCATACATCTCATCATATATTACTGAGCACACATTGCTCACAATATATGGTGAAATGTCAAGAAACTACATGGAAAACCTGAGCCCATTGTGTGACTTTGCTGAGATTTCTGCTGAAACTCAACAGGAGATACTTGGGAGACTGCCAGGGTATTTTGTCTCAGGAAAAAAATTGAAACATGAGACAAAAGAACTTCTCAATTTTATTTCTTTCTAATCTCATTGTTGTGTAGGAGAAACCAAGATATTAAGGGGATATATTTTTTGATTTTTCATGCCTATGGGAGCCAGTTCACACTTAAATGTTGTAAATTTCCAGTGTTTGTTTTGCATTTTGTAAAGTTTTTAACAACTTTTTCCAAGCGTTTTTCAAATATATTTTTTGGGTTTTTATTTGGCATTTTTCAGCTGTTTGAGTGTTTTCAAAGAAGCATTCTGCAGGGAAAATATGATTTGCATTATTTCCATTTTGTTGCCTGTGAGATGTTGTCACGTTGCGAAGTGATTGTTGTGTCTCCAGAATGTCTTATGACTTTACAGCTTTTAATTCTGGTGAGCAGTTGTTGTCAGCATCATGAGCACATATATTGGGTGTATCCTATTTTTCAGGCAGTCAAGAGGACAATTCTGGACTCCTATAAAGGAGACAGCGTCCTGAAAAACACCAGAATTACACATGGGTTTTAATTAGCACATGACTAAGGATATATTTGGAGGAGTGATTGTGTTATTGTGCCCAAAAAAAAATAAATTGCTGTTGTCAGTGCAATATCATGCAAGCATGTCAACCTGTCATTTAGTAACAGCTAGTGAGGAAGGGGTTATCATGCACAGTGGTAATCAACTCAAAAGAGATGAGCATATGTTGCATTCATATACATTTAATCTGCCCAGTTTAGGGTCACTGAGAACCAGTGATTATCACAGAAGCACTGGGTGTAATAAGAAGCACAGGCTGTGGACAGCAATCTGATCATTTTCAGGGCTCAATAACACAGACAAGAGTGGGCTGCATGCAATATGGCAACAGAAACAAATTAAACAGATAGTTTAATACTAGTATGTTTTTTGCTAAAGATATTTTGAAACAGTGTAACCCAGCCACAAGGAATGCAGAAACCAGTGTGTTTCTTCGTGCCAGTCCCAAGCCCAGGTAAATGGGGAGGGTTATGTCAGAAAGGACATTTGTGGTCTATTTAAAGTGGCAAGGATGGATAGGATTAGAAATTAATACATTAGAAGGTCAGCTCAAGTTGGACGGTTAGGAGACAAAGTCAGAGAGGTGAGATTGCATTGGTTTGGACATGTTCAGAGGAGAGATGCTAAGTATATTGGGAGAAGTATGCTAAGGATAGAGCTGCCAGGTGACAGGAAAAGAGGAAGGCCTAAGAGAAGGTTTATGGATGTGGTGAGAGAGGACATGCAGGTGATGGGTGTAACAGAACAAGATGCAGAGGACAGAAAGATATGGAATACGCTGTGGCAAACCCTAACGGGAGCAGCTAAAACAAGAATAAGATATTAAAAAAGTATGATAATTCTGTTGATTCTCCTCTTTGTTCCTTGTATTTTGAGTCAAAAGGGGGCAGGTTCCCTGACACTGCCACTTTAGCAGAAGGTGGTCTATTTAAAGGCAAGAAATGTATTAAAGGGGAATATTCCACCCAAAGATAATATATGTTAACTACCACCTGTGATGGATTGGTGCCTTGTTGGGGATTGCTCTTGCCTTATACCCTGTGCTTGCAGGGATAGGCTCCACAGGATTATGCATGTTTAGAAAATAGTATGATATGGTATTTTACTTACAAACTGTACTTTGCGGTGCTGGCTAAAAAATGTTTTTATGCAAAATGGAGAAAAGAAAATTTGACGTGCTTGAAGCCAATAGTGTCCAGTGCTGGTCAATGGCAAGCTATGTGATAAAGTCCAGGGAAAAAAGAAAAAAAAAAATCTTGTTACTTGTGTTGAAAAATCCACATCAGTTATCCAGTCTTATGCTAAAATGTGCAAAATGGGGGAACATAAGGACTTATAGTACTCCTTTAATATTTAAGTTATATTTTTAAGGTCTATAATTTTATCTCCACTTGCACTGATAATTTGTTATTTTTTCCACGAACTTCCTGCTTATTGAATGGTTGAGCCAAAATCTTTTTAGCCTTCTGTCCATGTTGATAATAGTGATGTTGAGATTAAAACATTAATTGCTTAGTCTCATTGAATGTCATGAGATTAAAGTCTTATTGTAGAGCCTGTCTTTTCTTGTAAAGTGCCTCATTTGAAGATGAGGTGTATTCATTACCTATGCTGGAAAGCTCACTGATTAACTGTGATGATTTTTTTGGTCACCATTTTATTTTTAAGAGGGAGATTTAAAATAATGTGTCCTCTTAAAAACACCATCTAAGTGTTCCAAAGCGTTCATCTGGGAATCTTTAAAGATGCATTAGTTTCTAAACAAATAGATGATTTGTTTAGAAATGAATCCTGTAAATTCACATCATCTAATGACATGGTCTTAAGACACCAGTTACGAAAGGAGTTTATAGGGCAAAATGATTTGAACTGCTAGATAAGTGGTGCATGATCAGAGGACTACCTGTACGATTTATGACTGTGCATATGGGGAATGGATGCAAAAACATTTTGGATAAATTCTCTACCATCCATGTTAGGTGCATATATATTTATCAAAATGACTTCAGAACTAAATTACCCTATTTTAGTCTTTAGTCCTGTGAAGTGGGAGAATACCTTTTTTCTCTTTAGATCACGATTGAGGCCTTTGACATACCAGCATACAAATTTAATTTAATGGTTGGCCGGTGAAATACTGCTTTTGAACATTTGGGAACTTTTTGTAACCTTAAGTAAAAGCAGTGTTATAGTGCAGAATTTAGCTGTAACACTGATTTCATATTGTTATTGCTGGGTATTATGGCTAAGGAGCTTGTAATTAAATTGGCACTTATAATTGTGGGGGTAAACAGAATAGATAAATATTAACTGGATCTCTTTCCCTTCTCCCAGACAACCCCAAAACCCCAACATCTTGCCTCCATAAGAAAGGCTAGATCATAGTTCAGATTTCCAGTTCTCTGACATGCCAAGAGCAAGGGCATGCCCAAAACAAAAAGAGACTTCCTGGCAGTGTTATAGTAAGAATTAGGTTGAGGTATCTTAGAATAGTACAGATCAGGCATAGTTCAGATAAAAATAAACCTACAGTAGGACAGTCTACTGAGGGGAAAAAGGGCAACCAAGCTGTTTTGATCAAATATAATAAATATTCCAAAAGAGAGTCTTTGTTCATATAATCCAATCAGTTTAAATGTATGACTCAGTATGACTCAGTAGTCAACTATGACTCAAGTATGACTCAAGTATAACTCAGGCACCGCCGCAAGTGGCAGCCTTTCCAGCAGCTCCGTGTATCGAGGGTGCAAACCTATAAATACCTGGGAGTGTAGCTGGATGATAAATTGGACTGGACTGCCAATATTGATGCTCTGTGTAAGAAAGGACAGAGCCGACTATACTTCCTTAGAAGGCTGGCGTCCTTCAACATCTGCAATAAGATGCTGCAGATGTTCTATCAGACAGTTGTGGCGAGCGCCCTCTTCTACGCAGTGGCATGCTAGGGAAGCAGTATGAAGAAGAGGGACACCTCACGCCTAGACAAACTGGTGAGGAAGGCAGGCTCTATTGTAGGCACGGAGCTGGACAGTTTGACATCCATGGCACAGCGACAGGCACTGCGCAGGCTCCTGTCAATAATGGAGAATCCACTGCATCCACTAAACAGTGTCATCTCCAGACAGAGGAGCAGCTTCAGTGACAGACTGCTGTCAATGTCCTGCTCCACTGACAGACTGAGGAGATCGTTCCTCCCCCACACTCTTCAATTCCACCCGGAGGGGTAAACGTTAAAATTATACAAAGTTATTGTCTGTCTGTATACCTGCATTGTTATCGGCATTGTTATCACTCTTTAATTTAATATTGTTCTTTATCAGTATGCTGCTGCTGGAGTATGTGAATTTCCTCTTGGGATTAATAAAGTATCTATCTATCTATCTATCTATCTATCTATCTATCTATCTATCTATCTATCTATCTATCTATCTACAGTGGTGTGAAAAACTATTTGCCCCCTTCCTGATTTCTTATTCTTTTGCATGTTTGTCACACAAAATGTTTCTGATCATCAAACACATTTAACCATTAGTCAAATATAACACAAGTAAACACAAAATGCAGTTTTTAAATGATGGTTTTTATTATTTAGGGAGAAAAAAAATCCAAACCTACATGGCCCTGTGTGAAAAAGTAATTGCCCCCCTTGTTAAAAAATAACCTAACTGTGGTGTATCACACCTGAGTTCAATTTCCGTAGCCACCCCCAGGCCTGATTACTGCCACACCTGTTTCAATCAAGAAATCACTTAAATAGGAGCTGCCTGACACAGAGAAGTAGACCAAAAGCACCTCAAAAGCTAGGACATCATGCCAAGATCCAAAGAAATTCAGGAACAAATGAGAACAGAAGTAATTGAGATCTATCAGTCTGGTAAAGGTTATAAAGCCATTTCTAAAGCTTTGGGACTCCAGCGAACCACAGTGAGAGCCATTATCCACAAATGGCAAAAACATGGAACAGTGGTGAACCTTCCCAGGAGTGGCCGGCCGACCAAAATTACCCCAAGAGCGCAGAGACGACTCATCCGAGAGGTCACAAAAGACCCCAGGACAACGTCTAAAGAACTGCAGGCCTCACTTGCCTCAATTAAGGTCAGTGTTCACGACTCCACCATAAGAAAGAGACTGGGCAAAAACGGCCTGCATGGCAGATTTCCAAGACGCAAACCACTGTTAAGCAAAAAGAACATTAGGGCTCGTCTCAATTTTGCTAAGAAACATCTCAATGATTGCCAAGACTTTTGGGAAAATACCTTGTGGACTGATGAGACAAAAGTTGAACTTTTTGGAAGGCAAATGTCCCGTTACATCTGGCGTAAAAGGAACACAGCATTTCAGAAAAAGAACATCATACCAACAGTAAAATATGGTGGTGGTAGTGTAATTGTCTGGGGTTGTTTTGCTGCTTCAGGACCTGGAAGGCTTGCTGTGATAGATGGAACCATGAATTCTACTGTCTACCAAAAAATCCTGAAGGAGAATGTCCGGCCATCTGTTCGTCAACTCAAGCTGAAGCGATCTTGGGTGCTGCAACAGGACAATGACCCAAAACACACCAGCAAATCCACCTCTGAATGGCTGAAGAAAAACAAAATGAAGACTTTGGAGTGGCCTAGTCAAAGTCCTGACCTGAATCCAATTGAGATGCTATGGCATGACCTTAAAAAGGCGGTTCATGCTAGAAAACCCTCAAATAAAGCTGAATTACAACAATTTTGCAAAGATGAGTGGGCCAAAATTCCTCCAGAGCGCTGTAAAAGACTCATTGCAAGTTATCGCAAACGCTTGATTGCAGTTATTGCTGCTAAGGGTGGCCCAACCAGTTATTAGGTTCAGGGGGCAATTACTTTTTCACACAGGGCCATGTAGGTTTGGATTTTTTTTTCTCCCTAAATAATAAAAACCACCATTTACAAACTGCATTTTGTGTTTACTTGTGTTATATTTGACTAATGGTTAAATGTGTTTGATGATCAGAAACATTTTGTGTGACAAACATGCAAAAGAATAAGAAATCAGGAAGGGGGCAAATAGTTTTTCACACCACTCTATCTATCTATCTATCTATCTATCTATCTATCTATCTATCTATCTATCTATCTATCTATCTATCTATCTATCTATCTATCTAAAGAAGATGAGACACAATCCATTGAGTTTTTGATACAGCATAAATACCACAGCTCAATACTGTTATTGCAGATGAACCTGAAATCCCTCTGGTATTCTCAGGATGACTGGATGCTAGAAAATCGCTCCAAAAGTGGGAAAGTAGCAGGTAATGGCAGCTACCAAGTAGAATTTTATAAGACATTTTCAACTACGTTAATGCTATTATTACTAACAACATTAATGAAAACTAGAGAAAAATAAAATTTTACCACAAACCTTTTGCCAATCATTACAATTTTTCCAAAGAAATATAAGGATACACAATGTGCATCATACAGCTCAATTTCAGCTTTAAATAATGCTGTTAAGGTATTCTCCAAAGACTTAGCTAGAAGGATTGAAAAAGTAGGTTCATTAAAGGCAAACACTTAGCTATATACCTTTAGCTTCTGTGTAGTGTAATATTTTTCACCCATGAAATCGAACGCACCAGAAATCTTATTATATTTGGACACATACAAAGCCTTTGACAGAGTCTAATATCTCTATTCACCACATTGCCTTTCAGATTTGGCCCAAATATGCCCTCAATTTGTATTAACAAAACAAACTCAGACTATTTCAATCTATAACATATATCTCAACAAGTGTGCCTTCTTTCACCATTGCTTTGTGCAATAGACATCAAATCAAATATCACTATGCAAATGATACAGTACTTTATATCCCAGACTCGCAAATAATCTTTACCATTAGTTTTTAATACATTAATAGAATTTCAAAAGACATCTAGTCTCAAATTTAACCTGATTGAAAGTGTGCATTTTCCAGTGAATTCTCTAACACAGTGTACTAGACTGGACATCTGTCTCTTTATTTTATTAAAACAGTTGAAATATGTAGGGATAAACAAGACTAGTATATATAAATATCTTTTTTTTTTAAAGCAATTTTGGTAAAAGCATGGGAAAAAAAATCAAACAAGATGGTCTACACTCTATCTCACCTTAGCAGGGAGAATCAATACTTTCAAGATTAACATTCTTCCTAAGCTAATATTTCTATTTCAGATCATCACTATTTGCATCAACAAATTATTCTTTATGAAATCAGACTCAACGTCATTTTTCTGAAATTCGAGACATCCATAAAAAGACCTAAATCAGAAGGTAAACACAGCACTATTTACCTTTCGATTTTATTACTGCGTCACAATTATACACACTATATAGATCTGGAAATCCACACATATTAATAAATTTAATACATTTACACCAGCCTGGATAGTAATGGAAATTACATCTTGCTGTACTTCTTTATATGCACTGCTTTGTGCTCCAATAAATACCTTTCGTAAATATACCAATAATTCAGTTGTCCACCAATTACTCAGAATAAGGAATGAATGCAGAACATGCTTCAAGGCAGAACAGCATTTGTATGTGGTTTCTCTACACAACAATCACCTTTCTCAGCCTTCTCAAACGTATTTGGTATTTAATCTTTGAAAAACCTTTGTGATTATGAAACTTAAAAAAGTGTATATAGGAATCATATTAGCATCTTATAAACAATTATGCTTCAAATTAAAATTTCCAACAACACAATTTTTCCCAATAATTTCAAATTTTGTTAAAAGAAACCTACCCAATTTTTTATCCATCCCATTCTATTCCAGAGACAATAATAATCAGTCTTGAAGACTCAGACAGCATTTCAACAATAAAAACATCTCAAATAACATTTCCTTCAATTATCCTTTGGTACAGTGGGAAAGGGACCTTTTAATAATAGCTCAAAAAAAGAAGTGGAAGTTAGCCATAAATAGAATACACTTTAGCTGTATATGCGCTAAACACTCAGTATTCCAATTTAAAATCTGTCACTGATCACACGCATCTCATTCAAAATTATCCAAAATGTATCCAGAGCAAGATCCAACTTGTGAGCTTTGCCATCTAGCTCCAGCATTACTAGGCCATATGTTTTGGGAAGGTACAAAATTAACATAATTTTTGAAATAAATAATTATCATGCAACCTTATTGTCATAATCACTCCTAACCCATTAACAGACATTTGGCGTACTCTGTACCACATTATTAGCACGTGACTTATCTTCCATCTTTTATAACTCAGGGGGTAAATGATATTATTTGAAATTGGAAAAATGTCAAATTCTTCCTTAGAAGATCTGTCCAAATCTTTAAAACATAGTGTTGCATACAATACAAGAGCGTACGGGTGCAGTTTGTCTCAGAAAGGCATTTATTTTGGACACCCCCAATACCGCCAAAACTCTCACTCTAACCCCAAACACTTTACAGCAAACCAGAGCACACTGTCATAAAATGTACATATTGCAAACATAACACATAGGAAGACTTAAAAATAGATTGTTCATTCATTTAGGTGGAAAACATCTTTTTCTCTCTGCTCTTGGCTCTCCACTCTTTTTCATTCATTCAGATCAGAGATTAATTCTTGCATTTACTATTTACAATCCTCTTTTGTTTTCTATAGGTTGTTTTTGACGTAATTTGTTTGTATAATGTCTGCACAGTCTATATACCTGATTGTATACTATGATACCTTCATGAAATAAAATGTAATTAAAGTGCAAACTGCATGTTTTACTTTGTTAAAATGATGTTCAGTAGTTACTTTCGGAATAATCTGTACACATCATAACATGAAACTAAAGCCTCATGGTAGTCTCTTTTTGAATTTGAATATCATATTTATGCAATTGGAATGAAATAAAATAACATTCTAAAATTAACCTAATCCATTTCAGGTTCATGTCTCTTATGTACTGCCAGCCAGAACAGAGAAAGCAGAAAAGTGATTGAAGAAAGGAGGACTGGTAGACACTGAGGAATCTAGATACTGTATGCTGTAAGAAAAATTCAAAAACAACTGTCATGACAAGAAAGTCAGAAGAGAATGTTGGTATCAGAGTAAAGGGCGTACCAAATACTAAATCACTAGGTGTTTTCTTCATTTGCCAGTCAGTTTTTTTTCACCTCTGTGGGTGTCTCCCTATCCTCATTCAATCTAATTACCAGAGCTCGAAGATGTCTCTGGTATGGAGTACAAGTAAGCCCGCGATTAGCTGTCCGATATCTGGATGGATGACATATCATGGAGGGTGGGTGCGTCTGGGGAAATGTCATTTAATTACATAAGCATATCTGTACTAAAGCGGTTTCGTTTTGTGGAGACGTGATTCCGTTGCCTTTGCTGACACCGACTGCTGGCAGAGTGGAGCACAGCAAGTTTAGTGTACAGGTTGTGGTGTTCGTGTGCCAGCCACTGAGTCTGGGAAGCCGCTGGGTTAGAGTCTGTGACCGTTATGTGATCTATATTACTGGCACAGTGGATTAGAGCAAGTGTAGCTCACAGGTTGTGTTGTTTGGGCGCCGCCTACTAACTCTGGGAAGCCGCTGCGTTTTGGGAAGTCACTGCGTTTGACTCTGGGGCGGGCGCCGCTGCGTTTTGGGATGCCGCTGCGTTTGACTCTGGACTCTGGGGTGGACGCCAAACTGAATGACCGTTATGTGATCTACATTACTGGCACTGTGGATTAGAGCAAGTCTAGTTTACAGGTGGCGTTGTTTGGGCGCTTACAGGTTGTGTTGTTTGGGTACCACCTACTGACTCTGGGAATCTGCCGCGTTTTGGGAAGCCGCTGTGTTTGACTGTACAGGTTGTGTTGTTCGGGCGCTCAGAGGTTGTGTTGTTTGGGCGCCACCTACTGACTCTGGGAAGCCGCTGCGTTTTGGAAAGCTGCTGCATTTGACTCTGGACTCTGGGGCAGGCGCCAAGGCCGCAGTGCGCATGCGCCTCGGTGCGTCCGCTGTGCATATATTAACTGTGGTTTAGTAAGATAGATCAGCAGTTCTTTTTCGTCCCTGCCTACCCGCAGAAAGTGCTGTGTACTAGCACTTCCTGCTCTGCTATAACCATAAAGGGGGACTCTCCAGTCTAATGAACAAATGTCATTGTGCTCAATACCCCAAGGGGGACATGACTGATTAAGACATAGGGTGAAATTTTTTAAGCATCAGGAGGATAACCAAGAAGACCCAAAGCCTAGTGGTAATAAATAGTAATGATGAGCAAAACTCTCTAAACTCCCTATTGCTCGCTAAAGCCTTGTTCACATGTCCATGTATATCTGTGTTCTTTTCCACATCTGTAAAATGCATGTAATCTATAGAGCACCTGTCAAATCATATCTATTTTGACCTTCATTCACATCACCGCAGTAAAGCACAGTGCATTTTCGAAAAATGTGACATGCTGCATAATTTCCACTGAAAGACACACCAAAGCACACCATCCTGCACATTGCACTGTTTTGTGCACAGAAAAACTCACTACACAGGAAGACCTCCTCTGGCCGTTACATAGCAACTGCCTTTTTCTATTCACCACAGAATAGGTTAAGGATGTCAATGCTCAAAGCGCCTTGGAATTTCAAGTTTCTTATCTGTCTCTAGTGCAACTTTATGTTTGCAATTGTGAAGATTGTCATAGATTGTAATAATTTGCAAAATGGGGAGCATACTACCAGAACATATCTGGAGGCTGAGCAAAATGTCTATGTGTGACAGAAAATGAGCTGGATGTTCACTAGGAATCTTTATTTAAATACTAAATGACATGCAGACATATGCAGAATTAATGTCATGAGTTTTGCTGGAAGCAAAGTGACATTTGTTTTGCAGTTTTTTGTGAGCCTATATGCAGGGTTTCGCTGGGAATTCTTGCACTTACCACTTTTAAACAGGCACTGTGTGTCAACGCTATTTTGTTATTATTTCTAAAAATTAAATATCAGAAACTATTTACACTCACTGTATTATTCCATTTTCAAACTTTATCAACTGTTATACTCATCACAAAAAGTTTTAAATAAAATAGGAAAATCCTTGGACCCAATCAATTAATGTTTTTTAGCTTTTGTTATTATTTACAGACCTTTCTGATTAATTTCTGTATGATTAAAAACCATTTATCATTTTTCAAATAAAGGATTAATGTGTTAATAAAAAAAAGGCAATTTACTTTAGAAAACATTCAAATAATTGTGGGTATTATGTACTGTAGCTCTAAAAGTAAAGTCGGAGTCAGATAGAAAATGCATTTTAAGGAAATAGAGCAATATATGGAAATAACTTCAAAAAATTAAGAAGTCTAAAAAAAAATCACCTATGCTAAGGAATAAGGAAACAAATAACTATATTGGCAAAAAGTGGCAAATGTTTCTCATTGCTACCTTGCGATTAAAAAGCAAAAAAAAAAAACATGAACATAAGCTCTACAAAAAGAACCGCAATGTAATGTATGTTTCATTAGACACAGAACTATGAAAAAAGACATTAAAATATGTTCATTTGGAAATGGTGAAACACATAGTAGAACATGTTCGGAAAATTCTGCAAAACAAAGACACTGCTACAAAGTGTCAGATATATATTTAACATGGTTATTAACTACATGCTCATGCTAGAAGGTATACGTGAAGGTATGACTAGCACATAGAAAAGAAAATGAAAACCATTCCTTTCAGTTAACCATGCCAGTAAAATAGCAGTTGTCTATGCTTCTTTAATGCAATTGGCAAGGAACAAATTGAAATAATTGGATTATTGGTTCTAGCATGCAAAATGTAATTGTATCTAAAAATAAACCAAGAAAATGTTTTTGAAACACCAATTTTGGTTAGAAAGAAAATTATTAGGGCATGACACAAAATGTAGGTTCACAAGGCATACATAAAGTGTTAATGCTACCATTACTAATGGGCAAAGGAGTAATAATTTAACTCTTGAATTTGAAATTGTGAAATACACAAACTACTTTTAATGTCAGTAGTTTAGCTTTTACCTCATTACTAAGTATTTCAGTCTAACTAAATATCTTGTAGGGCGGCACGGTGGTGCAGTAGTAGCGTTGCTGCCTCACAGTAAGGAGACCTGGGTTCGCTTCCCTGGTCCTTCCTACGTGGAGTTTGTATGTTCTCCCCGTGTCTGCGTGGGTTTCCTCCCACAGTCCAAAGACATGCAGGTCAGGTGCATTGGCGATTCTAAATTGTCCCTAGTGTGTGTGTGCCCTGCTGTGGGCTGGCACCCTGCCTGGGGTTTGTTCCTGCCTTGTGCTGGCTGGGATTGGCTCCAGCAGACCCCCGTGACCTTGTGTTAGGATATAGCGGGTTGAATAATGACTGACTGACTAAATATCTTGTAAAGCTAAAAATATTGATGTTAGGGTTTTTTTGTTTGTATAGTGAAGCATTCAGACCACATTATTACAATTATTATTTAGTAAAAATCCAATTCTTTTTAAAATATGTCCAAAACTTTTTAAAACATTGCAAAAATCCATTAATACAATTTTAAAACAAGCATCCTGGGCCTGTGATTTCGTGTCTTTTGCTATTTAGTTACACACCATTTGAGACAGCATCATTGAAGAAGTCAAGTAGCAGGTCTAAATGCTCTTTTGTGGACAAACATGAACCCCATGGACCATCTCAGTAATCAACAACTAATTTAGATATACAGGTTGCTCGAACTTTTGATGCCACTGGTGGATTCCTGAAGATTGCTGGTGATACATATGGTCTTGTATCACAAATGTTTGTATAGTAATTGTGACTCAAATGTTGAAGCCTTGGATAAAGGTGTCAGCCAAATAAGTAAATTATAATACATTTCTTTGCATGACACTAAAACCTGTTTTCATGCCATTGCAGATGCTCCTGACATTGTAGTTGCAGTAAATAAAATGCTCATCAACATTCATACTCCCAGGTTCTTGAATCCCATTTATAACTGTTGAAAGGGGTCTCAGTACTGAATGTCCAGATGATGCACAACTGACCATCAAGAACTTTTTAAATACATTGAAACCAAGTGGTCTGGGAGTACACATGGTGCTTATACCTGTTCCAACTCTAGAGTGTGTTAGATTCAATGAATGGTGTGCTTACTGTTGGCCAGTTACTGAGAGACAATGGGTATCCTCCTTGCAAATATCTGCCAACTCCAGTGTTGAATCCGCAAACTGTACCAGAGGAGAGATAGAACAATGCACACCAAAGCGCACACACACTGTTGTGGAGCACACGCTGGGCATTTGAAAGATAAGATTCCAGTATTTGCACAAGTCCTAGGTTGCTTTCACAAGGCTTGGAAAACAACACATTAATTTTTTGTCACCTCCTCTAAAAGTTGTTTTAACTCCTCTTTGTGAAGTGTTGCTTCCTTTTTATATCGCTGCTCGCCATTGTAATGTTTTGCAACAAAGCCATTTGCACGTTTGGTGTTGCAATATAACATATTTGACAATTGAAATCTGTTGAATCCCCATCATTGACAATGTGTGCTTTTCTGACATGGATGTTGGGGAAGAGATGAAAAAATAGTACTTTAAACTCACTTATTAAACATAAGATAAGGCATTGTGAAACACTAAACTCACTTGTGTTCCTTACCTGCATCATTGTTATCTTATTCATATTAATGCTCATGTCATACATTGTGATTTTAAAAAATCTACCACAGATATAGTATGTTACTATCCAAGTAAGAGTGGAACACTTTTATTCTGAAAAGAATAAATAAATAAATAAAGTCACACCCCCCATGTCTTCACTGGATATAGGAGCTGGGGCTACATTTAGTTGTGTGTGATTTTCCACTCTGTTTTATTATATATACAGTGTATATCATTGTCTTTCATGTGTTGCCATTCATCACTGTTCATGACACCCAGCTGCTGCTAAGTAAAGGCAGTAATGAAACATTCAGCTGATGGGGAGAGTGACAACTCAGAAGCATTTAACATGCAAAATATTACCTTGGTGAGCTGGAAGACTTTGTACTGACATGCTGCTTATTGTGTGAATCAAAGTAGGTAGGAGCTTTGTGACTAAAAAGGAACCCATCTCTTAATTTACTCTTTGTTTTTTCCTTAATTCTCGCATTTCAAAGAACCTGGCTGCATTTGGTTTCCTTAAAAATGTACTACTGCATGTTCTTTGTGAGATCAAAGAAGGTGTTATATTTTGATTAATTTTACCAAAAACTGAGGAAAAATGTTTTTTTTAAGAGCAGAGAAAGTTGTTCTTCACATCCTCCATGAAAATGTAAGATCACCTACCTTTTGAAGATCTGCAGAAATGATACAATTAAAGGAGCAGTCGTCTTTGAAAGCTCACAATAGAAAGAGTACACAGTTAATTGTCACATGAACATGCAGAAAGAACATCTTAGATTAGCCTTTTCCCCAGTCTAATAATCTCCAGAAATTCAGTAAACAGTGAAACAAGGAAATGCTTGCATTAAAAACAGAAAAAAAACCCGAACAAGTCATAGTGTTTAAATTGAGCTGGAATGGGTTGGGATGCAACTGCAACTGCTTTGCAGAGGCATTGCTGAACATCCTTCCTTTAAAACTCATTCCAGTTCAGGGTAATGGGGAGTTTTCTGGAAACAAAATAAATGTTATGCATAGCATGGTTTGACATGGTGACAGCAGCAGTAATTGCTGAAGAAAATACACACACACACACACACACACACACACACACACCGTTTACTTTAAGTAAATGTTTCTGCTCATGTATTCCCTTACAGGTTATAGTATAAAAAAATCCTAATTATTTTGTGAAAATACTTCTTAAATTTCTTTGTTTTCATATTTAATACTTTATTTACTTTTCAAAAACACATAACTATGTCAATTTACATTGTGAGAATTTTGAACTCTATTGAGACCCTACCTAATGGGGCGACACGTCGAAACAAGATTAATGTATTTGTCGAGGGCTGCTAGTCCGTTGCTGAGGTAACCGCAGGTTCACAGCATCACAGTGGCAACTGCAAGCTCACTGCCTCCACAACAAAATAAATGTTATGCATAGCATGGTTTGACATGGTGACAGCAGCAGCAATTGCTAAAGAAAATACACACACACACCGTTTACTTTAAGTAAATGTATCTACTCTGTATTCCATTACAGGTTATAGTATAAAAAAATCCCTAATTATTTTGTGAAAATATTTCTTAAATTTCTTTGTTTTCATATTTAATACTTTGTTTACTTTTCAAAAACACATAAATAACTATGTCAATTTACATTGTGAGAATTCTGAACTCTATTGAGACCCTACCCAATGGGGCGAGACGTCGAAACAAGATTAATGTATTTGTCGAGGGCTGCTAGTCCGTTGCTGAGGTAACCGCAGGTTCACAGCGTCACAGAGGCAACTGCAAGCTCACTGCCTCCACACACAACGTGTCTGTCACGCGATGGGTGAGGAAGGGAACATAACTTGGTCACTGAACTGGCCCCAACCTACCCATTTGCTGTGTCTATGTGTAGTAGAGTGGTAGCTCCCACTGCAATAAATAAACGCTGTTCCTGTTTCAAGCAGAATAAAAGCTGGTATTTCCTAAAGTCCATAGACTCAGCCTTGTCTTTTCGTTGCAAGGCAGTGACTCACATGTCACATTGTAGCAGCAGTGTGGTCATGCACTGATGGAATTCCAAGAGGCATATAACATAACGATACTGGCGGAGCAAGATGAGGCTCCTGCGCACCACAGGGATGTGCTGGTGAAGATGGCTCCCTCTGATGTCCAAGAGTGTTTCCTATTTTGCTTCAAGTGCACAGCAACACTAATGTGTTGGGATAGGGGAGGCTGGGCAGCTATTGCGGCCATGTTTATTTAACCAGAGGGGCCCTATTGGTCATGCGAAAACCTCCTTTCTGAAAGACTCGATGATAATGATTTCCTGAAACAAGGATTCTCCTTTGAACAGCTATGAGCCCGGTGGTCAAGTCTGTGGCACATTGACCCGGACCACACAATATGAGGATAGATCCAGAACTTAGTGGACCTGATTCAAAGCTGGTTCTTGGGGGACACTTTCGAAACATTTTGGAAAAGCTTGCTATTGATGCAGTCCTGTCAGGGATAGAGGAGTACCTTACCTTAGAGAAGAGATGCTTCAGAATGACATCCACTCATTGTTAGACTTGACCTGCAGACTTGAGGGCACTCAAGTCACCTGGAAACAGAGGGGGTACCTGGGTTTGGACCCCACTTCGATTCAACCAGCACAGGCTCCTAGGATTGATGACAGCACAGGTGAAAGATGCCATTGTAGGAACTCCATAGGGGGAAATGAGCGCAGGTGCTTTCACTGTGATCAACAGTGACATCTTGTTGGGGGAGATTTGTTGATTGAGTTATTTTGCTCCAAGAACAGATCTCAAAATTGTCCTCTATTGTGGTGGAACATATGCAGTGTGAACAGGAGGTGCAAAAATGTAATTATGACAAGAAAAGCAAACTCCGTGAGTTTAAAAAGGGGATCAGGTGCTAGTGTTGATCCCTTCAGACCCACATAATTTCAGGCAAAATGGCTCGGCCCAGCAGTAGTGGAATAGTGAATTATAAAGTTAGAATTCCAGTCAGCAGAAGCCTGTGCAGGTTTTGCATATTATTCTGTTGAAAGAGTGGCATGACCCTCATGAGGCCCTGATCACGTCAGCAGCAGTCGCTCATTCTGAAGTCGCTGTTGGTGATGACTTGACGGATGCCCAGAAGGTAGAGTTGTTGACACTAATCAGAAGGAAGTCTGATGTCTTTTCGGCCTTGCCTGGAGGTGCAACAAATGCTCAATTTTGGTGTTATCCGCGAAAGCAAAAGCAAGTGGCAGAGAACAATTGTTCTGGTTTCAAAACCAGATAGCTCGGTCCAATTTTGAAAAGATTTCCGGTGCTTGAACAAGATTTCCAAGTTTAATGCATACAGTACCTGATGCTGTGTATAGATGACTTATTGGAGAAACTTGGGCAAGGCTCACATATCTCCACCCTGGCTGTCACAAAAGGTTATTGGTAGGTGCCCCTGGTGGAATCCAGCTGCAAGAAAACCACATTCAGCCCCCCTAATGGGCTGTTCGAGTTCACCAGGCTCCCTTTCAGTCTCCATGTGGCGTCATTGACTTTTCAACAGATGATGCACCAGATCCTCTGCTTACGTGGGAGTGTATCAAGATGATGTGGTCATTTTCAGTAACTACTGGAGATCTTGCCTCAACCACCTGCAGGTGGTGCTCGACAATTTGATCACTCTACTACACATAGACACAGCAAAAAGGCAGGGTCAGGGCCAGGTCAGTGGCCAAATTATAAAGTTCCTTGCAAAACCCATCGGGCCTTGACGGACATGTAATTCATGCTTTGGCTTGTCACCCCATCTACTCAAGCCTCAGATGGACAAGGTGGGGGAGTTGCTCACGTATCCACATCCGATGCCTGTGACAGAGCCTTCTCTGACTTAAAAACCACTTTATCCTCTTTCCTGGTTCTGCAGAATCCTGACTTATCAAAGGAATTTGTTCTGCAGATGGATTCGAATGCTTTCAGTTTAGGGATAGTGCTTTCTCAATGTTTCAAAAGGAAAGAATGCCCCATCATGATTTTCACTGCTTCCCAGGGAGCATAATTACTCAACCATAGGAAAGGAATGTTTAGCAATTATGTGGGCAGTAGAGGCCATCTGGTACTACTTGTGGGGGCGTCTGTTCACCCTAGTGACCGACCACACCCTGCGTCAGTGGCTCTGCAGACAGAAGGATGTGAATGCCCAGCTCCCTTGGTGGTTTATTAGTTTACAGCCATTTGCTTTTGATGTTCACCATCGTCACAGGGCTGCACACATCAATGCTGACATTCTTTCGCCTGGGTGAGCCCAGCGTGGGCAAAGCATGGACAGCACTAAGGGGCCAGTGTGTGAGAGTTTTGAACTCTTTGTGACCCTCCCCAATGGGGCGACACACTAAAACGCGATTGATATGTCTATCAAGGGCTGCTTGTCCGTCATCGAGGCTACCGCAGGTTCACAACGTTACAGAGGCAACTGTAAGCTTACCACCTCTGTGTGCAACATGTCTGTCACCTGATGAATAATGCAGAGAATATTTTAACTTGGCCACTAACCTGGCACGGACCCTGCCCATTTGCTATGTCTGTGTGTGGTAGAGTGGTAGTTCCCACTGCAATAAATAACTTTGCTGTTCCTGTTGAAAAAAGCTGGTTTTCCTGAAGTCCTTAGTCTACATTCTGAAACCAGACTCATCAGATCCATGGTTGCAGTAAGCCTATCTTGGCAGCATTATGTACAATGCAGAGTACCCAAGGACAAGATACTAATCGATCATATGGCCCACTTCAGATAGATAGATAGATAGATAGATAGATAGATAGATAGATAGATAGATACTTTATTAATCCCAATGGGAAATTCACACAATCACTCACACATCATAAGATTAAAATAAACACTCATACAGTTATCAAACCTCCAAAACTTTTAATCAGAAGAAGCCCCAAAATCCTCATGGGAATTCAGTCACTCATCATTACTAACTACACATATTGCTTTTATTATTCACTAACATTGTCACCAATTGAAGTACACTGCCTCCATATGTATGAAATGGACTGTGGTATCATGCCTATTCTTGTCACATGGTAGCAAAAGCACAAGTAACTGAACAATATGGCTTCTACCATGAAAAAAACACTTAAATATTGAAATATTACCAACGTAATGAAAAATAATTTAACTACACTAGATCAAGGGTTAAAATAAAAAATGTGAAAATAACTCAAAGCACTCAAAACAGGCAAATGACACCTACTGCATGGTCTATTGATTAGTTAGGTGGTACCTTTCTATCCAAGTTAGAAACATTGCTTCTGTATTCTAGATGTATTATAGCTTGACACATTTAAAAACTATTCCAATTTCACATAAAAAATAGTATATTGTTGGTATGTTTCTCTCACCTGGGAAGCCTTTGTATGTTGATTGAATGGCTAATAATATCAATCAAGTAGTACACCCAAGAAAGCTTTTGCCAAGCAATGAAGAGCAGAACGTGTTTCTATGCCAAGAATATTTCTATGGCAATTGCTGCGATCTAAGACACTGATGATATGTAAATTACTAGTATGCAATGTTTATCTTAATTACCTATTCATTTGCTTAGTTTTGCCAATTCCAAATGATTTTTATTTTGTTTCTGTGTAAAAATATGTATACCTGTGCTTTGTGGCTGTGCCAGTCATGGGGCTATGATTTGGCATTGTGTTGGCGAGTCACCTTGCCCTAACTATCTAGTCTTGTTGTGCCCTAGACAAATGGTAGCCATGTGTACTGTATGTACAGTGATCATCCTTATGCATAGCTGTTCACAAGTTCTAAATTAACAAACAGTAAGCAACAGTGCCATAGGAGGTTGGCATATACTGGATATATTGGTAAATTACGGCAGTAAAGATTCACAGTAACTTTCATCAGTTCAGAAGGTGTTTTTTTCATTGTTCTCATTAATTCTGTCTGCCTTCATTTTGTTTGTTGTCTCTTTGCACACTATTTTCTCTATAATTGTTTTGGTAATATTAATATAGCATAATTTGCCTAACATGAATGAAAAGTTGAATATATACCAAATTAGAAGACATAATGATAGCGTAAGCAATCACTACTTTATAGTCAAATGCCGAGGAGCAAAACAATAAATAAAAATGGCAAGATGTGTGCCACAAAAAGTGGCCACATATAGACTTACATTAACTTTTGTCAACACCTCAAAGCATCTTTTGTTTTTAATTTTTGTAATTCAGATTTATTTATTGTGTGTTATCAATTTTTAACATGAAAATATAAAAAAGTTTGTGTTTTTCCCATTTCCACACCTTCTTCGCAATTTCATATTATGTACTGCCATTCATAAACATTTGAATACTCTTTTATACTAATTCAGAGGACATAAAAAAAGTTAGTGATAAAATAAAATATGACTGCTTTACAGACAAAAAAAAAACAAAGCCGCCCCAGGCTGATGTATGGGTCTTAGTTGAGAAAGGATTAAAAAAGTAAATTGTGTGATTATAGAGAGGAAAGCTTTGGAAAGGACATGTGATACACATAGCTTGACTGTTCTGTTTAGTTGGTGCTAAATACCAACTACTATGAAGACCAGATTATTTTCTAAAGAAATGAAAAAAATAACTTAATATGATAGTGAAAATGTGAGCCAAAAGTGTGGTAAATATGGTTTTCTAATTTGTAGCAATAATAAAACTTTTAAAAACTAATAAAATATAATATCATAACAGCAATCTGAGTTATAAAAATTGTATTGCCAGTCAAAATTCAGAAAAATATTCTATGTGGTGATTTATTCTCTTTTATTGTAAGCATTTGTGACAACTATAACAAAAACATTTTATATATATTTTTTATAAACTTAATTTAATGAAAAGTCTTCTCTCGGAGGTCTAACCATATGCCTCATATGATTTTTCTTCAAGTTTTATAGTCTTTCCCTTTTTATAGGTTTTGAGCAAAGTAGTGTGAACGTGTCTTTCTCTCTTTAATGTAATATTTCTGAAATTATCACCATTTTTCTATATATTTTCTATATATTGTGTTCATTTTAAAGACCCTTTAGTATCTTGGTGTCCGCACTACAAGCACATTGCAGAGAGTCTGAGATTCTAATTTGACAAGCTCTCCTAGAACACATGTCTTTTCCTTTCTCACACTTTCAAATATACACACATCTTCCTCGGATAAAAACATTTAATCGCTCTAAGCAACTGTTACAATCAGATAACTGTTTATAAAAATGGGTCACTCGGAGCAGCTTAAAACACCCAGTGATTCACACTAATGATAGTGCTTCATGCAGCAAATGATACTTTCCACTGTAGTGAATGCCTCAGGTTTATTTTGCCTTTAAGAAAAAACAAAATCTCCTTTTGGTAGACTCATAATTTTTTACGCCAAGGAAAAGAATATACAGCATTATATATCTGATATGTATCTTATATCTTTTAGAGCCGACATATATACTGTTTATGTTTTATGTATACACTTACAGATACAACATTTATCAGTTATCATAGATACAACATTTATCAGTTATCATTTGTTCAGTTAAGAGTGAAAATTTGTCATTGTTTTATCTTTTTAAGCATAAAACAGGCATGCATTGTAATAGCAAACGTATTGCTACAAGTAAATATTTTTCCCACTCACACGGTTTGCAGAGGTTTGCTGCACTAATTAGAAGAGCAAGCACAGGAAGACTTGAATGAAGCAGCTGTCAAAATTTTGACATAATTATTCTTTCAGAAGAATTTTTACTAGCAAGCTTTAGTTCTTCTGATATAGCTGGAACAATGACTAATTGCCACTTCACATCTAATCATATGCTGACTAATTATGTGACTTTTTGCCAAGGTATACACAACTATATTTTTCAGAACACATCCCATATTACAGTCTCGGGGGGAAAAACACATTAGGCCATATATATGTAAAAATATTGTTTACTCTTATTTATAAATATAGCCAAGGGTCATAAGTCTTAGGAAAACCACTGTGCTTCCATTAGTAAGTTTTATATTGCCTTACATTAATTTTTCCTGATTGTGGTCCTTCAAAAGCCAAATTGTCATGCTGCATTTTTAGATACGTATTTTTATTTAAAATCTTTGTTTTAGAAAGATTTCATTTTTTTGGCTATTTTTAAGTGTGTGCCACTGTCATTTTGGAATTTCAGTGTGTAGTTAAAGCGTTGCTAGGAAGGGTTGCATGGATGTTAGGGATCACTCTCTGAAAGGCACCACAATTCACGTCACAAAGATGTGCTTACAGTATATATTCCAGTGCAGCAGCCCTTTGTCTGAGATTATGGTTTTGGACTGTGAATAAATGTTTGTTTAAACCTGTAGGTTCTGGAGTTTCTGGCAGTACTCTTACCTTTCTAAGTCCCAATTCAATTTTTGCTGATGTGGAGTCATTGTGCTGTTGACAACTCAATAACAATTTAGTCCTCTTTTCTATACCAATCCACAGTCTATTTAGAAACATGTTTGTTCTAGATTCTGTTCAGAAAACCATGTGCATCTCCTAGTCTGATGCTAATAACAATTGACAGTTGCTGTCTATCATTTTGCGAGAAGATTATATGAAAAGGACAGCTGGAAATTAAAAAGCAAATGGGGAAAGGCCACTTCTAATACTAGAGTCTTGATCAGATTCAAATAGGCATATGAAGGAAACTGACAAAACACAGAGAAAGAACAGACTTTCTATGTAAAAAACCTTGTGACATGCCATATCTAAATGCAAGAAAAGAACAAGGCTGTATTTTTATCAGGCTTCTTTACTTATTAAAGATTCCCTAGGTGATAATACATTTTGAGTTTATTTTCAATGCTCAAATTGCTCCACAAATATTTGAATAGGTACAAAAGAAATAACAGCATAGAAAAAGATCAAATTGGTAATAAAGGATTCAAACCAATTTAAAATAAGAAACAGGAGGCAGGGAAAAAAATACAAAATTCCAAACGAGAACCAAGAGCAAGTAACAATTTGTGTAAGGTTTTATGTGGGAATATCAACCTAGATGTTAAAGTGGACTTAACTGAGTTTGTAGTTCAGTCAAATCAGATCACTAAAGTAAAGTAAAGAATGATAAAGAACAATGACTAGTATAGGACCAGACTTAGTTTTAACTTTTGAGACACACACTATTTTAAGATATCTCAAAATATATTTGAGATATCTCAAAATGCACAGGAACCTATTTCGAGATATCTTGAAATGCATTTCAGATATCTCAAATTGTACAGCATATCATTCAAAGATATCTTGAAATCTATTTGAAATATCATAAAATGCTTTTTAGATATCTTAAAATAGATGCATTTTTAGATATCCGTAATTCAATTTGAAATATCTAAAATGCATTTCCAGATATCTTAAAATTCATTTTGAGATCTCTCTAAATGTTAATTCGGCCTGCCATAGCAAAAGCAGTCAGAGCAGTGAGCAAAATGCATTATATCAGTGAAATATATGACATATTTCTGAAATTAGATATCTAGGTTGTAAAAATAATCAAACAGCAGCAAGCAATTGAAAAAGTTTAATTTAGTGAAATCAAAGCAAATTGCCAGTCCAAGATGCGAAAAGTATTAAAATATAATCTTGAGGAATACAATAAAACAAACAACTATGAAAGAAAATATGAAGAAATCCAAAATGTTGGAAATATTCAGAGAGGAGCGGCAGCAAACATGTGCCAGTATACTTGGCCTTCAAACAACCACCTAAAAACAGTGCCTGAGGGTCTAATATATTTCTCAATCCAACGTAATAGAAAATGTTTAAAAGGTAACTGTTGAATTCAGTATATTAATGTGCCAAATCACAAGAAAAGCATCATCTAGTAATGCACCAGTATATGGATGTGGCCTGCTAAGCTACTACATTTCAAATTTAGAGCATCTGCAAGATGTGAAGAAGTAAAATGTTTGCATGAGGAAACAGGCACATTTGTAGACATTGTGGGGTGCAAATGCACATGAATGAACTGTGACATAATTGTAGAATTTAGGTCCAGGTATTTTACAGTAGGCTGTTCTTTATGATAAACAGTTAACTATTTGCAAGTTCCCATGAGAAAGTACTTTCACTGTTTTGTATTTTCTGAATGGTTGATGTTGAATATTGTCAAACTTTTGTCCATATTTAAAACACTGGTAACTTTGTGAACAAATAGCAGCCAAAGAAGCTTTTAAACAATGTAATATACAGTATGTCAAATGGATGGGATTACCTTTAGCTGCTACAACTGCAAAGAATTGCTTCCTGAAATAGTTAAGTTGCATCTGTGCAGAGAAAATCTGGACCATATGACTATGGTAACGTGCTTCATTTTAGTAAAGCTTTTTTGTATGTTTGGCACAACCAATTCAGCTTTAGGTAACAGATTACTGGCATCATGGATGACACCTTATGCACAGCAGAACTCATTTCATGTGTGGCAAGATGCCCGAGTCCTGGAACAGCTGAGTGGAATTCTGTTCATTTCGCCAGATATAATGAGATTAATGTAGTTGCAAGGTTTGAATGTTCATGCTTCTGTTAATAAAACATTCCTAAAGACTCTGGAGAATCATGCTTATGTGGTATTATTTTAGGAGATGTTTACTGTGACATTTATGTTCTTCTAGGAAGAAATAATTATCTCCATATAGTTCTATTCTTTAATTACATTATTTAATATTCTTATGATGAAATTATAAGCAATGACTTTTACCTAGGACAGACAGAAACCTACAGATTCCTTAATGTTGTGCTTGTGTTTATTACTTTCTGAAACATTTTATGCTTTCCTTAACACAAACAAGGCTGGAAAATTTCACTATTGCCCCATAACATCTCCATTCTGGACAATATCTCTGACTGTATTTAGATGCAACATCAGATTATATTCAGTTTTGTAATCTTTAACAAGAAAGTTAGGTACCTATTACTTTGGAAATCCTCAAAAACTTCTGATTGAGTCTTAAAGTTGTCTGCAAAGATGTTGATGATGATAAGAGTCTTAAGGTGAAGGAGAATCTCTTTGGTGAGAATTTCATTGTGATAAATTAGTGACATTCATGTTTTTAAAGCCAGAGATTTTTATTTAATTGAAGTACCCTGAGGTATTGAATTTTAATATCCAATGCCTTTTATAAGAAATTTGTATCAAAATTTCTGGTGTTAATTGTTCACTTACATATAGTGCTTTCATGGACTGCATTGACCTGAATAAACATCTCACTTCATTGAATGCCTTTATATTATTCTCATTTACTTGCAATCCAATAGCTTTACAGTTAAAATTAATAAGAATGTTATAGTGCTCAGTAACATTTAAAAGTAAAGAAAAATGTTGCAACATTGCTTTCTAGTCCTGATTTGGATGACACTACAATATTGTGATATAGTTGCTATATAGCTCGAAGTTAAAAAAATAATGCTTCTTGGTAAATCTAGGGTAGAGATTGGTCAACATTGATCTTCTTGAAGGACTCTGAAAGTGAGTAAATATATATTTACAACCTGATGTTTATTTTTTATAAAACAATCAGCTTTCAGTTTTATCAGTAAATGATTTCTTCAGTTTCTGAAGAGAAATATTGTTTCATTTACAAGCAGAGTGACTTGTGCCATGAGTCCAGGGGTGCTGTAGAAAACTTTTGTTGGGACTCAGTTGGAGAAAATAGCATAAACATAAGTGAAAATTGTCTGGTTTTTGACTGAGGTTTGAAGGCTGCCACTTATTAGCACCAGAATAATTGCATTAACTACAGATAATATGATCTAAATCTCTTTAAGAACTCTTAAGAAAGATCACAGAATGGATTTTATTCATTAATAAAAGGTTGAGTAGCTTGTTTTGTTTCAGCTAATCAGTGCTGGCAACAGCTATGAATAGTGATTGATTGTATTTGTATTAGACACATTTACACCATAGCAGAGACTGCAGTTACTAGTCCTGGATGCAAGATTAGAATTCAGGTCTCTGTGGGTTTGTATGATTAGAGCTTATAAGCTTCTAGCAGTAAGCTTTGTTTCAAAAACTAATAGGTAATGTTTGTATTTTGAATTTCAGGCTTAAGTAAAAGGTTTTCTTTGGCACAAACATTTCATTTATCAGGCAATGCAAGCTGATGAAAAGTTAAATGAAGTGTAAGGCTATATTATAAAAGCATAAAACAAAACAGGTACAGCAGGAACCACATCATTAAGTTCTGACGGTACAACAGTGATGATCAGATCACTGGTGATGGAGATTGCATACAGAGAGAGGAGGTTAGACAACTAGTGGACTTTTGTAAGAATAATAACCTGACCCAGAATGCTGATAAAACAAAGTAAATCACAATTGACTTCAGGAAAAATAGCATGCCATCCTACTCACCTTACCCTCTCTATAAACGGCTCTGCTGTAGTGTCAATCGGGAACTCGGTGTTCCTGAGACTGAAGGTAACAAATGATCTCTCCTGGATTCTACACACCTCTTCCACAGTCAAGAGAGTACCAAAGAGATTTCACTTTCTGTGGCACATGAGGACAGCTAACCAGCCCCCTCCCACCCTCACCACTTTCAATAGTGCAAGCATAGACTGAGTATTGACAGTTAGCATTTCTACCTACTATCAGAACTGTAATGCCTTAGACCAAATTTCTCTATAAAGTGTGCTGAAATAACTGAAATTCTTTAGAACATCTCTTCCTTCTAGTGAGGAACTCAACAGAAAAAAAACAGGGCCATCAACATTATCAGAGACCAAACTCACTGTTGTGCAAAAATGAATAAAGCGTTTGCAGTTTCCTTTTATGACTGATTTCTTCAATCCCAGTACAATGAACAAGCTTTCCCTGTTGAAGTATTGATCAACTGCTATGAAGAAACAACAAATGAATGACAAAGTTTCACAGTGATGTAATAAACACTAAAAAGAACCAACATATGAGCAGTTCCCTTGTGAAGCACAACTTCACGGCACTTCAACTGCTGTGCAGGAACTGAGCAATGTTCAAATGTTTGTGACCAACACTTTGTGATCAACATACAACCAATCTGACATACAGACAAAAGGCCGGTTCCAATCAAAGCCATAAACTGGCGCATGACTGTAGTTGAAGGGGTGACCATGTAGACTTGTGAAAAACTCTTGGAAGACCAAACACGATGACTAGGCAGTTAACTAAGCAACACATTAGATAGAGTGAATGTTCTCTTCACATCTATAAAATGTGACTTAATATCAATTAATTCCATAACTATCCTTATTATATTTTGCACTTCTAATAGAAGCACCTAAATAATATTAGTATTTCTTTTTCATTATTTAATTTGTTTCAGGAAAAATGTATAACCAATTATATAACACTACCAATTCTCAAAAATTTTTTCCCTCATGCTAAAATGCACGTTTTGTCTACTGATCCATTCATGCTGTGTTTAAGCCAACTCTCTTTGTTAGATTGTCACCTGCTGAATCAAAGGTACTGACATTTTAAATTCAGTCACTTATTCTATTTCTTGTTCTTGCTCAAGGTTTCTCACACTAAATTCAGATAATCATTTCTCTATGTCAGACAATTTTAAGGGCCTTTTTTAAGGGCTTTTTGGTTTCTAATTGGTTGAATTCTTGCTGGGCTTTACCTTGTTTAAAATTCCTCCTCTTCTGACTAGTGAGAAAATCAAATATTAAAGCCCTGCTTCAAATGTCCATCTTAAAGATATAATTTGTAGTGTACTTCTGGCACATTCTAGGTATGTTTAAATATCCTTGTAAACATTTAAGAAAATAATCAGTGTGCCTTTTGACTAAATAAATATGAATGTGAAAATACATTTTCATTTTGTATATGTTGCCATTTTCTTAGTTATTTATAAAAATTATATTTACTGATTAAACATTTTGAAAATTATCCATCCATCCATCCATTATCTATATTCTAACTAGAGGGTCACGGAGGTCTGCTGGAGCCAATCCCAGCCAACACAGCCAACACTGGGAGCAAGGCAGGAAACAAACCCCAGGCAGGGCGCCAGCCCACCGCAGGGCACACGTACACACACACACACACCAAGCACACACTAGGGACAATTTAGAATCGCCAATTCACCTATTCTGCATGTCTTTGAACTGTGGGAGGAAACCAGAGCACCTGGAGGAAACCCACGCAGACACTGGGGCAACATGCACGCAGGGAGGACCCAGGAAGTGAACCCAGGTCTCCTAACTGCGAGGTAGAATCACTACCACTGCGCCACCGTGCCACCGTACCACCCTTGACAATATTCATATTTTAAAAATTTCAATAACACATTTTATGCTATTTCATGGTTTTAATTAGCATTGAAACTAAATAACACCACATGTCAAACTGAACATTTACATAGACAGTAACTGCATTATACCACCGATATTGTCACTTATGATGGGTAGACATGCAGGTAAGAATTTACCTGTTCTCTGTACATGACAATATTACTACTAGAAGCACTACTGTTAAAATTTGTGCATGATTATTATAAACACAGTGTTGTCAGAAAAGTTTTAGGTTTTTGAATACCTAATTAAAGAGGCATTATTTATGTAACACAATTTTTAATATTAATTCAAATATAAAATGAAAATGAAAATGAAATTAAGATTTAATGTCATTTTTAATATGTATATTGACAAAACAGGGATGAGTGAAAGTCAAAATTTCTGATGAGAAAGTATGCAGTCCCTTGGAAAGTGAAATAAATGAAGCATAGACACAAAACAACCAAGTATAAACTATATTAATGAATTAGAATAAATAAGGATTTACCATTTTTGAATTGACTTTGTAATTAACTCTACAAGCATAAGTCAGCGCCTTAACATGGTGGAGTGGTTTGTATGATCAATGATCCCCTGATCGATGCCATCGGGAGTCATGTACTCCTGGTAGGGTCACCCATGGCAGCAAGGTCAGAGGTGAGGACCTGACTAAAACTGACTCAACTACCCACACCCCATTCCACCAAGGGTCCATCTAAAGTGGTGCAACTTCCTGCTGTACCTCATCATCTTGCACTTGGCTTGTCACGTGGATTCCCAATAGGAAGTGAAGCAGTGTGATTGAGGATTGGGCACCCTCACTACCACCAATATCAACAACTACTTTGTGCAGGCTCTTCCTTCCACCTATCTTCCTCATCCTTTCTCCTGCATTAGAATCCTATGGTGATGCTCAACAAACAAAGAGAACTACCATTGAGTGATGCTGTATGTTCTTAGATGGAATCTGCATTGGTGTGATGGCCATTCAGAGGCACACCTGGGACAAGTGCCTTGTCCGTATCCTACCGACATGATTAGGCAGCCTTTTTCAAAGATATCACTGCCTACCCCTAATGGGGAGGGGACAATAAAAGGTGTCCTAAACAAAGTTTGTGCCATCTGTACTCGGTCAGGAAGTACAGTCACCCCTCTACATGTGGTCGAAACACTACAAAATCTTTATCCTACCTTCTTGGAATGTCTGCACACTCCTGGATTCAATCACTACTGACCATCCACCTTGGAGAACAGCCCTTGTAGCCTACAAGGAGGATATCTATACCCTCAGTGAGTCTCATTTCACTGATGAAGGATCCATCACTGAAACCACAGCCGGATATACTTTCTTCTAGAAAGGCCCACCAAAGTCAGAGATGTGGATCCTTGGAATCTGCCTTGCTATCAAGAATGAACTCCTCCCGAAAATTCCAGAGTCCCCTGCTGTAATCAGCTCGCACTTACTGACCCTGCCCAGGTCAAAGGTTCAAACATGATAAATATTAGTGCCTATGCTCCTACTCCAGATTCAACCGAGGAAGAAAAGAACTACTATTTTTCCCTTGATAAAACAGTTCCGGAATGTTCCTGCATCAGACAAGATCACTTTCCTTGGAGACTTCAACGCACGAGTTGGAAGGAGCTCTGACATTTGGAATAATGTGATTGGAAAACATGGAACTGGAAACATGAACACCAAAAGGCTCTGTCTCTTATCCTTTGTGCGGAGCACCAACTACCGTGTTTCCCTGAAAATTAGACCTACTCCGAAAAAAAGCCCTAGCATGATTTTTCAGGCTGCTCTGTAATATAAGCCCTACCCCAAAAATAAGCCTTAGTCAAGATCGTCAGATGAAAAGTAAGGCACCTAAGGCCAGGATTATACTTCACGTGATGCGACACGTGTGCCCAAAACATCCTTTAAATTCTGAGGACACCTTGCCACAATATCTCTGAAAAGGATGTTTAATGATTACATCCATCAATTCGGGGATACGCCCATTCCAGCAGCATCAGCGCAAGACAGAAACAAAATCCCTGGACGGGGTGTCAGCTCATCGCAAGGTGAACAGTGTTACTGGGTGTAGACCAATGCATTATTATTACTGATGTTTTATTAAATCGTACTATCCATGTTTCTTTGTTGATGAGCCCCGTTGAAGAACAGTAAACACGCCAAAATGACTGAAAATACAACTGACGACTGGTATTTTTCAATATCATTTTAACAAAGTTTACTGTCTGCCATCAATCACAGAGCACCCCAGTAAAACGTCAATAGCATTTAATATACCTGCAGCCGTAGAACGCAGACATCAGGACATTGCTGCGCGTGCATGTTTACTGACAGATATGACATCATTTTGCATGGAGCATGTGTTAAAACAAAAGACAAGCGGCACGCAATGGCATTGAACAAGAGGAGTTCCACAACAATCACATCTCAGTGCACCTAAGAGAAGGGAAACTGAATTCTACAAGGCACCGATATTTTAGAGCACCTGTTCAAATATTTATTGATTAAGATCAGCGATTTTTAACGGTTCACAGGTGTGCCGTAAGATTTTTTTAAAGCAAACTACGACACAGATTCTATACCATTTTATATGATTTTTATATCATTATTTTAATAATATACATACACTATAGGTGAACTATAAAGCAATACATGTATAATTTCGTGCATTTTAACCAGTTTACAGCTCTCAACTTGTTAAAAATTTGTATATAATCAATTTATATGAACCTTCACTTCAATAATATACACATTATGTTTGTATTGCATACGCACCTTGCTGTGTAATTATTTCAATGAACTCGTGGTATTGTCGAGCACATATTGTCCCCATTTATACCCCACTATGCAGCGGCTGAATTTGATCACGCATTCACATGTATAATTAAAATAATAATTCCTTACGTTTTTATAGCGCCTTTCTTACTACTCAAAGCAATTTGTAAAAAATAAATAAATAAATAAAATAACAGAAAGGAAGCACCCCGGACACAAACCAGTGATCATTTAACAGCGAGTCAGCAATCTTACTCCTACCACCACCTCTTCCTGTTAGATATGGTGCATTATAATTTAGAGCACTACTTTTTTATTTTAAACTGTCATAAATAAATTATATCAAAAAGGTTTTTTAAAAAGGCAATCTGAAGGAAAGAGGGTAATAACTTTTTTTTTGTAAGTCAATCAAAAATTATGCCTATTTTTTTGTCAGATCAGAAAAAAATATATTTTTTGGGGTATGGCAGAATTTTACTTATTACTTTATTTGTGCCATCAAATGAAAAAGGTTGAAAATCGCTGGTTTAGATATATATTTCTATATACACTGGTTCGGATATATGTAAATCCTTTCGGATAGACTGTTTCAGATATATGTATGCTGGTTCAGACATACTGTATATACATTGGCTTAAATATATATACACCGGTTCAAATATATATACAGTACAACGGTTCGGATATACAGTATATAAATTCGTTCAGATAGGCCAGTTTACATATTCTCTTCTTGTGTGAGTGCGTGCATGTGCGAGTGCTTACGCCTAAAAAAAAGATCGTCCTGTCAAAATAAGAGATTCTTTCGCCTTCTTGACGTGAATCATCTTTAAATGAAATGCTGCCAATAAGGAATAATAGAAATCACTGCGCTGCTTTCTATCTTGGATGAACTAACGTTTTATGGGGTGAAAAAAATGATTGCCCCTGAGAGATACTCTTAATCAGTAGTGTGTGCGATCCACAATTTGTGAGTTTGAGTGTGTGTGCATGTACGTGCGTGTGTACGTGTGCATGTTTTGTCAGTTTTACTATAAAAACAGTTAAACACCTGTTATTTGTGAAGCAGGGATATTCTGATCATTCTGATCCCTGATCACTGATAAAGATTCAGAAGAAAAAAACGCTATTCCAGTGTTTTCCTCCATAACATCCTTTCAGCAAACAGAACTAATGTCCTTGCTGAAACAGATCGCCCTTTAATGAAATGCTGCCAATACGGAATAACAGAAATCACTGTGTGGCTTTCGGTCAATGATAAACCAGCGTCTCTTGAGGTGAAAAAATGGGAGGTACTGTGGTTGCTATCAATGCTTCCTGGTAACTCGGCTTTTGAGAAGAATCTGTCATGGGAGGGACAAGAGGGAGCGAGTGAGGCGGATGCATTGAGCCGGGGAAGGACGGAGAGGGGCGAGGAGGCGGGTATCTGTGCAAGTGTTTTAAATAATGAAAGGAAAAAAAGTGCTTTGAAATCGAGGACCCCCAACCAAGACGGCATACAAAACAAAACGTGGCAGAAAGGCATATGCTACTTGTATAAAATACATACAATAATGACAACAATATTGAAGCAATGATGAAGCGAAGGGGGAATGCTAAACTTAGGTGGCCGTGCTGTACCTGCCCGTAAATTCCAACCAATCTATTCAAACCAATGTATATATCTGAACTGACCTATATATCCAAAAGGATCTATCTCAACCAATATATATATCTGAACGGATGCATCTGAACCGATGTATATATCTAAACCGATGTATTTAAACCAATATATATATCCTAACCAATGTATATCAACCAATATATATATCTCAACCAATGTATATATCTGAACGGATGTATTCAAACCAATGTATATATCCAAACGTATCTCAACCAATGTACAGTATATATATCAGAACGAATCTATGCAAAACAATTTATATATATCTCAACCAATGTGTCTGAACCAATGTATACTGTATATCTGAACGGATGTATTAAAACCAATGTATATATTTAAACCAATGTATCTGAGCCAATATATATATCTGAACCAATTTATATATTTACAAACCAATCCTTTTTTCTTGAACGGCCCCTCATAACATATACATATATATACATATATATATATATATATATATATATATATATATATATATATATATATATATATATATATATATTGAAATAAACAGACAACAAAAGCATAAAGGTTTGGGGTATACTGTACAGTTTGCAATAAATTGGTTTCCAAGGTCAGTGATATAGCGTAAAGCATTACAACAGACAGTGTGCATATGATGAGGGGGACCATTTATGGGGTGGAACTGGAAACTGATGGATGGAGCCATGATGTCATCAAAGGTGGACCAGGGAAGTGGCGGAATGCGGAAGTGGTGGCGTGTGTTTAGGGAATTCCGTGTAGACTATGGCGGTGTTGTTTTTGTCTTTCTGTGAAAACAAAAGAAAGAGAGGTTTGTACCCCGCCTTTGTCCCCTGGCACAATATATTACGTTGCTCATTGGGTCTTTACACAGCTCCCTATGCGTGTGTGCATGACATGACCCCCCCCTCAGCCCTGACCCATCGGGTCGGGCGGCCCAAACCAAGAGGTCATGAACCCGGGAGAGAGCATCAGCGTTGGCTTGTAGGTTACCCTGGCGATAAGTGACGGCAAACTTGTAAGGCTGAAGGTCCAAGAACCACCTGGTAACTCGGGGGTTTGACTCCTTGTGAACAGCCATCCACTGGAAGGTGGCATGATCCGTCACCAGAATAAACTCGCGACCCAACAGGTAGTATCTCAGGTACGTTACCGCCCACTTGATAGCTTCCCGCTCCACCGCTGCATACCTTGTCTCCCGATCCAACAGTTTCCGAATAAAAGGATAAAAGGGAGAGAAAAGTCAGGGGTTCTCAATATCGGTGCCGTTGTCGGGTCCCGCGAGCGGACCTCTCCATCCCCCTGCCTCGGTTAACCGCCTGTTGCCGCTCTAAGACCTCTAGAAGGCTTTTCATATCTTTAAAGGGATGTCGTCGGACCTGCTGGGTGAGATATTCCGGCATTGCATTTACTAACCCCTCACAGGCCATCTGTTCCATTACCTGTCGAGCCTGGTTAATATCTGGCCTTAGCCAGTGGCCCATCTTACTCCAGAACTCAAAGGCCTGGGCCCTATCAGGGAGAACGGGTTCAAATCTCCACAGCCTCCACTCACTCACCTGCTGGCCTGACGTGATGCTGTAGCGGCTTAATATTTCTGCCCTCAGGAGGTCATAATTGCCGGCTTCCTCGACAGGGAGGTTATGATAAGCCCTTTGCGCAATACCCTTCAGTATGGACGCCCACTCCGCCCGCGCCCACTGATTCCGGGTGGCTGTCCTCTCGAAAATCGAAAGGTAAGACTCTATATCATCCGCTTCCGAAAGCGGCACGATCGGAGGAGGTGGAGGGCCCGCGGGCTCCGGTTTTACCTTTCAGCTGCGGCGAATCGTGTCTTGATCTCTGCCAGCTCCCGCTGTAGCACTTGGATTTGGGCCGCCATACTCGTCAGAACAGTATTCAGGTCTTGTCCTTCAGTCATCTTTCTGGACAATGTATCCTGCCGACTACGCCACTGTAATAAATAGACAACAAAAGCATAAAGGTTTGGGGTTTTCCTGCCCCATATACTGTACACTTTGCAATAAATTGGTTTCCAAGGTCAGTGATATAGCATAAAGCATTACAACAGACAGCATGCATATGATGAGGGGGACCATTTATGGGGTGGGACTGGAAACGATGGATGGAATGCTGGGAAGGAACCGAGGTGCTGTATGGGAGCCATGACATCATCAAAGGTGGACCAGGGGAAGTGGCGGAATACGGAAGTGGTGGCGCGTGATTAGGGAATTCCGTGTAGACTACGGCGGTGTTGTTTCTGTCTTTCTGTGAAAACAAAAGAAAGAGAAGTTAGTACCCCGCCTTTGTCCCCTGGCACGATATGTTACAATGCTCATTGGGTCTTTACGTGGCTCCCTATGCACGCGTGCGTGCGTGCGTGGCTATATTATACATCTACACATACATATTTATACATATATATATATATATATATATATATATATATATATATATATATATATATATATATATATATACATATACAAATATACATACATATATATATATATATATATATATATATATATATATATATATATACATATACATATATACATATACATATACAAATATACATATATATATATACATATACATATATCCATATGCATATATATACATATACATACAGTATATATACATATACATATATATACATATACATACATATATATATACTAGCAAAATACCCGCACTTCGCAGCGGTGAAGTACTGCCTTAAAATTTTTATTAAGAAGAAAAGTAAACCTTTTTAAACTGAGGGAAGATATACAAATACTTATTTGTTAAGGATCTCTTTGTATACCATGTTGTCAGTTCGGCCCTCCGGTTGTAGTATGACCAAGCTGTGCACTGAGCTCACTCTTGAGCATGCAACATATAGTTGGCCATGTGAAAAGCAATCTTGCCTCAAATCAATGCCAACCTTTTGTAGGGTCTGTCCCTGAGACTTATTAATTGTCACTGCGAAGCAGAGCCGTACTGGAAATTGGAAGTGTTTGAAATGAAATGGGTTTCATCGATAACTTTGCATCCAGCTTTTGAGAGTTTAAACATTCATAAACATCAAAGTGTCCACTACTCAAATCATCACCTGTGAATCTAAGATGTTTAAGAGGCATTGGCAGTTGTCTAAAGGTGTAAAATATTTGGCCATTTCGGTACACTTGAAAGCGACAACCGAACAATTCAGTGGCAGCCATCAACTCACATGCAGAACCATAGGTGAAGGGCTTAAGCATTTCACTCTTATAGTGCTCCTGTGTAGTATAATTATCTCCTGTACCGTCATCAGTCCACACCTTGAACCTGTCCCAGTCATTCAATACATAAGACACAATGTTCCTCCGGATATCAAGAGTGAGCCTGATATGGCCGTGCAATATGTAACACAGAGAATGGAAAAGCAGGCGCCATCTCCGGGCATGGAAACCACTTGGTAAGTGACAGTTGTTTGATCGATGGTGATCACCTCGATAGACATGTTAATGGGGGTACGGTTGGAAAGATAAAGGAAATGCATACCTGAACAATGTAAACTAAGTCTAAAATACCTACACAATAACTATAATCGTAATAAACGAACAATAAAACAGCGTAGAAGCCATGGATTAAATAAAAAGGCTGCAGTTATCAACAGTGAGACGTGAATACTGTGGCGAAGCAAGGAAGGGAATAAAGAGACCGGAGCGAAGGACGGCCTATTAGCGCACCGCATTTGTGCTTCCTTTTCATTGTCCCGGATGAAATAAAGTTGCAAAAATTTGTGTTCCTCAGTCAGCATAGGTAAAAGACTTCCAATCAAGTGATACACTTGTCCCTGGACTTTAAATGAAGGCATAAAAGTTCCCTCAACGATTTGGTTAGCACCAAATGACGTCATTTGAAAGGCGCTGTTGTACTTTCGACTGTTGTTAAAGAAATGCTCACTTTGAGGATGTTCGCCATTTAACAGGCCCTCAAGAAGGTCAGGAAGCTTATGTAAAGGAGTGAGAGAGACTTTACCACTGTTACAGCACAAACCAGGAGACTCGCATTTCCACCTATGAGCTTGACAATACTCACAGTCAACATCCATGAATCCAATGTGTACTGTTTTGTTGTTTTCGTATGAGCCGCTTTTCATTATTGGGATCGTACCTAGAAACAGAAGCTCTATTAACTTGTGGATTTGCCTGCGAGTATTTAGCGACAGCATCTCAATGAACTTGTGGATTTGCCTGCGAGTATTTAGCGACAGCGTGTCTATGAACTTGTGAATTTTTCTGCGAGTATTTGGAGGCAGCGTCACGAAGTTGTTTCCGTCTAGCTGCATCAGAAAATGTACGACGACGTCTGACACGCCTCCTTTTTACTGTTTTCTCACAGCTTTCGAAATAAGTACGTACATCGGTTTCGGTTAGCGCAGGGAAGCCGCCTACCAAATTTCGTGAAGATGGGGCCATAAATACGAAAGTTTAACATGACAGACGTTGTCAACCGTTACGACCATTACGCGTAGAAATTCGAAATGAAACCTGCTTAACTTTTGTAAGTAAGCTGTAAGGAATGAGCCTGCCAAATTTCAGCCTTCTACCTACACAGGAAGTTGGAGAATTAGTGATGAGTGAGTCAGTGAGGGCTTTGCCTTTTATTATTTAACATGGCGGACATTGTCGACCGTTATGACCGTTACGCGTAGAATTTCGAAATGAAACCTGCTTAACTTTTGTAAGTAATAACTTTTGTAAGTAAATTGTAAGGAATGAGCCTGCCAAATTTCAGCCTTCTACCTACACGGGAAGTTGGAGAATTAGTGATGAGTGAGTCAGTAAGGGCTTTGCCGTTTATTATTTAACATGGAGGACGTTGTCGACTGTTATGACCGTTATGCGTAGAATTTCGAAATGAAACCTGCTTAACTTTTGTAAGTAAGCTGTAAGGAATGAGCCTGCCAAATTTCAGCCTTCTACCTACACGGGAAGTTGGAGAATTAGTGATGAGTGAGTCAGTGAGGGCTTTGCCTTTCATTAGTATAGATATATACAGTATATACATACATACATACATTTGATGGAAATGAAAATTATCAACCTACAGAAGGCTGAATTCAAAGACACCCCGAAAATCAAAGTGAAAAAATTATGTGGCAGGCTAGTCCATTTTGCCAAAATTTCATTGCAGCAACTCAAAATCGTTCTCAGTACTTTGTATGGCCCCCACGTGCTTGTATGCATGCCTGACAACACTGGAGTATGCTCCTAATGAGATGCTGGATGGTGTCCTGGGGGATCTCCTCCCAGATCTGGACCAGGGCATCACTGAGCTCCAGGACAGTCTGAGATGCAACCTGGCGACATCGGATGGACCAAAACATAATGTCCCAGAGGTGTTCTATTGGATTTAGTTCAGGCAAGTGTGGGGGCAAGCAATGGTAACCATTCCTTCATCCTTCAGGAACTGCCTGCATACTCTCGCCACATGAGGCCAGGCATTGTCGTGCACCAGGAGGATCCCAGGACCCACTGCACCAGTATAGGATCTGACAATGGGTACAAGGATTTCATCCAGGTACCTAATGGCAGTCAAGGTGCTGTTGTCTAGCCTGTAGAGTTCTGTGTGTCACTCCATGGATATGCCTCCCTAGACTATCACTGATCCACCACTAAAGTGGTGATGCTGAAAGATGTTACAGGCAGCATAAAATTCTCCACGGCTTCTCCAGACCCTTTCACGTTTGTCACATGTGTTCAGGATGAACCTGCTCTCATCTGTGAAAAGCACAGGTTGCCAATGGTGGACCTGCCAATTCTGGTATTCTATGGCAAATGCCAATAAAGCTCCACGGTGCTGGCCATTGAGCACAGGGTCCACTAGAGGACGTCGGGCCCTCAGGCCACCCTCATGAAGTCTGCTTCTGATTGTTTGGTCAGAGACATTCACACTAATGGCCTGCTAGAGGTCATTTTGTAGGGCTCTGACAGTACTCACCCTGTTCCTCCTTGCCCAAAAGAGCAGATACCGGTCCTGCTGATTGGTTAAGGACCTTCTATGGCCCTGTCCAGCTCTCCTAGAGTAACTGCCTGTCTCCTGAAATTCCTCCATGCCCTTGAGACTATGCTGGGAGATGCAGCAAACCTTCTGGCAATAGCACGTATTGATGTACCATCCTAGATAAATTGGACTACCTGTGCAACCTCTGTAGGGTCCAGTTATCACCTCATGCTATCTGTAGTGACGCTGACCATAGCCAAATGCAAAATTAGTGAAAAAAACAGAAAACATGAGGGAAAAATGTCAGTGGCCTCCACCAGCTAAATTATTCCTGTTTTGGGGGTTGTCTCATTGTTGCCCCTCCAGTGCATTTGTCGTTAATTTCATTAACACCAAAGCAGCCGAAACTGATTAACAACCCCCTCTGCTACTTAACTGACCAGATCAATATTCCAGAAGCTTCATTGACTTGATACTATACTCTGATTAAAAAGTGTTCCTTTAATTTTTTTAAGCAGTAATATACATGCCTACGGCGCAATTCTATGGACTTATTTCTTGCCTTCACTAAGTGTGAATTTCACTTGCTGTAGGTAGGATGAGCTTTGCAGAGCTCTGTTCAGTCTTTGTTTTAAAATTCATTTCTATAAACATTAACATCTGATTCTGCATGAGTCTGTACTGAAAAGAAAACGTTTAGCATTTTTTAATGTTAAAGGTTTAAATGGATCAATTGGGATGAAGTATTATAAAAGACATTTCTTGTTCAATCTGATCTTCTTTGCAAACATTCCATCTGTTTATTCCAGCTGTGGTAGTCGAAATGTTTTGTTTGCTCAAACAGTCTTTATTTTTGTACTTTTCTTTTATACCAGTCTATTTACATTCACTACATTTTTTACTTACTTTTATTTTTATTTAATGAGGATTCTTTGTCTAGGTTACTGCTGTTTGCCTTGCTGGTGTTCAATGATTTTAGACAGTATAGTTCAAACAAAAATGTATTTTGCAGAACTAAAATGTCACTGTACTATATGTGGCATTTGTATCAACCATCCATTTTAGTAATTCTATTTTTTGTATTGTACATTAAAACAGTTTTTCCTGTGTGAACTCTTTTGAGACCCTCCCCAACGGGCTGAAATACATTTACACGACTGCCGCCTCTGCTGAAGGTTGCTTGTCTGTCACTGAGGCAACCACAGATACACAGCGGCACAGAAACAACTTAAAGCAGACCGCTGCCAGATGCAAAGTGCCAGTCGTCCAATGAGTGTTGCAGGGAACATTATAACTTGGCCACTGATCTGTTTGCTGTGTCTATTCTGTCTTAAATCAAAATCAGTTGATAACCAAATAATAAAGAGCATAATTAGAACAATGAGTTGAAAATCAGATCCTCCAGTAGGGCTACATGTATTAGTAACTTAATCCAAATTAAAACAAAAAGTATAATTTTGATTTTAAAACATCTTTGCAGTTTAAAATGCCGTTTACTGAACATTCACTTTCCTAGTTATTTGTTAAAAATTATATTAAATACAAAATCTAATTTGTGCCGTCATATTGAAACCTGGCATAAACTGACACTATTTCTCTAGTTGAGGCAGGCCAAACTGGTTATACAGTATATTCCTTCATAAATCAAAACATTCTGGTCAAGAAGATGACCTTGGGATAATTTTGTGTGATGAACTGCATACAGCTTCTAAAACTTTAGCATATCCTTTGAGGCACACATAATAGATATTAAAACAGATTCCAGAACAATTGTACATACCACCAAAACCATATTCATTGTTCATGACAGAATCTGGCAGCCTTTTATCTGATTTTTCTATAAATTATGATCATGTAGTTTTGCTGGGGGCTTTTAATATGCACACTCATGTTTAAAATGATATTTTCAGAAAATGTTTTAATCATTTGTTAAACTCAGTAGGGTTTTACCAGATTGTCCATGGCTAAAATCATTGTCAAATACCACATAAAATCAAATAATTACTTACAGATTTGAGATTCAAATATTAAATGTTACTGCATTAAAGAAGTTATTTCTGATCACTACATAAATACATTTGATTTCTTTTTGTCCTTACCAATAAACAGGCAGATTAAAACAATGACAGTTCAATATCTAGATTGTAATTGTCTCAAAATTTGTAGACATTTTTGGAAGCTCTGCAATATTTGTGGAAAAGAATATTGTGATCAGATAACATCTGGCTATAATTTGACTTTGAAAGAGGCTTGTATATAGTAGCTCCTTAACCGAAAATGATTACAGTACACAGTGACTCACTCTACTTCAACAAGGGTACTCCTGCTTTAAAATGAGAGTTTGGAAAACTGGAGTGTAGGTGGTGAGCAAAAAAGCTGGAGGTCTTCCAAACTGCATGGACAGAGTGTTAAAAATATAAACAAGCTCTCTTTGTGCCCACTTAAACCTTTATTTTTAATTAATAAATTACAACAGAAATAATTTGTAATGTTTAAAACAGTAGCTGATTTAACAAATGGGAATTCTGAACTGCAATGCCAAATCCCTACAAACATTAGCAGTGGAGACTTTATGAACTCCTTTAATTATAAATTTGACAATATAAGATTCTAGATTTTAGTGTCAACCTTAAAAATTAAATATGTCATTGTCAATCCTTGTCCTGCCTTGCATGCTTCAATTTAGTAATTTTAATTTAATGATAGAACAGAAGGTTTATTTTATTTGTTAAATAAAATCTACTACTTATCCCTTAGACCCAAATCCAAACAAAACTAGTGAAAAACTTGATGGCTGTTCTAGCAGTGCCATTTCTTAACATCATTAATATTTCATTACTCACTGGCGCAGTTCTTGATGCACTAAAAGTGTCAGTTATCAGACCATTACTTAAAGTCATACCCACACAAACTTAATTATAGACTCATTTCAAATTTACCCTTTAAACACTTAGAAAAGTAAACTAGTTGCCACACAGCTTACCTCACACATCAGTCTATTTGAGAAATTCTAATATATCCTAATGAAAAAATTACACAGTATCTATATTGTTAGCTTAAGACAGCATTTGGTTCCATTGACCATTCTATTGAGATTTGATTTTAAACTTTGTTATTGCATAACAGTAAAACAAAATTAAGTCACCATCTCTGATGATGCCATTAGACATAAAATATTAGCAGATAAAGAATAAAGTAATACAACTTGCAATAAAATATAACTAAGAAATAAATAAAATACTACAAAAAATTGTGAATATACATGTTACTATTTCATTTTGTCTATATTGCACATTGTCAGTATTTACAACAGCTACTTCTAGACCACAGCAACCATCAATGGAAAGAACAGTGGAAGCAGTACGAGTGTGTATGTACACACTATATGTGTTATTATGTATTGGAGGGTATTAGGAGAGTCACAATGTCCACAAACAGAGTTCAAAATTTTGATGGCACAAGGTAAAAGCTATTCAGGAACCTGGAGGTGCAGGTCTTAAAAGACTTGTAGCGTCTTCCAGAAGGTAGCAATGTAAAAAGATGGCCAGGATGGGGAAAGTCTTTAATGATATTAGTTGGGTGGTAGAGACACCAGGCAGCATAAATGTCGTACAATGCAGGCAGGTGTGCATTAACAAATTATTGGGTCAATTAAATCACCCTCTTTATAGACCTTTTGTCAGCCACAGAACAGCAGGTGCACCACATTGATATTTCATAAGTAAGGATGCTTATTATGAAGCAGCGATAACTAACACCAGAAGCTGCTCAAACAAATTGGTCTTCTTAAGTGTCCTTAGGTAACAGAACCACTTCTGCGCCTTCTTCAGGGAGGTGGTGTTGATTGTCCTTATGAAGTCCTTGGAAATTTAGGTGCTCAAGAATTTAAAACTGCACACTCTCTACTCTGTCCCCATTAATATATAATGGGGCAAGATCTTCCCTCGCCTTCTGAAACTGATGATTAGTTCTTTAGTTTTAATTGTCTTTACTGCCATGTTATTATTGGGGCACCATTCTGTTATTTAATAGACATCTTGTCTGAAGGTAGATACCTCCCCATTTTCAATCAACCCTACCACATTGGTGTTGTCTGGAAACATAACAAAATTGTTTGTGTTATAGAATGAAATGCAGTCATGTGTGAAAAGTGTGAAGAGAAGGGGACTCAGCAAATGGCTTTGTGGAACACCAGTGCTAAGTGTCAAATTAGAAAAATAATGCGTACCTAGCCTGTGTCTGAAGGTGGTTTATAAAAAATTCCTTTATCCACATACATATCTACTGGCCAATAAATAAGTTGAGCGGTCCAGTAATCATTTTGCTGGGAGTGATTGTATTGAATACAGAAGTATCGTCCACAAACAGCATCCTCCCATATGTCCCTTGGTGTTCAAGATGGTCAATGCAGTATGGAGGGTTGTAGCAATGGTATCTTCAGTTGAACTATTGACTCTATATATAAGAATACTAATGTTGATCCAAAGTTAAGTGGTACTGGATTAAATATGCTTTAAAACTAGCCCCTCAAAGCACTTCTTGACAGTCTGGGTTAAAGCCACTGGTCTACAGTCATTGGGGCCACTGATTGTTGCCTGCTTCTGTACTAAATCAAGTGTCAGAGAATGGTTAAAGATGTTGGTAAACACTTCTTCCAGCTTTGCAGCAGTCTTAGTACCCTCCCTGGAATTCCATCAGGATGGGCTGTTGTCTGTGGATGAACATTACAGAATGTTCTTTTGACATCAAATTTAGGGACAGTGAGTGCCTGGCTTTCGGTAACTGGTAGATGTGTCATCTCTTTCTCTGCTTTGTTTACTTTAAAGTAGACAAGAAGAAGAAGAAGAGCTACCACATCTTTGCAGATGACACACAGCTGTATTTATTGATACCACCTGATGACCGTGATGCTCTTGGTTCTCTGACCCAATGTCTTAGCGGTATTTACAAATGGATGAGTAATAACTTTCTCAAACTAAATAAAGAAAAAAAAAATCTTTGTGATTGGCAAACATGGATATAGGAACAAGGGCCTTAGAAATAAACCTGATCCCTTAGGTGTAAAAATCAAGGCAGAGGTAAAAACTTTAGGAGTAATCACAGTCTTTTGATCTATACTTTAAATCGCATATTAACCACATTACGAGGAATGTATTTTTTCACGTAAGGTATCGAGCAAAAGTTAGACCTCTTATAACATTACAAGACACTGAAAATTTAGTCACCTAGATTACTGTAATCCACTCCTAACAGGACTACCTAAGAAAGACATAAAATCAGAATCTTTCTAGAAAGAGAAAATTTGAGAACATCTCACCCATTGTAGCGTTGTTACGTTAGTTACCAATGTAATTTTGAATTGACTTTAAAATACTACTAATGGTTTATAAAGCCTTAAATAATTTTGCTCCATCTTGTAATTTGGAATGCTTGCCCCCTTACACTCTAAGACATAACCTTCGATCTTCTAATGGAGGGCTGTTTATAATTCCAAGAGCCAAGCTCTTGCTGTTATGGATCTAAAATCTGAAATACTTTACACAGTATGGGGGAAGCCTGTCTAGATTTAGCATTTTGTAATAGCCTGGATAGAAGTGAGAGTGTAAAGGTGATTGAACCATTAGGGTGAAATCAGAGGCAGAGTGGGGCTGTCTTACAGCCCTGGTGTAACATGATACAGATCAGCACACCCCTAATCTGCATTAATACTATGCTGTCATAGTAACTGCCAAAAAAAGAAAAAAAGACATGTAACTCCTAAATAAACCGTCTCTTGCTCTTTTTAATGAAGTTATGTAGATATTGGTGCAAGCTGGTGTCAAATTTAAGTAAGATTAGTGTTGATCTGTGAAATTTGTCAAAGCATGTTTTAGAGATAATATGCCGTGTTCCACAGTGACTTTCTTCGCCAAATATAATGCAGGAAACACATTTTTCCAAAAGCCCCATGATACTTTGTGAGGCCAGTATGACATCACATACCTGATGTTTCCAACTGCACTTATTTCACCAAGGGAAAATCCTGTTCATCCACTTGAGATTGTTACAACCCAACCCTCCTCTTCAGTTGCTCTTTTTGGACTGTCAGCCATAAAGGTTGACAAACACTGCTGGATTTCCATTCCATATGTCTTTTTCACTCCAACAACTATAAGTTTCAACATAATAGGCTCTTTAGCTATAATAGCTGGCAGTAATATGAAATCAAAGTTTAAGCTATTTTACAAAACAAAGCACTGCTTTTACATGAGATTACAAAATGTCCTCAAAAGTTCAGAAGCACAGTCTCTTTGACCCAACAGTAAACTTTGTAAGATGGAATATCAAAGGTCTCAATCATGCTCTAAAGATAAAAAAGTATTCTCCCATCTAAAAGACCTAACATGCCACGATAGTATAATATAAGATATGAGACAGTATTTTTACAGGACATTCACTTAATAAGTAAAGTCAAATTTCGAATGAAAAGAGATTGGATTGGCCAAATTTTTCACTACAACTATACAAAGAAAACTAGAGGTATATGAATCTTAATGTATATAACAATCTCATTTGTAGCATCAGACACTGATCCTGAAGGGCAATATGTCATGGTGATAGGTAATTTATTCAAATCTGAAGTAATTTTGATAAATATCCAAGCAATTAATATGGATGATAGAGATTTCATCCAAAATGCATTTGCATCTATTACAAATATGAATACTCAAATCATAATGGCTAGACACTTTTTAAAATCCAGACATGGTGATAGCATCTAATACCACAAAATTCTGCACAGTTAATAATGGATTGTAACATCAGATCCATGGAGTTTCTTAAATGAAAACTCAAGAGCATATTGCTTCTTCTCAGAAGTACATCATAGTTACTCAAGCATTGATTATTTCTTTATGATAAAAATTTTTTGCCCACTATCAAATCTTGCAAGTATGATGCTATTATTATCACTGATCATGCCACTTTGATCTTGGAGCTTGAATCACTATACAATATATTCTCATTTTGTACCTGGTGTCTTAATCTCATATCATTAACTGATGAGAACTGTACAGAATTCATCTCCAAGTAAAGTGATTATATTCTAGAAACAAATGCACTCTCATGGGTCTCTGCAGAAATATACTGAGCAACTCTGAAGGCTTTTTAAGAGATTACTTCATATCTTTCCCATAAAAATAAACTGGACACCAAGGAGGCGTCAGAGTTAATCAGGGCAATTACCAGAATAGATCACGAATATGCCAGGTCTAAAATCGGCACTTTATAGGAAAAGACAGGTTATAATATCAGAATTTAAATTCTTCACAACTAAAGAAACAGAACAGCTCATTTTTAAATCACAAAATCATTACTATGAATATGGAGAGAAGGCTAATAAGAGTTTTTTGAGGCATTATTAATACCACAATTAGATACTCTTAGTGCAGAGGAACTGGATAAACCTGACACTCTCAGAATTACTAGGTGCTATAAACTCACTCCAAAGTGGGAAAGTAGCAGGCCTTGAAGGATACCCAGTGGAATTTTATATAAAAAAAAAAAAAACGGATCAAATAAGTTAGCTCAGCTATTATTAGCAGAAGCTAGAGACAGCAAAATTCGACCTCAAACTTTTCACCAAGCATTAATTACTGTCTTTCCAAAGTAAAATGAGGACTTATCACAATGTGCATCATACAGACCAATTTCACTTCTGAATAATGATGTTAAGACATTCTCCAAAGATCTAGCTAGAAGGACTAAGTGCCTCCTTCTGTAATATCACAAGACCAAACTTGATTTATTAATGGCAAACACTTAGCTTCTAATCTTCGGGGATTGTTTAAAATCTAACACACCAGGGATAATATCTTTAGATGCAGAAAAAGCATTTGACATGGTTGAATGGGACTACCTATTCACCACATTGCACAAATTTGGATTTGGTCCAAATATATGTGCATAGATAAGGCTACTTAAAAAACAGCCTAGCAGCCTCTGTCTGTATTAAAAAAATTATCTCAAACTAGAACATGGTACTCAACAAGAATTCCTCCTTCCCATTACCATTGTTTTTGGCAATTACCATTGAGCTATTGGCCATTCACTTTCAAAATCCATTAGAGAAAAAAGAAATTGTCAGAGAAAATCTTGAACAGAAACTATCATTATATGCAGATGATATGATACTTAATAATATTAGATCCACAAACCTCCTTACCAGTAGTCTTTAATGTACTATTAAAATTTCAAAAGATATCTGGACTCAAAATCAATATAAATAAAAATGTGCTTTTTTCAGTGAACTCTTTAGCACACCATACTAGACTGGAACTCTACCAAATTATTATCTCAGATCAGTTTAATTACGCAGGGGTAAACATCACAAGTAAATATAAAGATCTTTTTCAATCTATCTTTCAAGCTATCAGAAGGGAAACAATCAAACAAGATGGTCTACCCGCCATCACACATTAACTGTGATGAACATCCTTCCCAAGGTTCTTTTTCTATTTCAGAACATCCCCATATATATTAAGAAATCATTCTTTAAGAAATTAAGACTCAATTACAACCTCATTTATTTGAAATTTGAGACATCCACACATCCAAAGGGCGACGCTAGAAAGACCTTAGCCAGAAGAGGGCATGACACTAACTAACTTTCAGTTTTATTACTGCATGGCAAAAATGCAAGCTATAAAGACCTGGGGCCTCATGAATAAATGGTGTATACACACAAAAATGTTGCATACACCTGTATCCACATTCAAATTGCGATGTATAAAAACTAAACTTGGCATAAAGCCACACACATTCTCACGCCAGGCTTGCAAAGCATCAAAGCAGTGCTACTGTTCCTGTGTGGTTTCCCTTTATTTTTCAGATTCATATCCCTGATGCAGCTTTATCAAAAACACTGAAATTAACCGCATATTGTTTATTAGTTTAAGGCATCTGATTGTAATCAACCTGTAACATTAAAATGGTGCATGGAATTGCCAAACTATTCCAAATACCATAGCTGCTTTAACACTAGAATTACCAAAGCTTACAAAAAAACTCATAAATCCATCCCACCTTAAATCTGCTTGCACCTCTCCGTCATCATGTTTTGTCTTGTAAATGTGTCGATAAGTCCAAGCAGCAAGGTAAATGTGTTATAATATACCTTTCCCTGCAACAACCTCTCCCATCTGAAGCCTTGTTTATCAGGGAGTCAGGTACCTAGAGCTGTATAGGCTGAAAAATATATAGTTATTTGGAACACATGCATTTCATGTGTGCTCCATGTCTACAAAGACACAGTGTAGGATGACAGAAATGTTGAACACATACCTGAAAGACAAACTTTTTCCATGTTTTAGTACAAACGACAAAATTTTGACATGAAGTGTATAATTTGTGAAGACTGAAGTCCAAATATCAAATAAGCACTTTCACAAAGGGTACAAATATAACAAAACAAGTGTGTTTTTATTCAAGACTATAACCGGAGAAAAAGAAATCGTGTTAGTGTAGGTTCTTGTAGCGATTGCTTTGGTAGTACAGTAATCCCTCCTCCATCACGGGGGTTGCGTTCCAGAGCCACCCGCGAAATAAGAAAATCCGCGAAGTAGAAACCATATGTTTATATGGTTATTTTTATATTGTCATGCTTGGGTCACAGATTTGCGCAGAAACACAGGAGGTTGTAGAGAGACAGGAACGTTATTCAAACACTGCAAACAAACATTTGTCTCTTTTTCAAAAGTTTAAACTGTGCTCCATGACAAGACAGAGATGACAGTTCCGTCTCACAATTAAAAGAATGCAAACATATCTTCCTCTTCAAAGGAGTGCGCGTCAGGAGCAGTGACTGTCAGAGAGATACAGAAAAGCAAACAAATCAATAGGGCTGTTTGGCTTTTAAGTATGCGAAGCACCGCGGCACAAAGCTGTTGAAGGCGGCAGCTCACACCCCCTCCGTCAGGAGCAGAGAAAGAGAGATAGAGAGAGACAGAGTTTGTTTTTCAATCAAAAATCAATACGTGCCCTTCGAGCTTTTAAGTATGCGAAGCACCGTGCAGCATGTCGCTTCAGGAAGCAGCTGCACAGAAGGTAGCAACGTGAAGATAATCTTTCAGCATTTTTAGACAAGCGTCCGTATCGTCTAGGTATGAAAACAGCCCCCCTGCTCAATCCCCCTACGTCAGGATCAGAGAAAGTCAGCGCAAGAGAGAGAGAAAAGTAAGTTGGGTAGCTTCTCAGCCATCTGCCAATAGCGTCCCTTGTATGAAATCAACTGGGTAAACCAACTGAGGAAGCATGTACCAGAAATTAAAAGACCCATTGTCCGCAGAAATCCGCGAACCAGCAAAAAATCCGCGATATATATTTAAATATGCTTACATATAAAATCAGCGATGGAGTGAAGCTGCGAAAGGCGAAGCGCGATATAGCGAGGGATTACTGTACAGCGGTTAGAGCTGCTGACTCCTATTCAAAATGTTGCGGGTTCCAGTCTTCACATGTCCCAGAATAAATGTTTTGAGTAGTGAGCTGCTCTTGTTACTATCATACAATAAAAACATACATTTGATTTGAATCTGTAACAGCCGGTGTAAATGTATGGTTACTTGTATAAGTTAGCATTTTTTTATTCAGTTTTATTCTCTCAGTTGTGTTTATGCTCGCCCCATCTGACACTGCTGTTTTCACATAAAGACGAGCTATAGCTATAACATGGTGAACTTGGATGAGGACGAGGGTTCTACATCGGAGAAAGAGAACAGAAGCACCCTCCACAAGAAATGTCCACTCACATATAAGAACAACGCAGCTGCACCAGGCGTAAAGGTGAAAGATGGCACTGTTTCCAGTGCCAGTCAGTCAGCCCCACACCTGTCCTCCAACGAAACAGCACGGCTTACAGAGCTCACCAACATATTGTGCAAAGTCCTGTTTCTGATTGTTTTGTGATGGTCTTTACATAAGCATTTATATGTTACTTATATAAAAGCCAGATCAAATGTTATTTACCTTGATTTATTTACTTATCTTCCTACAGCATAAAGTCACAAGTAGACTGCAGAGCTTCCTCTGTTTGATCGACGGTTCAAGGACAGGAATTGGAGGTTAGTACGTTTGAAAGAGATAGTACTGCTACAATAAATTTATTCATCTTGTGGGAGGTAGGAACAATCTCTGGATGGGGCACCAGCACATCGCTACCACTGTGCCACTGTGTGACACTCAGATAGTGGGTAATGACTCACGTTTTTACGGCGACTTTGATATCTGACCACTTCTTTTTTATTTTGGGCAGTGTGTGACTTTCTGAACTTTAACTTTTGAGTTTCTTCATCACTCTGTCACTCAATCAACTTCCTTTTGTTGTTTATAGCACTGCTCAAACCATCAAATAGTATGTTTTTCCTTGCCTCCACTTGGTATTTGCTGAAATTCTTCTATTTTCCCCGTGCTTTTGCCATTGTCTTTTCACAGAATGCTATACTTAAGGGGCTATTTTTATTGATTTGTATATTAAAATATGTGAAATTCTGGAAGGAGTCAGGGTGGGGTGGCAGGCGCATGCACAGCATTACTTGGTTTTTATGTAATGGAAGTGTGAAAAGAACTTACCTAATTTCCACACCTCCCACTCAATTGTAATTTAGAAGTAATATTGATCAGTCTTAAAGACTCAGACAGCATCTCAATAACATAAAATAAAATAACAATGAATAATATAAAAACCTGCGGTGGGTTGGCACCCTGCCCGGGATTGATTCCTGCCTTGTGCCCTGTGTTGGCTGGGATTGGCTCCAGCAGACCCCCGTGACCCTGTGTTCGGATTCAGCGGGTTGGAAAATGGATGGATGGATGGATAATATAAAAACTAAATTTAATTTGCAACTATATTTAATATTCTGTTTGTGGTATGCCTTCAATTTGCATCTTTTATTGTTTGAGACATGGTAGTGCAGTGTTTAGCACTGCTACCTTACAGCTCAGATCACATTTTTGGCCACCATAATCTGTCCAGGATAGTTGATGGGCTTTTTCCTTGCCCTCAGGGACACTTAAGACCATTGCCCTATTATAATTCACAAACACTAGTCTTAGTTTTCTCAGAACCACCTTTTTCTTTAACCTTTGGTGTCAGCTGTACAAAGGTTAAATGAAGTGAGCAGGTTAAGAAAATGGATGGATGTATGTCTCCAAATTCATGTAAGTGGGGCTGTACTGTCAGAAGGAGACCTTGTTTTTCGATTTCCTGGATAATCCAGTTACTGATTGTGTCAGGGTTGTCTGTGTAGGTATTTGCTGTCTTGCAAAGCAGTCACCGCTTTGAAGTCTGGCTGGTTGAGTATACAAACAATATCACGTTGTGATAAAAGAACTGCTGCTTCCTTGGAGGATGTCTGTATTTACCTGAAATTAACATGTTTGACAATATTGGTTTCTAATCAGCAGATCTGTACTCATTAATGGTTGGTAACAATACATTTTGTTAACTTGTGTTTCATTAATTGTTAAACCCAGGAAATTTAGATGTGCCATTGATTAAACTGATTGTTCAGGACTGACAACAGCAGGGACTGAAGGAGATTTAAACTCCTGGTCAGCAGAAGGCAGAGGGGACAGTCCACTGAGAACGCTGCCAAGACACTTGGACAGAGCACAGGGGCTCGCAGGCAGACAAGGGTACGTGGTTGGCACGACGTGAGGCACAAGGACGGCAACACTTCCAGGGAGGAAGAGACAGCTCCACAAGGAGACGCCAGTTGTGGGTCCAGCGAGAGAGGGAAGCCGCATAAAAGGACCAAGCAAAGCTGGCAGATGAGAAATGAGGTTTGCCTAGGTCACAGCAACACAAGGAGCCCAGAGTGGAAAAAAAGGAATGACGAAGAGACGCTGACAGGGATTCAATGTTTTGACAAAACTTCTGTTGGGAAACAAGTGTCCAGTGAACACAGTGCATCCGTGGACAGTTGAACAATTAAGTGTTGGAGTAACACAGTGCGCAACTGAACTTTGCACCACTAAAGGTTGTATCCTCCAATTCTTGTTTTTAACGGACTTTTAGAGTGTGGACTATGTGTTTTCCTTTTAAAAAAAGGAAATTCGTTCCTGATATGTTTAGATTTTGTTATGTTCAGTTCTCTTTTTAATGTACTTTATATTGTCTTGTGTAATAGAACTTACTGTAGCTTTTTTCTGAAATTACTGTTGTGTCTTTCATTGTGTGTTTACTCACCGCCCAATTTAGAGAAACCTGTGTGATATTATCAGTAAATTTCAAGAGTTCCCAGTCTCTTAATAAAACTGGGTGGCGTAGTCGGATATTTAAATGGTGTCTAAGTTAGATTACCTGTAAGTGTGACCAGACACCTGTTACAGTACCATTTGGAGAGGGGTTGTCTCCTTTACCTGGATACCTGAAAGTGAAGCAGAGTTATGCCACTTAATGAGATTTTTATAGATTTACTAAATGTGTGTGCATTTATTTATGAGAATCAACCGAACCAGAAATGTCATAGACCCACCAGGAAATCTCCCGGTGTTGCCGATGGCCACTGCGCCCCTCGGTCAAGTGACCATAATATTATATGAGTCTCAGTGTTTTGACAGAGCACAGACTAAAACTTTACTGTCACTTTGGTAGAGAAAATTTTAAACAGATGTGGCAAAGCCTAAAAGCAATAAACTGGGATAAGCTTTTACATAGTCAAGAACCAGGGGGAACAGGTTTAAAAGAATTTTATATATGTTATATATATTGCAGGACAGGTAAATTGCAAAATTTAGAATTAGTACTAGATTTAAAAAAATGCAGTTGGTACATAAGAGAAAAAGAAGCTGCAAAGGAAAAAACAAATGTATAAGTCCTATCAGACGAATACCTCTAATGCTAACTGAATGGCGTATGAGAGCATGAGGGCAACCTTTCACAAGGATATTAGGGAAGCTAAAAGGCAAAACGATGACCCAAAGAAATTCTTTTAGGATTTTAGAAGTAGAACATCGGTCATATAAAAAGGGAGATTGAGCAAATCCAATTATCTATAAGGCCAGTAAGATTAATGGGCATAACAGGTAAGACATAAATCATTAAGGGGAAAATTGAGCAGCATATGGCAAGAGCAGAACGTTTTGGGAGCTGTCAGAACAGGATCAGATTGAGGGGGACATGTTTTACTAGTATACAGAAATTCTATGAGAAAGCAACACAAGGATACAATTAGAGTGGCGTATATGACATTATTTATTTTGATTTTCAGAAAGCATCTGGTAAGGTCCTACATAAGAAGTTGGGAGTTCAGGGTGTAGTGTGTACTGTAGATGGGTCTAAAACTGGCTAAAACACAGAAAGCAAAGTGTGATGCAAAAGGTGATAGTAAGAGTGATGCCAGGTCACTGCTATTTTTAATATAAATAAATTATCTGGATAGAATTCAAAACAAACTAATTAAATTTGCAGATGAAGGCCAAGATAGGCCAATTGGCAGATAATCTATATATTATTGACTCATTATAGAGGGAACTTTGTTTGGCTGAATGGCCTGTTCTCAGGAGGGTTTTTTTCCAATGTTCTAATGTTCTTTGAAATTGGTAAAACATATAGGTAATGCAATAGCTATATATCGCTACTAATCCTCATCTGTTCAATTTCACTTCTCTGTATCTTGTTGTGGAATTTGGTGCCACTGCTCTACTATCAGGCTATATTCCTTCCTTCCCATCTGAGATAATCAGAGCATTGAAATTATCAAGAACTTTCATCAAATTGGAGAGTCCCACACAACCTTTCTGTAAGACCAACCAGAAGGGTTTGGGCATTTATTTGGCTCAGGGCTCTTGGATTGTGACTGTGTCTAACTTTGTCTTCAACTTTCTTTCTTGACCGTGGACACCCAAAGACTTTTTTTCTCCAAGGATGCTACTGACTGGTCATAATTCAGTGATTATTAATGGATAATGTTAATTTCCTTTCATGTTAATCGGTTTTAAATTTTCCTATGTATTTAAACAAATCTCTGTATTTAGTAATTTGTACATTTTATACATGCATTTTACCTGGGAACTTATCACAGTGCTCTGTACCTGCAGACAGTAAAGAGCGATACACTAAAATCAACAAAATTGAATTGAATAATTCCTAGTCCAGACCCAAAAGACATGCTGAATATGGAGGAGCTACAATACACTGTAAGCCTGGAGTCACATGTGGCGGATTCTTCTCTTAAAGGGACAGTAATGACCAGTGCCACTTACCATACCGTAAAGAGGTTTATTAAAAAGAAAAGGATGGATCTTGCAGGCATGAATCCCATTTTCTATGTTAAGATTCTGAAGAAGCAGCTCATTTGATTCATTTTATTTGATATTAATCTTTGAAAAATGTCTTACGATTCCTTGTGCTCAGTCGTTTAAATATTACTTCTACTGATAAATTAAATTGTATCTTCTATCGGATTTTTCAAGACGTTTTTAGCTGTTTAAAAAAATATTAATTTAATGCTAGGTTTTCTTGTTACACAGCTGCAGCCAAAATTATTCACTGCGGAGAAATTGAATTGGATGATTATACTTACATTTATACAAACCTAATGGGACCACAGAAGCACAGTGTTCAGTTTAGACAGCTTTCATTAATCACAACATTTTGAAAACAAGTTTTGCAGCAGCTCTTCAAATCAAAATAAGAGACTGCTTTTAAATTCTAATAACAACTTTGCAGTGTTTATATATGTATGTACATACATATTATAATAATAATAATATATTTTATTTATTACATGCATACATGTATTAAGAGCTTATTATTTGCAGTAATAAGAAAAATAATGCAATAAACTGACATAAGACACAGAAGACTATGCTATGCCAGTGATCTTTCAATAACTAATGACTAATCATATACAGTTTACAATATACTGTACATATTTTAAGAAATCTTTACTTGTCCCCTTAACAAACAGGATAGTTTTATAGTAATGTAGTCCTGTATCCAGTATTAATATTGTGTTATAGTTCACTTCTTGGGACCTGTAACCTACAACATAGCTCAAATAGACCCTGCCTCTCCAAAAAGACAAGAAATTGACAGGGTTACATGCAATGCCTGTTTTAGAGGTTTGTTTAGAGGATTATTCAAAGATGCAATATTGAATCATGCTGTAGCCTTAGCAAAATATTTTAAAAAGAAAAAAATACTCAGGAGGTTCTAATGCACACCTAATTCACTGGACTCTTTGAGGCAATGGAAAAACAAACACCTCCTTGAGTGAAATGAAACAGGCCCAGACTCTAGCTAAGACAGCTACATGAATTCCTCGTTATCACTTTCTTTATCTGATTGTACAAAGTAGGTAGACTATGTTCCAAAATATAGTTAGGTCCAAATAAGCAAGATAAATAACATTCTAAAAACAAAATGACCACAAAATTTGTGCAAGTGAAAAAAAAAAACTCTACAAATAATGCATTGAGAGGCACAAACAAAATAACTAAAACTGTAGGAAGAACAAATGGTAAATATAAAAATCAGACCAATAGTAAAATCTTGAAACTTAATAAATTTAAGCAAAAAACAAATACATCATTTTTTGAAAAATAAAAAAATAAAATCACCTTTGTCTTCACCTTGCATTAGTTGAAGTGATTATGAAATAAAAACAGCTGCTTAATGATTCAAATAGCCCAGAACTAGTCTGTCAAAGGTCTTCATGATGTGAGACACTAGTGCTACTGGCCTGTACTCATTAGGGCAAGAAGCACCTGCTGTTTCTGAAACAGGAACAGTGCAGGATGCTTTCCACAGCAGTAGCACTTTCTGAAGCCTCAGGGACAGACTGAACAGGTGACAGAGGACACCACAACGTTGTTCAGCATAGGCCTTAAAAACTCAAGGACTGACTCCATCTGGTCCCACAGCTTTTCCTGTGTGTAACTTCTTCAGTTGTCTCCTTAGAGAAGACCAACTGCAGTTTGCCTATTGGACTAATATTGGAAAGGAGGATGCAATTATCTGTGGCTCCACAAGTCTTACTATCACAAGGACAAAGCTGGCAGCATTGTGAAGATAACACCTTTTGATTTATCCAGCATCTTTAATACCATCCAGCCATTCTTGTTAAGTGGTAAACTCAGATATGCAGGTGGATGAGCCTATGGTGTCCTGGATAATGGAATATCCATTGCGCACACCACAGTTTGTGAAACTTATGGGCTGTGCTTCTGATATGGATGTGAGCAACACTGAAGCACCACAAGGAACAGTCCTGTCTTTTCACTGCACTCTGTACGCCTCCAATTGCAAATACAGTATAACACAAGGTTATGTCCCTTGCAGAAATTCTCAGATTATTCTGCACTTATGTGTATTGATAAGAAGAATGCGACAGTATAGGAGTCAGGTGGAGACGTTTGTTTCTTGGTGCAAAGAGAAACCAAAACCAAAACCAATGAACTAGTTATTGACTTTTGCCATGCCAAAGAGAATCTATGTCTGGTTACTATTAAGGAATGGGTGTAGAGGTGGTCCACATTAATGACAAGATGGACTGGTCTCGGAACACAGAAGAACTATTTAAGAAAGGGCAGAGCAGGCTCTTTTTGTCTTAGGAGACTGTGAAGTGACATCTTTCACATCTTCTATAATTCTGTGATGGTCAGTGTGATTTCACAACTGTGGTGTGCTGGGCTGGTAAAATCACTTTAAGAGAGTTTCACTAATTCAACAAGCTACATGATATGGCAGGTTTAGTTATGGGACACACTCTGGGCCCCCTGGTGGTAGTAGAGAAGGAGAGAATTAAATCAAAACTAAGTGCTATTATGAAAAATGCTGCACACCCTCCCTGCACACTAACACAGAGAATTTTCAGCCAATGAATTATTCAACAGAAGTGTCTCAAGAAATGCCACTAGAGCATCTTTATACCAACAGCAATACATCATCATAATGCCTCACTGTGACTGTGACAACCAAGCCAGAACCTCTCTTTTCAATTTTCTTGGTTTATAGTCATTCTGGTGTGTGTTCAGACCAAAGTGTGTGTATCTTTATTTACTTATCTACCTATTTATGTATTTATTTAGTTAAAGAGCCTCTGTAAAAAGGCACAGCTGTGTTACCCTGTGTAGTGGGATTGTGGTGCCATGGTTTAATTTGTATATGTTGTAGTTTATATATATATATATATATATATATATATATATATATATATATATATATATATATATATATATATATACATACACACACACAAACTCACACATATACACACAAATATATATACACATACACACACACAAACTCACACATATACACACAAATATATATGCACATACACACACACACACACACACACACATATATATATATACACACACACACACACATACACATGCATGTACATATACATACTGTAAAAGAAGCATACAACACTTATAAAGGTTTGGGTTTTTTAGCCCCATATACCGTACCAAACAAAAAGATCCAGGGTCAGTAATTTTAACAAAATCAGAGACACAAGAGGACGGGAAGACGGACAACTTATAGGGGCAGACGGAAATTAATCAGTGGGATGCTAGAAAAGGCGTGATGGTGGACGGGCGGCTGACATCATCAAGGGGGGACCACAAGGTATAACAGAACCTGGAAGCGTAGCAGATCCTTTAGTCATCCGGGCTGTTTTACGGCGGCGGTGCATGTTCCTTCTGAAGAAATAAAGAAAGAAAGGTTAGTATGCTGCTTTTGCCCCCTGGTACAGCTTTCTATGGTGCGCATCAGGTCCTTAGACTGCTCCCCATACAATACACACACACCTTCACCAACAAACACAAATCTCATTCCCTGGGGTGGAAAGTGCATGTGAAAACCCACCAGCAATGAGAGGCCATTCAAAGCTCATGCACATCAATGCCTACTTAACAGTAAGCTAAACTTTCCTCTTGCAGTTTATCACTAACCATTTTTGGGATCCCCTTTACTTATCTAAAGCCAATCACTAGGCCAAAGTTTACTCTTCCTGTCTAGACACTTCGCGCCTCATTCCTGTGGCAACTGATGGCTGTGAGGATGTCACAGGACTTTGCACAGGCCTTCACTTATCACGTGTAGACTCAGGCACACTGTGCCACATCCCATGAATCCACCAAGAGAGAGACACATGCTTTTAACCACTTTAAACATTTTTTAAAAAAAGTATTATTTCTTGACCTATTTTCCTGATAGTTAAACTACACCAATTTAATATATTTACTAAGTGGTAATGCCCATAGATCTTCTTTATTTATTTATCTGGTTTGTACAATGCTATATGCTGTATACGCTGCCGTTTTTTATTATATTCTGTAAGAGCCTTGAGCATGGGAAAGGCACTATATAAATAAAATGTATTATTATTATTATAGATGTGCATCACTACAGTAGCTAACAAAACATCTTTTCTTTATTAGGGGTATGGTATAAAAATATATAAAGGCAATGCATTTTGAGCAACAGAAGAACAAACTGGTAAAGTTACAATGATGAAAGCAACCTCTCAAAACTGATGACCAGAAAAGAAAAAGCTTATCATGAAGTTTGCGAAGAATCAACCTTAAAGTAGCTGCCCGAAATTATGGCAATAATTGTCTATTCCCTACATATTACAAACCCATGGCATAAGTTGTCTAAACCAGGGGTGGGCAAAGTCATTCCTGGAGGGCCGCAGTGGCCGCAGGTTTTTGTTCCAACCCAGTTGCTTAATTAGAAAACAATCCTTGCCAATAATTACATTTCATGGCTTGTTAGTGCTTTAACTCTGCTATGTCAAGTCATTCTCATATTCTAGATTTTTTTCATTCTAAGGATATCATCCAAATACTTTGAAGTGTAAAATGGATGGGTAATTCTCAATCCTTCACTTTTTTCTCTTCTCTTTCCTTCCAAGTATTTAATTAAGCCAAATAGTGCACGATAAATACACACAGGTGTTAAGGGTAACAAGCAAAATGGTTAACTGCTGGTTTCTTTTGTCATTTGCATCTGATTGCTAATAAGGAGCAAATTAAAAACAGAGAATGTAGCTGTTTAAGACTTAAATAAGCAATAAGGGTTCAAAATCTTAATGAGGGAGTTAACTAAAATGAAGCAGAAGATGTTTCTAGAGCAATAAGTGCTTCTTATTAAGAAATTGGGTTGGAACAAAAACCTGCAGCCACTGCGGCCCTCCAGGAATGACTTTGCCCACCCCTGGTCTAAACTATTCAATGTCCTGCAGCCAGTGGGCAACTCTCAACCAGACTGTTTCTGTGAAACATTTGACAAAGTAGAACAAAAATGTAACATTTTAATTATTCATATAAATATAATAAATTTGATTACAGAATTCTTATCAGTCATTTCATTTTTCAATATAACATCCATCCATCCATCCATTTTCCAACCCGCTGAATCCGAACACAGGGTCACGGGGGTCTGCTGGAGCCAATCCCAGCCAACACAGGGCACAAGGCAGGAACCAATCCAGGGCAGGGTGCCAACCCACCGCAGTTCAATATAACATTGTACAGAAAATCTTGTAATTTATTAACATGTTAAAAAATAAACACCCACAACAAAGCTAGTCGGTTCTTTTGAATTGGAGCAGCTGCTGGTATGTTTCTGTGCTTCTCAGAAGTTCAAGATTTCCCAGATTTATTTCAGTATTACCAACAATCATGGCCGGATTAAGGTGGGTGCTATTGATGCTGCAGCATTAGGCCCATTCCTGAAATAGGCCCAGATGAAAACAGACGAGAATTTTCCGGAAGCTGAACAGTTTTCCTTTGCTATATTAACCTCAAAATAATTCTTAGAATGAAATTTGGAGTCCGACTTTCAGACGCCTAGACACAGCGTTACTTATTATACAGTTACTATTGTTCTTTGCGCTGTGATGTAACTATAACGTCGTTGTGTTTATTGCTAACCGAAAATTTCAAGTTAATGCTATCAATTTTACATTTAACAGTTTACTTAATAATTTAGCTGCGTTTTTTGCAATATCTTGGGGATTCTTGCCACTTTATTATTGTTTGGTAAGTGCCATGTAGTAAATTTTTCACCTTGAAAGTTAGTTGTACAGTAAAAATTGGTGGCTATTTAAATGGTTATCTGTAAAGGTAAAACTAAAAGCCAGCCCGCGGACCCGTGATGGATGTTTAGAATTTTTAAAATCCTAGACAGGATTCTGGTCTATTATGAAATTTAAATCGTGGACAAATTTTTACCTTCAAGAGCCTGAACTGAGTCACTTTGACCCAATGTCTCTGCAAATTCATTTTTTCTTACTCTGTTTCGTAATTGCGAAATTGTGTGTATTTCATTGTTAGGTTTTCACGTGACGTCACTTTGTGATATCTTTCGTACTATTTCGCGCACGCTTGCTATGGCGTCTCAACTCAGTGGATGGGATAAAGCGAAAAAGAAAAGGAAAGAAGCAGTAGAACAAGAAAAGCTTTTGGCGAAAATTCCAAAATTGAGTTCATACTTCAGAGCATCTTCGTCTCAATCGTCTGCGTCGGATGTGATTGCGAGTTTGAGTGCTCCTGAAGACCAGGCCAAGTAAGATGAACCTGCTGAGGCAAGAGAGAATAAAGAGCGGGAAAGTTCAGCGGAGAGAGAAGAGGTGAAAAGAGACGCTATCATTGAAGAACTAGAGCCGACGCTTGAGGATTTCACCAATGATTTAGGACAGTGGGGTGAAATCAACGCTGACACTCGAGAATATTGGGCCAAGAAAGGTCTAAAAGACTGCCAACACACTGAATCGAAGTTTGAAGAGAGTGCCAGACAATACCAAGGCGAGTCATTCCAACATCGATGCACAAAGACCTTCTTCGTGTGTATGCATTCGTTCAATGGCGAAAAATCCTATAGACAATGGTTGTGCTACTCGCCTTCAACAGGGAAGGTGTTCTGCTTTGCATGCAAGTTGTTCGGCGGCAGTGCTGTTCAAGCGACCAAGTTAGTTTCTGGCGGTTTTGACAACTGGAGGGCAGGCGAATCCAGAATAAAAATGTATGAAAGTAGCAATCGTCATCGATAGGCTATGTTGTCCTTTGCGAGCCGACAGAGGGAGGCCAGTCGTGTTGACTACCTAGCCACTAAACAGGTCGAGGAAGAGCGGTGTTACTGGCGCCAGATTGTGAAGCGGCTCATCGACGTTCTGATATTCTTACCTGAGATTGGTCTTGCTATAAGGGGCGCGGATGAGATCATAGGTTCCGCTCATAATGGTAACTACCTTGGCATCATTGAGCTGTTGGCGGAATATGATACTCTGCTGGCTAGCCATATTAGAAATTATGCAAACCACGGGAAAGATCACGTTTCCTATTTGTCATCCACAATTTGCAAGGAACTGGTGAAGCTCACGGGACAAAAGGTGCAGGACACCATCCTGAAAGAAGCCAAGGAGGCGAAGTATTTCTCTGTCTCGATTGACTTGACACCTGACACATCACACTTCGGTCAGTTAACGATTGTTATCCGGTATGTTCTGCTGTCGGGTCCATTTGAACGGTTCCTGGCATTCATGCCTAAGATGAGACACACGGCAGAGCAGATGGCTAGCATACTTCGGAACTTTCTGAAGGAAAGAGGCTTGGATATCACTAACTGCAGAGGCCAGGCGTATGACAATGCGTCAAACATGTCAGGACGGTACAATGGTGTCCAGGCAATTGTGAAGCGAGAATGCATCACTGGTCGACACGGTTCAGTTTGCACGAGACAGATTTGACGTGTATGAGCAGATGGCGAACGAAAAGGTTCAGCATGGCGAATACAAGGCTGAGCAGCGTCGAGGCCGTAAGTGAAAGCTAATGCCCGACGAAGGAGCTGCAAATGAAGCAGACCTCAGCCCAAGGGAAACATTCAAAATACAGACGTATCTGGTCATGATCGACAGTCTGTTAGCTGAACTGGAAAAGTGGATGAAGGCATATGACGATATTTGTAAAACATTCGGATTTCTCTCGGAGCTAACATTATTGAGCATTGAGCAGATCGAGGACAAAGCTAAGAATCTCGTTTCCTCGTATCCAGATGACTTGGAAGACACACTGGTGGCTGAGCTGATACAGTTTGCTGCATTTATGTGCACTCAGAAACCGGTGACTGTGAACGAATTAGCTGAGATTACCATGTACAGGCTTTTGTCATTGTTGAATATTTCCCAGACATTTCCAAATGTCGAGATTGGGTTGCACATCTATCTGTGCATGATGGTGTCCAATGCCTCTGGTGAGCGGAGCTTCTCAAAGTTGGCAATAGTCAAAGGAGAGCTGCGGTCCTCAATGGGGCAGGAAAGGCTAAGCATGCTGGCGCTTATGAGCATTGAGCATGAGCTGCTGCGCAGCCTTGACTTCACTGACATGATCAAAGAATTCGCACTTGCTAAGGCTCGAAAAACAGCAATATAAGTAAGCAGCATTAGCGCAATAGTTGGGGTGACAATATGCCTAGGTTAAGTTGATCTGGTTTAGCCTTTTCTGCATTAAGTGCACTTTTCAGACAATTGCTATTGAATGTTGATGTTACATAGTTTGATGTTAATCTCGAGTTGCTACGATAGTACTTCATTATTATTATTCATGTTCAATAAAGGCTGGCTGGTTGCGTCACAAGCAATTAAGGCTCCTTGCTTGGTCTGAGTGTGTATGTACAGTGAGTGTCGAATGTACATGAATGCCAAGAAAAAATACGTCTTTTTTGCGCTGCAGCATCCGGCCCTGCCAACAATGGTGGAAAAAGTTCTGCAAGACTTCTCTTTTTATATTTTAATAGAGTTACACTACTTTCACCAGCAGAAGGAAGGGTTTAGATTATATAAATGTATTTGAATGAACCGATAAAATTTAGAGAATAACAGTTAATGATGAGGGGTATACATACTGCAAAGCAAATGCTAGGCAGAATTAGTTAGAACCTGCTTTAGAGTCAAGGCCTGTAAATGATTGTCCTTAACCAGAAAATATTTTGAACATCCTCTGACCCTTTTAATGTTTGCTTGCATACACAGTTCATCCATCCATCCATCCATAAAGTAGCCTACTCCAAAGCAGAGTTCCAAGGGACGTACCTTTCCCAACGGCACTAGATTTAAGCTAGGAGCAAGCCCTGGATGGGACCCCAGTCCACTCTCTGGGCACTCTGTCACACTGACTTGCTCAACACCAGTTTTTCATCACTAATTAACCAAATGTGCATGTGCTTACACAAGGAAACATGTGGAACCCACAAAAAATATTTGCTTAAATCATATTTAGGTGTAGGGCTACCTAGGAAATGTCCTTCGCTCATTCACACTTGCCTAACTACAGTTTCACTGATTTATGCTGTACCTGCATCTTCCAATCAGGCAACTTAGAATATGTTTGTAATAACATCACAGAAACTACTCTTTTCATAAAATGTAAATAAAGTAAATTTGACTGTGCAACAATAAAATGTATATAGTATCTTATGCCAAAGTTACTAAAAGTTAGAAAATGTTTGTTGCCTTAGTCATTATAATAGTATTAATATCTGACTTTGCTACTATGCACTGAAAATATTAAAGTGTACCAAGTCTTGTACACAAAATATAACCTGTATAAAAACAGTGCTGCAAAATCATAACTAGAGTGACTTGTGTTCATATTGTGCTTTGTAATTCTGCATGCACTTTCAAGCATTGCTGCAAATGTCTGTTTGGCAAATAAATAATGAGCTACTAAAATCCCAATGCTGAACTTCTCATGTTCTTATCCCCTTTTTAAATTAGCCATTTACATCAAAACAGAGATGGTGTTCCCAGACTAAAATTAAGGTATACTATAGTTTTTGAGGGTTGGTGTCACTCACTACCTGTATTATAGTCTATTCCTTTTTTGATCATACTGTATCTGAAACTGATCTTGTGCAAATGGCTACTACAAGCAGCAGGCACATAACCTCTATATATGACCAGCTTCATCTAGAACAATTGCTCATTTCTAAAAAAAAGTTTTTTTAAAAGGAAACACATGCATGCTAACAGTATTCACTACCAGCACCTGAAGCACAGAAATAAGATGGATAAAGTTGACATGTGTAAAAGTGTGTATGTGCGGGATATTTTTCATAGCTTCCTACCCTGTCTTGTGGATGTAAAAAATATTACTATCAAGCAGAAGTGAAGAAATGCAACTGTGACAGGTAGCTTGCCATTAAACTGGTCTTCTGCAACTCGATTCAAATTTGACTGGCACAGATCACATTTGGTTTCCTTGGCAATAGTATCATTAACATATTCATAATATCATGATATTTTTCTGATTTATACTTGCATTCATGTCCATGTAGACTCATTTCCATAACCCACCTGTGAATTTTAAGTAGTCATATGAAATAAAGAGTAACAACTAAAGTTTGAGATTTGTCTGAATTTCTGCACTCCAAATACAAGTGCTAGTCTCACTCTGTCAGGATTTGCATGGGGCTCCTTTGAGACAGTTCTTGACAGCAGTTTATGGAGAACATGACTGTCACACAATGGTTGCATATAATACATCTTACAGTCAGGTGGGCAAATATCATTTGGGCAGCAGGATAATTATGGCTTCAGGAATTAAGATATCAAAATAATGGCAAACAGGTTTTCATTAACAAGAGAAGAACTCAGTCACAAGACAGCAAGTTCCTGAAAGCACAAAAAAGGCAGCATTCACTTACAAGCAAAATTTCTAAACTAGATTATCAAAAGACTTTTAAAGGAAGCAAAAAGAAAAGCTAACCCTAATGACATACATCACAGGCACAAATGGCATTTCACAAGAGACAGCTGAGCCTTGCCCATACACGTACACACTCCACTAATCATGACATGATACAAGTGTGTATGTTTTTAGTTCTTGCTTTGCTTTTGCCTTGAGTGTTTGTTTTTAAAGAATAGGAGTTTGTGCACAGCTCACTTTATCAGCAAATGATATGGTTGCCAACAGCATTACTGAAAGCAGAGATGGTGTGACTGAGCAAATTTGAACAAATCAGTGTAACAGTACTATTTACAAACGTGAAAGAAGGAAGTTAGATGGAGAACAGTTTTTGGTACAGGATCATTCCGGTACTTCAGTCCATGTGTTTGGTGAGACAAGAAGTAAAATGTACTTAAAGACAGCAGCATCCTGACTGTACCTACAGGCAACTTAATGTATTTTTCAGATGCTCTGTCACCATGGTAGAGGAGGAGGGTTATGGCTTTCCAGGACATCTCATTTCTGTCATGAACTAGGAGTTCCAAAGCATGGAAGTCCCAACAGTTTCAAAAGCACTTCCAATAATACCTACTTTGGGCTGGACACTGTCAAAATCCTCAGCTGGACACAAAAAGGGCATTGTAGAATTCCTATGAAATAAAAGATTAATTCTACACAAAGTAGTGTGAAGAAGCTTGAATGAGCTTGAACGGAAGCTTGAATGAGCACAAAGGCAAAATAGAGGCAAGGAAGTCTAAAGAAACCAAAATCCCAATACTGTAACTGACAAATGTAGTTTAACCCAGAGCATCAAAATAAAAATCCCAATAATTCACAAAAGCACAAAAAAAACAAAGGAACTCAAACATCCAGAGTGCATTCATGATTAACTGCCAGGAACTGTGGGAGATACTCCACATTTACTGGGGCAGAGGGCAGTTCCTGACAGTGGCCCTGATCCTTGGGGGACCACACACAAAACACATGGAATACAGCCAAAGCATTGAAACATAAACACAAGCAATGACAAATAAGCACAAATAAAATTAATACAAAAAAATCAACATTGAACAGAGATGACAAAAACATGAATTTGAGCCCCAGCTAGCAGAGGAAACCTGGCTGAGACATTTCGAAACAGCACTATTTATTTTATCTTTTATCTCAAACTTTAAAATAATGTCAATCAAAACATGCAAAACCTGTTAATTTTCCTAATTTTCAGGATCAGTGTTCAGACAGCTGTGAGGATTTTGACACACATGTGTTATGTTAGTTTTTTCCTAGCTTGTATTTGGTGTTTTTTGTTAATTTCCAATCATCACTTTTTTCATGTTTCTGTGAGTTGTATATTATTTGTTATTTACAGTTTATACTGTTAGTTTCATTATTTCCTATACTTTGTAGGTGGGTCCACAGGAGACTGGGTCACCCTGATGTCTCTGCTGATGTGTCCTTCGGCCTTTATATTTTCAGTCAGAAGCAACACCTAGCATTGTTGCATTGAGATCAGTGGAGATTACTTTGAGTATTGTGCTTCTTGATTTTCTTTGGCTTATTTGGATTCTTTCTTGCTTTTTTTCATGAATTGGTTTCTAGATTTAGGTTTTAAGACTCATTTGGCTCTGATTATGTTTTCAGTCAAGTATTTTTAAACCCATTTTTTTCTTTTTGCTCTTTTTGTTTTTTGTTAATGAACACTTTATTTATGATGATTCTTTGTTGCCCTGTTTGTATACAAGCCAACATTTATTGTCACCTTCTCTCATGTAGGGCATTTTAATATATTTTGGGATATTTCTTGTGTTTTGTACTTTTACACCAGCTACCCTTATTGGGCTTGTGTAAGCCAAAGTTAACAGGTAGTAGCTGGATTGGGGTGAGCCTTTTCATGCTGGCCAGTGAATGTCATGGCCTGCTTTTGTAGCTCTTTTTGGAGGCTTCACACCCTTTCACTATGTTTGTGCCTCTAGTTCACAACTATGTTACTCTATGTCATGAATCTGAACCTCACTTAAGACTTAAGGTTTCGTGAGACTAAATTTAGCTGTTTGTTCATCCACTTTAATCCACGTAATAGGGATAATGATCTTGACATTTTACAGCTGAAAGTAAATAAACTCCATTATGAACTTTAATGTTCACATATGTTTCTGTTCTTAATTTCTACAAATTGTACATGACTCAGGATTTATTTCCAAGCAACTGCAAGCCTGTTGTGTACATGGCATCATTATTAGGTAGCATCTACAGTTGCAAGCAGGTCTTTCAACAAATTAAAATTGCTAAACGTTTTAAAAGTTAATGCTTGTCACTGACATATGCTCGATTATCTGGGTTGATAGTAACACCTAGGTTTTATATGCAGCCCACCGTATGAGTCGATATTGACAATTGGCTCAATACCCAAAGCCCACCCAGTATACATGTATTTTCCTGTTTATGTATTTGTCTTATTTTCCTTTTGTGTAACAACTGGTGTTATATACTTAAATTGATACATTTGGTAAAATTTCCTGTAAATATTTAAACTTAAAACCAATATACTTTCAGCTATCTCAAATCAGAATGTGTAAATGTTATTAAACTATTTCCAACTAGTTCCTCAGAAATAATCCTTACTTCAAGCTGGGTAATCAGCTGTAATGTTACCTTAAATTTAATCAATAAGTGTTGAAATTACTGATTTCTTCTTTGGTAAACAAGACCAAATTGAAAAACAGGGCTAAGTGTTTGCTCCTCAAAACATGGCAATGTCAAAGATCAAAAGGCTCGGTAATCTCTAAAAATGTCTGAAAGTCAAAGACAATTGCACCAGCAATCCATACAGAACCAGTGGGTTTTATTCAAGTCTTATAACAATTTACACCATGGATTGAATATAATGTAATGCCACCACAATGTCTGAGATTTTTATTAAAGATTAATTATTATTTATTAATTACAGGAGAACTAAGGAGCACTATTTATGAAGCAGAAAAAGCTGACAAAATCTTGAAAATATTGTGTCCTTCCTTGAATAAGCAATTGATGCAGAGGCATAACTTCTTCACCAACTTCTGTCCAGAGACATTTAATCAGATCATGATTGAACATTGTGGCATGCCCAGATGAATGTCTGCATGAACGTCATTCTGCATTTGTGGCTTTAATATATCTGAGCAACCTTTTAAAACGTGGCATGTCCAGAGTTAACACATCATGGCTTAATTGATGCAAATCATGGACATTTCCCTTTTTGTTGCTACATATTGCGGCAAAGTGATCGCAAAATCGTACCCAACTTTGAAGCAGCATCTGCACACACACACGAACACAAACAAAGGTTGTGCTTCCGAAACAGAAATAACCATCAAAGAGGAACAGCACAGGTTCGTAAGTAGAGCAATCAAATTTAAACAAATACGGAACTTCTGAGCAATAATTACTGATTACAGACTTACTGGTGGAACAAGCTGCCCACCTTTATCCTCTCTGTGGAATCCCTTACCTTTTAAAGAAATGCCTCTGAGAACTCTTCTCCTCAGTGACTACCTATACCTGATATATTTATTAATGCAGTTTCGATTCAGGGCTTTTTGATGTAATTAACAGTGCAAAAATGGAATACAATGCTTCCTTGAGAACATATGTTTCAAGTAAAGTAATATCACCAGGGGTATATTTTGCACAATGCAACAATTTACCACACAAAGTTTTCACTGATCAAATGTTTTATGCATTCATTTTTCCAGTGATATACTTCCATTCCATCTCCCTTTCCTTGGAAGCTACTGCTCCTCTTTAATTGGATGTGCCCATAATCTGGGCACCATCACATCTTGCTCTGCCGGCATTTAAGATGTCCCCTGGATTTGCTCTAAGATCCAGGAAAAATTTACCTCTCTTTCTGGAACAGACCCCAGACGGTGTGATCTGAGTTGTGTAACTACACTCTTATATGGTGAAATAAAGTCAACCACAGACCTTGTTTAAATCCTCTTAACGTTTTTGCCCATTTCAAGTTGCTATTAGGCTCAACAGAATAAAAAGCAGACAGAATAGCCAGAATCAGCCGCATGCCACAAACCGTTTCATTTCCTCTGCATCAATAACACTGCTGCTGAAAACATTAAATAATTACTTAACTTCAGCTTGTTAAAGCACAAAAAATGCAAAGCAACAAACACCTTTAGAAAACTTGGTAAAGAGAACATAGTTTATGAAAGAGTTTAGCTCTCCTAAAAAGCAAACAGAAACACATCACAAACCATTTTGCATCTAAAGTGTTGCTGCTTTTAATATGAGTGAGCACTAGAACACCTAATAGAAAACATTTAGAACCAAATCTCCAAAATGCATGCACATTAAATTATCCATTTACACACATGATGACAAACACTCAAACAATGAGTGCTGGAGAGAGAGACTGAGGGATTGGAGAAATGCAGGGAAACTAGAGCAGGCTATGACTATCACTTCATTCATGTGAATTCAGCATAGTGCTTTGCTTTTTGAAACTTTGTGAATTTTTTTTTTATATTTACGACCCATATCTGACTGAAACCTGCCAATATGGAGATATAGTTTAAAAGTATTCAGTATTCAATTTCATAAAATGCCTGTGTTCTTGAATACATCTTTAAAAATGTATCGCAGGCTGAATCCAGAATACTTGCTTTTGTATTCTAAATGCGTAAAACCGTCACTTATACTGTATTCTGGTACAGCCCAACCCTGGTTTGTATATACATACATATATCCATCTTCCGTTATCCTTGTGTTATTATATAATAAATTTCCAAAATCTGCTAAACTAGTATATCTCCTAATGGCAAACAGTGTTGCAAACTGTGTTGTGAGATTTTTAAGGTAAAGACAGAAGTTTCAAGGAAAGGTTGTTATAATGTCAGAGAGTGGTGAAGTGTTGCATGGTGATCAGTACACTGTCAGTACACTGTACAGTTTCACTGTATCTCACCACATTTCACAAACACGTCCAGTGTACTTCAGGAAAAGGCAATGCTACACTCAAATTGAATTTCTTGCCTCTACTCACACAGATTTCACAGGAAATGTACAAGAAGCCATTTGACGAAGTGGCAATTCAAAGATGTGATATGGTCTTTCTACTACACCATGAAGAAAAATATAGATTGTGGAGCGATCAAGAGCATGTACACAATCTGGCGTGGTAGGAAACCCCAACATCTTCATTGCTATAAATGGAAATTCTCTTGCAAATAGGTGAGTAAGAAGCTTACTAATAGAGTTTGAGAAGGTCTTGGAGGATGTTCAGATCTAAACAATATTCCTACAATAACAGAGCCTCCCAGATCGAGGAAAACACAGAAAGTTGAGCAGCTTATGATATAGGAGTATAGTTTACTATCTAACTGCTCAAAATCTGCCATGCCAGCTTTGAGTACTACAAGAACAAGTGCACTGTAAACAGGCAGTTCACGAAAGTATCTAGGCAGCAAATCTGAACCTTTCTCTTACCAAAAACAATCATCTTAATCTCTCAAACATTAACATGTTGATGTATGTAACTGCAGCAGTCATCGCAGGATAGGTCAAATTGAGAGATGCAAAGACAAGAGAGAAACCAGGATGCAACAGGTGGATGCAATGAAGGTTTGACAATTGGAAGGACCTCTCTATACTTTTTGAACTCAAGGAGTGAGTCACAACTAAACAAGGAAGCATCAGAACCATCTACCACTAGCACTGGGCAGATGCAAAAAACATCACTAAGCTTAAGCAAGTGATCAAGATGAAGCTTCAGGCTGAAGCTCTACAACTAGAAGGGACACAAAACTGAGCAACTACTGCCACAAGAACAAGCTTTTTCATGAGGTTGCAAAGGAGTTCTACCATTGATTGAATGATCAGAAAGACACTCAAGGAACCACTGTCTCAGTAACAAGTCAAATAGTTTTGAGGTGGGATCCTAGAAGATGACATCACTCACATCACAAAAGTTACTTGGATCCAACTGAGGGAAGAAGTACACAAACATACATCAACTGAGGCCTAGCTAGAGTGACCTCACAGTTAATGAGGTCCAACATATCAGCCAGACTTACAACTAGAAATTCCTGGGCTCGGGTCAGGACAGGGAAGATCACAATCAAATGAGAAATCTTTCAGGGCTACTCCCTGTCTTCTCCGCTATTCTGCTTGGCAGTGACACTGTAATAAATATGCTGAATAGACAGGACTTGGCACATGCAGTCAAAAAGCAATAAAGCATAAGTCATCTGTTTTTATATGGATAATATCAAGCTGTTCACTTGAGGAGTGTTAGCTTCAACAAGCCCTGATAATAGTCAGAGAATTTAGTGATGACAGCAGAATGGAATTTGGCTTGAATACTGTAAGTGTGCAACAGCAATCTTGAAAGGCAGCAAACTTATCAAAAGCAGAAATATCCAGATGGATGACAAGACAAGGTTTCAGAGCAGGTAAAGCACCTACAGTACAAATACCTGGTGGTCAGCACATTAAAATAAAGGAGAAAATAGCAAAGGAATGCTATCAATGACTGCTTCTGGCCCTCAACTCTAAGAACAAGGTCTCAGAGATCAATAGCCTGGTGATTCCAGTCCCCATTCACAGCTTTGGGAATATTCATTGGAAGAGATCAGAGATTGAGAGAACAGCTCCAGACCATGCTTAAGCTTCACCATCCAAAAGCAGATGTTGAGTGACAATATATCAAGAAACAGAAAGGTGGCTGTTGATTCAAACTAATATCTGCATACAGCTGTATCATTGGGTTTCTACATACAACAGCATCATTATTAAATTTAGTGATTAAACCGAGTTTGGCAGAAATAAGCACACGAAGCTTGTGAAGACCCATAAAGCCAGAAGGGCAAAATATCCACTCACAGCAAAGGAAATCAAGAGCAAATACTTGGTTAAACAGCACTTCATTCAATTTGCAGACTCTAGGCCATCACTAAAAACAAGACCATGCATAAGCACTCAAAGAAACTGAAAAGCAAAGCAAATATATTGATATGGAGATTGAGATCAGTAGGATGTAGGGCATCAAGACTAGATTTGTGGCTCTGATGGTCTGGGCTTTAGGTATTATCAAGAAAAGGTTCAAAACAAAACTGCAGGAACTGCTAGAACACCATACAGCCCAAGAAGCACAGAAGATTGAACTATAATATTAATACATTTTATTTTCTGGCTTTGTGAAAAAAACTAGTATATTTTTTCTTTGAGGATCCTTGGTTTCATGAGTGTTTCTAGTTGGGATTGTTTCCAGAAATTAAAATCAGGGAAAGTCTCCCCTTATATTCATATTTACAAGAAGTATTAAAATTCAGTGTAAAGAGATTGCTTGGGTCAAGATACATACAAATGAATAGAGTATCTTTATTAGGGGTAAAACAAAATTGTAATTTGGGACTAGCCTGTATCAGAAGCACAAATTCAGAACAGTGAAATGGTCAGTGCAGAGCTGCAGCAGTCTTTGACAGATAGCATATGCAAGTGTGTATACAGTATGTCATGAAAATTGTTTTTCCATGTGATGCTGGCATGGTTTTTGTTTGCAGGCTGCTTATCTGTGTATAATGTAATTTGTCTATTTGATATGCATATTCTAACTGATAACATTTTCCGTATCTATTTTATTGTATATTCCATTGTATTGTGGTAACATTTCAGCATTCAGCCAATGGGATCCCCTGCCTACCACAGGATATTTTGCACACTGTGGGGAAATATACATCACTGAGGATAGAAGGAGTAGAAAAGTAACAATTTCAAATGATAATAAAGCGGTTGTCATTTTTAATTAGATATGTGTAACAAGCAACAGTTGACCAGAAACTGCAATATTCATTATTTGACTGCACACCTCCACATATGCAGAGAAGCAGGATTCCTGAAAAGACATAGATGTGGTGGAAGGAAGGCCAACTGCACAAACAGACAACAGAACAAAAGCTGGAGAGGATGGAGACTAGACACCTTCACAGACAAAACAAGGCAGTTGCTAGATGGTTGGGTTCAGATATTTAGACAAGCAAACAAAAATGCACAAGATGGATAAAAAAGAGAAAACTTGATACCAGTGTGTGTTAGCAAGAACCATGGTCAAGACAGAGCACTGAGAAGACAGCTAGAGAGCACAAGTCCAAAAATAATTCCTGCATGTCCTTCAGAGTAAAACAAAATGAAACAAATTACTTTGGCCACAAAAAAAAAATGGTTGAACAGCCTTTATAAATGTAGCATGACCACACGAGATGAATATGTTCCACAATGTTGGGATCAGAGCTTAAAATAACAGCCTGACATCTCAATCATACTGAATGTGGTATGTGGGTGGAGTTGTCGGTGTTTGAGGGGTGGAGTTTTGAATTTAGATGTAAAGGAGGAAGTTTTGTGTTGTGTTGGCTTGTAGTGGGGCTCTCTCTTGGTGTTGGTCTCTGTTAACTTGAAAGCACCTAATAAGTATTTTTAATAAAGTTAACTTTGGAGCCTTCAAGTCTTCTGTGTTGCTCCTTGCTGAAAATTAGGACAAGGGAACTCAGGGACAGGGTTTTACCCCAGAGCACATTGCTCTGGCCCTGGAGCTTCACACCACTGAACACGAGGAAGAAGAAGCTCCCCTGCATCACCCCAACCACGGTCTGGAGACAGGCAGGAAAGGTAACAACAATCACATAAAAAGTAAAAAAGGAAAGGCAAAATAAAAGCACCAAATAAAGAAAAAATAAAACTTGACGAAGCACAATGGAAAAAGCACATAAATGCACCCAAAAACCCAGAATCCTGAGTCCTGTGTCATACTTTTTTTTTTTCTCACTCTTTATTCTCTGCATTTCAACCTTTAGCTTCTGCAGAAGCAGCTGCTTTTTAGTTCTATGAAAAAAGGAGATTAAAGTGAGAGGAAAAATTATTAGGTAACAGTCCTTTATCAGAATTTCCTGTCAAATGCCTCCTACGCTTGTAATCTGATGCAAATTTGCTAACTTTTGTTCGCATTACAAAATTGCAACAAAATACTCTGTTGTAAAGAATAAAATACTGCTATAATTCTCCCAAACTGAGTGCACTCATGTTGCATTCTTTACATATTCTTACTGAATAACTGGAAGCTGTTAAGTTCAGCTTTTTCATGCAGCATACTCTTTCTCTTTGCTATGGTACAGTCCTGTAAGTACACGTCATCACTCATTTATTATCTTCTTGAGGCATTGTCATTCAGTGGAATTCTCTTGTAAGGACCAACAAGGAGTCTTCCAGCCCTCTGGCATGATCCTAATGCCAACAATAATAAATTATCCGAGACCCTTGGTGCTCTAATCATGTCATCACTATGAAAGCGTACTGTTGTGCTCCTACCATGTGTGACCTGCTCCATCCCTTGTATTTTCTGGCATATTCATAGCTCAGCACATAAACATTTACCGAGATAAAGGGTATCCTGACATTCTAGTCAGTTTAGATAGATAGATAGATAGATAGATAGATAGATAGATAGATAGATAGATAGATAGATAGATAGATAGATAGATAGATAGATAGATAGATAGATAGATAGATAGATAGATAGATAGATAGTTTATTCTGGATTAGTTTACAATCTGATTGATAACAAAGAGTAGTCGATTCATTCATCACTAAGAATGAAAAAAAAGGCTTGAGTGGAAAATGTATTTAATACACAAACATTAAAAGAGAAAATTTCACCAGCATTAGCAACTGTAACAAAACAATGCAATACTCCAGGTCCTATCACATGGTTAGCTTTCTAATAGCAGTCTTGATTTTTATTTAATCAAAACCCAATTTCAACCTTAATACAATTCACAAGCACACAAATGTTTCCTACACATGTCAGGGGAACACTAGAACAGTTTACAATGAAACACGAAAAAGGTAAAAATCACTTCTTTCAATCCAGAGTCCTTATTTACAGTATGGATTTCTTTGCATGTTTTCCTGTGGCTCTCTCTGAACTCATTATCACATCACAAGATTTTCCTGGCAAAGCATCTAAAACTATGGGCACATTCATCTGTATTCTGTGCTTTATCCAATTTTTACTCATCTCTAAGGCACAGAAGAGTGATGCCATGTTCGGTTGCTTTCTTCAATTACAAAGAAAAAACAATATACATGACAACTAGTTTGCTGAAACAATTTATGTGTTACATTTTTTATTTTCACGCATTGTTTTATTTATTTCCCTTTTCCCCCAAAGGAAAGGTTTTGTCTTTTGTAAAAGATCCAAATTGACTAAATTCATAATTTGGTCTTTTCACTTAGAATTATCATTTTTATATGGATGAAACATCAAAATGAAAAAATCACATAGAGGAACTACAGTCAGTCAAGCCCATTTGTTTGGCTAATAGCTAAGCTGTTTCAATACCTCACCCAGATTTTCTTTAAAGGTTGCCAAGGTTTCTGCTTCAACTACATGTCTCATTAGTTTGTTCTAGAGTCCCACAATTCTTGGCGCAAAGAAGTGCTTCCTGGCTTCAGTTTTAAATGCACTTCCCATTAATTTCCACTGATGTCCTCAAGTATTTTATTCACCCTTAAGCTGGAAGAAAGTTGCTGGATCTTCTTTATCAATGCTTTTGAGGATTTTAAAAAACAGATTAGGTCCCCAAGCTGTCTCCTCTTCTCAAGACTAAACAGGTTAAACTGATTAAACATGTCAGACTAAGCTTTTCTGTATGAAGCTCTTGAAATCAGGGAGCAGATGCTGTAATGGTATAATTAGGCATCAGCCCTCCTTTCTATGCTCCCATATGTAACTGGGAACAAACATCTCACAAATAATTTATAATACTCTATGCTTTCTGTTTGGAGGGCTTCAACATGTGCGTTCTGGAAAAGACTGTGCTAAAAGGTTAATGTTGTAGTACTAAGTTAGCTCCTTGTGCTTTGAATCCATGTGATTGTAGGTATGGTTAATTCTTTATTATGAAGGTTACAGTGGATAATATCTCAGTCATTTACTTGCCCTGTTTGACTTTTATATCTTAGCAAAAATCTAAGTACGTATGTAACATCATTGAAACACGACTGTATGAGTACGAAGTTAACATCTTTAAAAGTGCTTAATCCTTGCCAAGTCACTGTGGTGGTCACCCTGATTTGCTGTTAGCCAATCTTTTCTGTTTTCTTTCTCTTGTTGATATTCTACACTGGCAGATGGTATGCCAGTCTTTCTATTTGTTTTGCCTCCTGACCCTGGAATGAGACCTTACTATGAGTTTATTATCAGTGAGAGAGGAGGTGTCAGTCTTTCTTTGCATTCTGCCAAAATATGGACATCTGTTTGAACTATAATGTAGTGTGGAATGCTCAACAAACAGGTGGCCAAGGGCAGCTTAGCTGCTCAGTTTGCACTTGGTCAATTATGTTTGTTTTTCGGTCACTGACAGAATATCTTATGAAATTTGACTTATTTGAGAGCATTCTTGTTTAACAAGGATAGATTTTTTTCATCATGTATTATTTCTATTGATTTAAAATTATAAAATACCTAACATTTCCATTTCTGTAATGACCCCAGAAGCATATTTTCCTTCAAATGTGCATGGAATCTAAGGTGAAAACTGTCAGTCTTCAGGAAAGTCCTTCAGCTTTTTCACCCATGGCTATTTATGCTACATATGTTTTCTTCTGATAGTATTATAAAAATATCTGGAACTGTCCGCTTGTGTTCTGGTGGCTTGTATGAAAAATATTGCTCAATGTAAGGATTAAAAAACTTTTCTCATTTGATGTTTAATACTATAATCCGTATAATGCCAGGTGTCTTGCATTTTCATGTAGTCAAATTGACTTTTTTCTAATTTGAACAGAATGAAAAAGTAGTGAATATCACAATTTTCAATTCTGCAATATTAACAAGTAGATAAAATTCCTCAAAATTATCAGTAGATAAAATACAAACTATATTACAAGGACATGTTTCACTTACATTTACCCAAAATATATTCATAGGCATAGTAACAAAGATAGTTTCTTATAATATAACATTAGCAAACATGCTTAATCAAGCTTATGTTGTGACAAGCCATGCCCTTCACCAGCAGCATTGGGTGCAAGGCAGAAACCAACAATGGACACAGAGCCAGTCCATTGCAGGCTCCATTCATACACACACACCTGCACACAGAATAATGTGGGGCCAGTCAACCTAATGCTCTCTCTTTTGAGATAAGGTGGGAACCCAGAAAGAGACTGTACACAGACAAAATGTAAAAAAAAATTTTAACCCAGAATGCTGTGACCTTAATGCAGCAGTGTTTATCCTTGCTTATGGATTGTGGGAAATGTCTTTGCGTAGTCGGCTAAAGTGATTAACCTTAATATGAAATGTTAATGTAAGTGTACTTAGCAAAAAAACTGCTAGCATATACAGTTTATTTAATGCAATTCACACACTCATTTACAAAAACACAATTTCCTGTTTTGCTAAAAATCTGACATCTGGCAGGATTGTATATCTAGAACAGTAGGTATCCACTAAGAAAGAACATTTTAATATATTAATATTTAGGAGTAATACAATAGAAAAACTAAACACCACAAAATCTCAAAAACACCTTGAAGGATTTGTTTCAAATTTGGTGACATTACAGAATAAAGAAAATCTGCTGACACATGTGCAGAGAGTGTGCTTTAGGCAAACAGAGGAAGTAGCAGAAGCAATTGATGGGCCACGCTAATACCACCAGTGACGAATAGGGTGGACAGATGACTGAAGATGTGGTGAGGACATTTCAATACATCAATAGGGATTAAATAAACAGAAAAACCAAATACCACAACATCTCAAAAACGCTTTGATTATTTTGATTGACATTTGGTGACATTACAGAAAAAACAAATTAACCAACCTGTTTTTTTTTGTTAACATTTGTTAATAATAATGCTATACTGCGGTGGGCTGGCGCCCTGCCCGGGGTTTGTTTCCTGCCTTGCGACCTGTTTTGACCCCCGTGACTCAGTAGTTAGGATATGGTGGGTTGGATAATGGGTGGATGGATGGATAATGCTATAGCGAGTGAGACATTCTAATACATCTTTTCACCTCAGCCTTGATAAGCGATCTCTCAGAGAACTGTAGCCTGTCAGGTTATGCAAATGAAGGTTGTCTGCCGAGGTGAAGTGATCAAAGTTTGGAGTAACTTGTTAAAGACTTGACAGCAAGTGCTATAAAGCTCATGTGTATGTCAGGCACTGTAGGTGTAAGTATCGGTGGGAAGGGGGGAGAGAGAGAGAGAGAGAGGGGCAGTGGGAGGAGGAAGTGTCATCCTGGCATTGCTAGAATTTGAACTTAGTAACTGTAGGTACTGTCAATTCAGTAGGCTTCTTCTTACCTCACATGATACGGTATAAATGACAAACAAATTCTTTGTAGATGGGGGGTCAACCAGTTAATTTTGTGCAGTTGATCCTGTAAAAAAAACATTAAATATGCATACACCCTTCCCCACCATGTTATCTGCAGCCTTTTGGCAATGCTGATACAGGCACTAAAATTTAAATGAGCATGTGTACTGAGCCAGACGATTTGATCAGCGCTCACAAAGTGTAAATGAGAGTATCAACAAAAGAAACATGTCATCAAAGGTAAAAACTGCAGCATTTTTTGCTCAACCACCTTGGGATAACAATTTAATTATCTTGCTGGATTATATCTTATCTTAGAGTATGTCTTATTGTTTAATCTTGAATTGTGTTTAGATCTTTTATAATTACAAAGATCTTTTTCCTGTTCAATTTAACCAGAACCCTTTTCTAAGAAATCTTTGGGTGCAAAAGGGATTATGTATGTTGCCAAACCCTTATAGCCTTAAGGAGCAATCTTCCTTTCTTTGTACATACAAAAAAAACTTTTAAAAACTCCCAAACCCAAATACTTGTTTTTAGTATTTTTCCATAGCTTATTTGATGCTGTTTTTCAGAATTTGATTTGAATGAGTAAAAGTAACAAGTTGCTGTTTTTCTTGTTGGTAAGACCTTTACTCCAACCCACAGTATACTGAGGGAGTACAAATTTTGAGCTTTGTTGCTAATAGAGAGATGATATTTGTATCAGTTTATCTTTGAATGAATCAACTTTCAATCCCCTTTGTAACATTACTGAATACTGTTATTTGTGATGTCCTTTAATACAGAGTTCTGCTGTAATCTCTTTCACATCAACACTACTAAGGACCACCACTAACACTTAATCCCCCTCCTCAGCTTTAGATGCTTTCCATCTGCTTTCCATCCTGTTCCTATTTCAAAGTTATTCTCACTTGTTCTTTTCTGTACAATACATAAAACAGTCAATTCATTACTTGAGCCACATAAATGTGCACCCTGTAAACATCATTTCTGTTTCTAATAAGTTATAGTAAAACATGATTCACTGTTGGTACTTAGTCTGCCTATGTGTCTGGGGGTCGACACAGAATGGAGACCCAAGAACACCTATAATATTTAATAGTGCTGGCCAAGAGCAAATAAAAACAGTTCTTGCTAACCATTGAGTTTTGCCAAACTTTTTTTTTTCATTTTACAGCTTCATCACGTCTTTGTTCCTAGCCAAGACAAGACACCATCATAACTTTAGCTATCTGTCCATCCTATTGGTTACTGGTACTTTTCACATGGACTGTCAATCACTTCTGCTGCTTCCTTTATTTGCATAAAAAGCAGAGGGAATATAAATTAGCATATAATAAATATCAGCCATGTGAGATTGCTGGTAGTCAAAAGCAAAAAAAACTGTGCTTGCTAACCACTGAGCTTTGCCAAACTTTCTTTCCATTTTTCAAATTGATCACGTTTCTTTATTTCATGATGAAGACGCCACCATAATGGTGGTATCTGCATGGTCCATCACTGCTGTGTCCTTCATTTGCATAAAGAGCACTCCCAGCACAGCTGACAGTACATAAATTAGCTTAATATTAAAAAATGTTAGCCCCAAAAGGAAAAAAAAATGAATCGGTAGATTTTCTACAGCATCACTAAATTTCAATTAAAGCCTTCAAGGCATTTGAGATTTTGTGGTTATTCCGTTTTCTATTCTAGAGGGGTTTAACCCCTCAGTATTGATATATCAAAATGTCCTGCTTAGTGAATATATATAGATAAAATAGTTATATAAGGGAGTTAAGGGAGATTTTTGTATACAAATGATCTATTATACCAAATAAGAGGTACAGTAATCCCTTGCTATATCGCGCTTCGCCTTTCGCGGCTTCACTCCATCGCGGATTTTATATGTAAGCATATTTAAATATATATCGCGGATTTTTCGCTGCTTCGCAGGTTTCTGCGGACAATGTGTCTTTTAATTTCTGGTACATGCTTCCTCAGTTGGTTTGCCCAGTTGATTTCATACAAGGGACGCTATTGGCAGATGGCTGAGAAGCTACCCAGCTTACTTTTCTCTTTCTCTTGCGCTGACTTTCTCTGATCCTGACGTAGGGGGATTGAGCAGGGGGGCTGTTCGCACACCTAGACGATACGGACGCTCGTCCAAAAATGCTGAAAGATTATCTTCACGTTGCTATCTTTTGTGCAGCTGCTTCCTGAAACGACATGCTGCACGGTGCTTCGCATACTTAAAAGCTCGAAGGGCACGTATTGATTTTTGCTTGAAAAACAAACTCTGTCTGTCTGCCGCCTTCAACAGCTTTGTGCCGCGGTGCTTCGCATACTTAAAAGCCAAACAGCCCTATTGATTTGTTTGTTTTTCTATCTCTCTGACAGCCTGTGCTCCTGACACGCACTCTTTTGAAGAGGAAGATATGTTTGCATTCTTTTAATTGTGAGACGGAACTGTCATCTCTGTCTTGTCATGGAGCACAGTTTAAACTTTTGAAAAAGAGACAAACGTTTGTTTGCAGTGTTTGAATAACGTTCCTGTCTCTCTACAACCTCCTGTGTTTCTGCGCAAATCTGTGACCCAAGCATGACAATATAAAAAATAACCATATAAACATATGGTTTCTACTTCATGGATTTTCTTATTTCGCGGGTGGCTCTAGAACGCAACCCCCGCGATGGAGGAGGGATTACTGTAGCGGCAAAAAAAGAGAAGGTTCAATTAATAATTATACTGACAGCAGGTGCCTCCACAGGTGTAACTACTGAACAGATTAAATAGCTAACATTTTAGCATAATCGGGGCAGTATACAAAATATTGTTCAATTTCCTTAAATTAATATTATTAAATATTTGGGACACTTTGCCAGGGGCTTTATTAAAGAGGCAGGTCACCTTGTTTGACAACAATTAATATTCTATGTAGAGGAATAAGTAGGATGAATTGGTTAATGGTGTAGCCGAAATAATCTGGAATAAATCTGAAGAAAACAAAATAAAGTTAGTTAGACTGTATTAACCCAGAGTAAAAATTGTTTGCAGTAGGAGAGTACAAAAACTTAAAGCATTGTTAAAGATACAAGAAAATAAGCAATGACATAACAACTGAGCAACTGCAAACTTAATTTTACAATGTTTGATTGTTTATATTCTCCATGTTATGGTTACCAAGCCAAAATAAAAAAGCAAATAGACCGATTAAAAAAATAAAGTTTAAAGAAGCTGCATTTCTTAAAGCTACGTCCACACTACTACATTTTCATTTAAAAATGAAGTTTTTAAACTAAATAAATCTCCATCCACACTAGTCTTCACATTGTTTACAAAGGGATCCCAGTCCATACTGAAATGCCCGAAAACGCATATGACACAGACTTTCGCCTACACTGGACATGCAGACAAACTCTATGAAGGGGCTTTGTAGTAGAAATTTCACAGCCTGTGAAAATCAGATTCTCTTGTGCTTTATGTGCTTTTAAAAGTACCAGTGCATAGGACTTTGATAGCACATTCATAGCACAGATAAAGAAAAAAATTTAAGGAGCTGCAGAGAACAGCCCTGTGTTATGTTAACATACTGGTTACAGTTGAAAGTAACTGTCTTCAGAACTGACTATGGTATTTGGCTCTATGTTCATTCACTAGATGATTATTTATAAGAAGTCCACAGCAATAGGAGTGCATGTTGTACCAAACATTTGTAAAACTAACTCAATAGAAAAAATAAATAAATGCAAGAGTGCATGCTTGTGTCATAATGTATATCTTCACTTTACTGCATTGTGCTTTTGTATTTCTCTTTGCCCTATAATATTGTGATATCAGCTGCATTCTACAGCCATTTAGTTTGAAAGTGAATCTTGCTGCCGAAAGCACTCTTTTAGGTTAAGTAATAGACATTGTGAAGAGGCTGCCAAAGAAGTTACTCACAGTCTAATTTTCAAAGGGCTCTGAATTTTTCACTACATCAGTAACACTGCTGGTCATACAATTATCGCATAGTACCAAGTTAGATCTTTGTGCTTTGAATCCATGTGATTGTAGGTATGGTTAATTCTTTATTATGAAGGTTACGGTGTATAATATTTCAGTCATTTACTTGCCCTGTTTGACTTTTATATCTTAGCAAAAATCTCTAAGTATGTAACATCATTGAAACATGGCTATATGAGTACAAAGTTAACATCTTTAAAAGTGCTTAATCCTGGCCAAGTCACTGTGGTGGTCACACTGATTTGCTGTTAGCCAATCTTTCCTGTTTTCTTTCTCTTGTTGATATTCTACACTGGCAGATGGTGTGCCAGTCATTCATTCTGTAGCGGCCAGTAAATAATTTGCCTTGTGTGTGTAAGCAACATTCAAATTGTACGGAATGTAATTTAGATGCATACTGGTAAGCAGAAGAACAAGCACCATGAAAAGCAACTCTTCTATGCTCCATTGCCTGCAACGTTGGCATAGGTTTTTCTTTTGTGAAGGGTGAACAATGAATGAAATTTTGAAATGAGCAGAATCCAATTAGGGGAGGGCCACATTAAGCATGAACCAATCAGAGTGCATTTAGAGTGTCATTTTCAGAAAACTCAATTTTCACCCATCCACATGACAACGCTGATACTGTTTGTGAAAATATTGAGCTTGGAGAGCATTTTCAGAAATTTTTGTTTTTGAGTGTTTCCAACAACAGGCTAGTGTGGACAAAAAGCAAAAATGGAGACAATGGAGACAATATATATTTGCATTGCTCAACCATATCCACAGTCTTTTGTTTTATTTTTGTTCAGAGAAAGGGAGGGGGGAGCACCTACAATCTACAGCCATATTCTTATTCTTAGTCATATTTAAATGGAACATTCACACCATTGAAAAAACTCGTCAACAATAGGATCATGGCTGTCCTTATGTTCTAACAGGCTCCCAATGGCAGTTGTCTGCAAATTTCAGGATAATTAAGCAAGGTAAGACCACTCTCACCATTATAAATCTTAGCAAGCACATCATTTCTATTATATTAACATTTCTTTTCTGAGACACTTAAAGAATTTCAGAGTGTATTGTGAAACAATGACACTTTTATACAGGTCTGTTACTTAAAGTGTTTTGACTTTCTAGTTAACTAAATCTATGTTGAAGGTATGAGGCAGCTTGAAAAGGCAGTATGAACTATTTCTAAATAACTGGCCATCACACCACTGCTGTAGACTTGTTGCATTTGTCAAGACTGAAATGTAAAACAATTAAGATCCTATATGACCCACTGGACTCTACCTATATTTTTTATTCTCCTTCCTTCTGGTATACAGGTTACATAAATGAAAACAGGACTGGCAGATTTCCTAATAGTACTTACCCAAAGATGTGTGATGCACAAATGTACATATTAGCCTTATACACTAATTTCACAATTATCTCTACTTGGGTTTTTGTTGAGCTGGATACTCATGTTTAAATTTATCATGTGTATAGTACAAAGAAATTGTATTATTTGATTGCTCTTGGAAATGAGGAATACTTTTTGTCAAAATGTTGCATGTTTGTATTGTTTTATTTGTGTGATCATCACCAAATTAAATTCCATTAAACAAATATTGTTGTGGCAATGAAGTAAATTAAGGTAAAGATGTCCTATAAGAAAGAGCTATTTAATTCACACCATGGAGGTAAAGTGGGTGCTAGCTGTTTTGCCAGTCAATTGCTGCTATAATTTGATTTCTGTGTCATTAAACAAATTGTGATTACCCAATGTCAGCTTTAATTGTGTCAAGGCCAAAATCCACACCTAACCCTATTCAGTTTCTATAGGAGTTTAACATGTATATTGCTTGCTAGTGATCACACATTTGGAAATGCCATTAATGTACATGATATGGCCAAATTTTGTGGATACCTGACTAGCATAGCTATGAGCTTGTTCAGCATCACAATTTTTAATCCATGCCCATTAATGTGAGGTTTCCCTGCCACCCACTTTTGCAGCCATAACAGCCTCCACTCTCTTGGGAAGGTTTTCCACATGACTGTGGAATTTTGACTCTGGGGATTCTTGCCCATTCAGCCAAAAGACTATAGGTAAGGTCAGGTACCGATGTTGGACAAGAAGACCTGACTTGTAATCAGTATTTCAATTCATCCCTAAGGTGTTGAATGGGTTGAGGTCAAGGTACTTTGCAGGCCACTCAAGTTCCTCCACACCAAATTTGTCAAACCATGTCTTTATGTTCCTGGTTTTGTGCACATGGGCATAGACATGCTGGAACAGACAAGTACAGTTTGGTACCCTTCACTGGAACCAAGTAGCCTAACCAAAACCTGAAAAATGCCCCAGACCATGATCTCTGCTCCACTAAACTTACAATAGTCACAATGCAGTTTGGAAGGTAGCAGTCTCCTGGCATCCACAAAACCCAGATTTGTCCATTAGATAGAGAAGAGTGTCATGCCAGAGAACACATTTCCACTGCTTTAGGATCCAAATGTGGCATGCTTTATGACACTACAGCTGACGCCTGGCATTGCACATGGTGACCTTATGCTAGGGTGTAACTACTTGGTCATGAAATCTTATTTCATGAAACTCCTGACACACAGTTTGAGCTGTTGTTGCTCCTAAACACTTCCACTTCAGAATAATACCACTTACAGTTGATCACTGCAGATCTAGCAACACAGCAATTTCATGAACTAAGTTGTGGGAAAGGTCACATCTAATGGTAGTGCCATGTTTAAGTCATCAAGCTCTTCAGTACGACCCATTCTACTAAAACCTACATATACCTGTATATGTTTGGTATCATTCTTTTCAGAATTTATCAGACTTTAATGTGATGTTGTTAGATTTTCAGATTCTTATTCTGTTTTTAAATTATAAACTAAAAAATATCAAGAACTCACATCCCGCGAGATGAGACTTTGTGCCAAGAGATTTAACCATGCCCAGGGCCAGAAATAAAAGACAAAGAGTAGGACAGCTGTGGTACAGACTTTTAAATGTTCGAAGAGTCGCGTGAGATGCAGATCATGTGGCACGGCAGCAGCAGCAGGAAGCCAGCAGCTGATTGAGCTAAGAGCAGGTAAAAAAAACTATTTGTTTCCCATTGTATCACCATTTAAGAGGGGGTTTTGGAGGACCAGCCGCATCTCCTTGGGGTGCGTTTAGCCCCCATCTTCACAACGCAACATATACAGTATGTGGACACTGCTCCTAATTACTGAGTATATAGATAGAGATAGATAGAGAGAGAGAGAGATAGAGAGAGACAGAAAGAGACATAGTTAGATAGATGGTACTGAGACCAGCTATGTTATATGGGTTGGAGACGGTGGCACTGACCAGAAAGCAGGAGACAGAGCTGAAGGTAGCAGAGTGAAAGATGCTAAGATTTGCATTGGGTGTGACAAGGATGGATAGGATTAGAAATTAGTACATTAGAGGGTCAGCTCAAGTTGATCCGCTGCGGCAACCCCTAACGGAAGCAGCCGAAAGAAGAAGAAGAAGAGTCACACACACGTGTTTAGGAGACAACTAAAGGGCTTGAGTACATGTAATTCCACTCCAGACTAGGGGTGGCGAAGTTCACTAATTCTCCCTCTCGACCATTCCACCCTTTACAGACCATTCTACGGAAATCCCGCCCGGCTCTGGGGCAGCCAACGATGTCACTTCTGGTTCCGGTCCTGATGACATCACTTCCCCTATTGGCCTTTAAAGCTGCCATCTTGTGTTTACTAAGTCAGTTCTATTTTGGACTCTGTTGTGTGAACATGTCAGTGCTATTGCATCAGTTTTGCAGCCGGGAAAAATTATACGGGTGGCTGCCCCAAACCTTCACAATGTCTATTGGTCATTCCTGTTACAGTGGCATAGCCGGCAGGATTGGAAAAGCCCAGAAGAAAATGGGACTGGACCTGAATCATGACCAGATGGGAGAGTACCGGGGCCAAGCTTCTGGGTGGGGGTTTCATCTCGGAATTCGGAAAGGAACTGGTGCAGACTCCCTTTGTCTAATTCCGGGACAAATAAACTAAATAGGGAGAGTGTCGATGGGACACACAGATGTGGGCTAGTCTCTATGGGGGAAGCGACGGGGACTTACTATGCTCTCTCAGAGGAAAGAGCTGTCCTCCCCACAGGGGCAAAGGCCCCCGAGTGAAGTGGGGATTCCCCAGACCAGCAGGTGAAGTCATTGCAGGCATGGAGACTAGACCCTGAGCGGTCTACCCAAGAGCAGGCAGATGCTCCGTGGGAGATGATGGCGGGTTGGTTAAAGCCCTCCAAATGTACCAACTTTCAAATAGTGAAAAAAGTAACCTGTTTCCTATTAATCAGTAATCTTCCCGACCATTTCACCCAGCCAGTCTGGGGAGATTTTTCCAATGTGAATGAGTTCATCGAGCTCATAGAAACATCTAGGACAGCCTCGCAATTTGGGAGAGCAGAACGGTCCTTTAGCAGACGCTGTGGAGATTACATCCCTCCTCCTCTGCCCCCTTGACATAAACCAAAGTTTGTACCGGATTCCCCGATTCCGCAGGTGCGGCCCTCCCTTGGGAGCAAGGCGAAATGTAAGTGGAGCGTGGGGGGTGGATTGTGTGCACTTTCAAACCCCCTGTCAATGGCTCATACGGGAGAGGTAGTTGTTAATGGATTAAAAGTGGAAGCCCTTTTTGATTCCGACAGCAACATTTCCATTGTTGATCGCCGGTATGTACTACCGCGACAGTGAATAAAAACAAAGACCAGTATAACCTGTGTACATGGGGATATCCGATTCTATAAATCCGCCCAATGTTTCATCAGCCAGGGAGCATTAGTTAAAAAAATCACCATAGCGGTCCTCTCGAATCCATCTTTTGCTATGATTCTCGGGCAGGACTGGTCTGATAGTAAAAGCGGTGAAGTACTTACTCCTTTTAAACTGAATTTGGGCCTAGTAACAGACGGGAATTCTCCGTCGCAGATTGTCTCCACACCGTGTACTCAGCCGACAGAGAGAGATATGGGCAGCCAAGAGGAGGATGGGGAGCTTCCCGGGCCGTTGCAGACCGTTGCATCATCTGTCCATGTCTTGGCGGAGTGGGACGATTCCCCACCCCTTAAGGTCAGACCAGACCCTCTCTCAGATTTAAGCTTCCAATTTAGACAAACACCGGCCTCGTTTAAAAAGGAACAATGGAATGATGATTCCCTTAATTTTGCAAAGAATGCAGTGGTTCTCATCAACGACTAAAGCACCCATCAGCCCATGCCACAGGGGCCCCACTTTGTTATGGAAAATGATTTATTATATCGGGTCAGTGAGCATGAGGGGGAGGTGCTGAAGCTGTTGCTAATCCCACAAACTTTCCGGCGGCAGGTTTGTGAGTTAGCACACGCCCACCTCCTAGGAGTCCACCTGGGCACTGAGAAAACATTAGAGCATATCAAGCTCCGATTCTATTGGCCGGGAATTAAGGAGGAGGTTCACCGCTTCTGTATCTCTTGTCCGGAGTGTCAGTTGTGGCAAATTCCTAGAAGGCACAGTGCTCCTCTTGTTCCCTTTCCCTTGATTGATCTCCCTTTCGAAAGAATAGGGGTCGATATAGTGGGACCCCTGGAATCCTCAGCCTGAGGACATAAGTATATATTAGTCCTCGTAGATTATGTGACCTGGTATCCAGAAGCTGTTCCGTTGCGCTCAGCTAATTCTAAAGCCATTACACAGGAACAAGTAGGGGTCTTTGCATGAGTTGGCATTCCTAAAGAAGTTCTTATGGACCAAGGGACGCCATTTACTTCAGAGACGTTCAGGGAAACGGCTAATTTACTTAAAATAAAGCACTTAAAGACCACGGTGTATCATACGGTCTATTGGAGAGGTTTAATCAGACTCTCAAACAGATGCTTCGTAAGATGGTCAGTGGGGACGGAAAGAATTGGGATCAACTCCTGCCCCTCGTACTCTTTGCCTACAGGGAAGTCCCACAAGCCTCATCGGGGTTCTCACCCTTTGAATTATTATATGGATGACAACCCAGGGGCATAATGGACATTTTAAAAGAAGGTTGGGAAGGAGAGGCTCTTCCCTCGACTAATATTTTGCAGTATATCGCGCAGTTACATGATTGATTTGAGAAAATTCGACCCATATTAAAAAGTCACATGGAGGAGGCGCAAGCAGCACATGCCCGCCATTATGACCGTGGATGACGCTTCAGGAATTCCAAGTTGGGGATCGGGTGATGGTGTTGGTTTCCACCTCCCACTCTAAACTACTTGCCCATTGGCAAGGACCATATGAAGTTAAGGATAGGAAAGGTCTTGTCGACTATTTGGTGAAACAGCCCAATCGTCGAACGAGCAAGCAGATATATCACGTGAATCTGCTGAAACCGTGGAAGGAAAGGGACCCTGATCCCTCCTCCGATCATTCCCACTCATTCTTTGCTCAGACCAACACAATTAACTTCGGCTCTAACCTGAATACCCGACAGAGGCAAGAGCTCGAAGCAGTTATCTCGTCCGTCCCAGAGGTGGTAGATGAAAACCCCGGAAGGACCTCTCTGATTGCCCACGATATTGTGACTGAACCTGGGGTTATAGTCCGAGAGCACCTCTATCATCTTCCCAAGTCAAAGAAGGCAGAAGTGGAACTGGAAATCAAGTGCATACTGGACCTAGGTGTCAGAGGAAAGTTATAGTCCCTGGTCCAGCCCAATAGTTTTGGTTTCTAAGCCCGATGGAAGTTGGAGGTTTTGCAATGACTTCTGTCAACTTAATCAGGTCTCACAATTTGATGCTTATCCTATGCCTCGAGTGGATGACCTCCTTGAGAGGCATGAACAGGCAGAATATCTGACCACATTTGACATGACCAAGGGGTACTGGCAGGTTCCTGTTACGGGCTCCGCAATGGTTAAGACCGCATTTAGCACCCCTAGTTGGCAATGGCTGTATCGTGTTTTTCCATTCGGGTTACATGGGGCTCCTGTGACTTTCCAGCGTCTGGTGGACAAAGTGCTCCGCTCCCATAACCCGTATAGTGCTGCCTACCTGGATGATGTTGTCATCTATTCCAGCACCTGGAAGGAACACTTACAGCATGTCCGAGCGGTATTACGGACGCTGGGTGAAGCTGGTCTTTGGATCAATCCAAAAAAATGTTTTTTTTGGGTTGAAAGAAGCTAAATATTTGGGTTATCTGGTGGGTCGTGGTACTGTGAAGCCGCAGTGCTCTAAAATAGATGCCATTTTGAAATGGCCCCGTCTGTAAACCAAGTGACAGGTCCAAGCAGTTCTCGGTTTAGCTGGGTACTACTGCCAGTTTGTACCACGCTTTTCAGAGAGAGCTGTGCCCTTGAGTGATTTAACAAGGAAGACGACTCCCAACATTGTGGTATGGACCGATAATATGGAAGCTGCATTTAGTGACTTAAAAAGTCCCTGACGTCGGCACCTGTTTTGAAAGGACCTGACTTTTCGCTTCCTTTTATCCTCCAGACGGACGCTACGGACACAGGCCTAGGAGCAATGCTGAGCCAAAGCGTTGATGGTGCTGAACACCCCATCATGTTCCTGTGCCGAAAAACTCCTGGATCGGGAGACCAGGTATGTGGTGGTGGAAAGAGAGGCTCTTGCGATTAAGTGGGCGATTACACAGTTGAGGTACTACCTCTTGGGTTGGGAGTTTACACTTGTCACGGACCATGCACCTTTACAGTGGATGACCCTGCATAAGGAGTCCAACCCTTGAGTCACTAGGAGGTTCCTTGATCTGCAACCTTATAAGTTCTCGCTCATTCATCGGAAGGGTTCTCTTCACACCAACGCCGATGCTCTCTCCCACATTCGTGACCTTTCGGTGCAGGACGCCCAACCCGATGGGTCTGGGTTGAGGGGGGGGGCCCTGTCACACACGCGTGTTTAGAAGACAACTAAAGGGCTTGAGTACATGTAATTCCATGCCGGACCAAGGGGTGGCGAAGTGCACTAATTCTCCTTCTCGATCTTTTACAGACCATTCTAGGGAAATCCTGCCTGGCTCTGGTGCAGCCAATGACGTCACTTCCGGTTCCGGTCCTGATGACATCACTTCCCCTACTGGCCTTTAAAGCTGCCATCTTGTGTTTACTAAGTCAGCTCTTTATAATTTTTTTTTTACCAAAGCAAAATCAGGGAAACCTGAAACATCTCAATTTAAACACATTTTGAAAGATATGGCATATTTAAATCTGTATTAAGAACTTTTCAACAATTAAGAGTAAATAAAAAAATAAATAAACAAAAACTTCTGTGCCAGCTTTCGCGACATAGGTATGCAGGAGGCCAGAAGCAAAGAAGCTTTTTGCAACAGGCTGAAATTTACCCTGGACCAAGCAAGTGCCCATAACTGCACACAATCACTCATACAAGGACATTATAAAGCCAACATTTTGTGTAATCCAGCAGAACATCTGTTAAATCTAATCAGTTGTTTATACTGCATTTGTTACATGTTGTCCTAAGGCACTTTGGCAAAGCTAAGCTGAAAAGTAAATCTTTAGGGTCTTTTTAACATATCTATTTGTGTCTGAATTTTATCTCTAAGGGAATTCCAAAGTCTAGGAAAAAAAAAACACAAAAGAATTGAAATGTATGTGTTTTATTAAAGTTAATAAAGGCTGTCACTACTGCTCCAAAGGGACTTCAATTTTGAGTAGTATCCTAGGAATTAAGAAGGTGCAGTGGTTTTTAGGATCTTCTTTAATACACAGACACGTGTCTTAAGTGGTTTGTGCCAAAAAAGCAGAAAAATATGCAGATTTGTTATCATCATTAAGTTTTTTTTCTCCATTATGTTTTTCGAGAATCACATGTGCAACAAATGTATAGAGGAAATTTACCAGTGTTACATTACACTGTTTCCAAATACACACTTTGCAGGGTTACTTTAACAATATAAGAGTACAGTATATTTAACACTGGACATTTTGCTTTGTACTACACTCTCTTCACATCACAGATTTCATTATTAATCACTAAAAATACTCAAAATCACCAGCTCCAATTCATGCTGAGGTGCATCAATCCTAAATTCCACATAGCTTTTTCTGATCATGACCATAAAAAATTTTTAAAAATATCATGATTGTCTATCAAATAGCACATAATCAAGGCATCTTTTAATAAGATTGTAAACCTTATGTTATGTGATCTGCATGATGGAAGCACAATTTGAGAGGAAACACACTACACAAAAAAGTGTCATTGTAGCCAATTCCTATCTTAAGAATGAGGATATACAATAAAATCAACTCCATTCCAAGCTGGACAATTTTGGTATGGATTCCATAGATTTAAATCAAGGGAATAACTAAAATGAAGGCCACATGTTACTTTATTTAGATTGTTGAATGAATATTTAAGTGGCCACAAAAGAAAGACATTAAAAAAATTCCTTCCACAACCATGTTTCTTTGTAAATAATTCCAGGGCATAAACTTTCCACAAATTGTCTGCATGGATTTCTGGAAGTGATCTCTATTTTAGCAATCCTTTAATACATCTAATCTCTATTTTTAGCAACCATTTAATACGTCTCTTGTCATTTTTTTAACCTTATGGTGCCCTCTTAGGTAATTTTGGCTATAGGATCACACACTGAGATTACTGATTGAAAATATTTCTTTAACATCCAGCTGACGAAAAGCCTTTTATTTTCCACAGAGCACAGAGTGTCATTGATTTAATGCTCATTTATAATTAGGTCTCAATAGCTCTTTAGTCTGCCAGTTCAAACAGGTGCAACCCAATGAGAACAGCAAGGCCACAAAAACTTTTTGAGAAGCCAGTAGATTGCTTTTTTTTTTTTTACTACGATTTGAAAGAAATGCATGAAATACATATCTGGAAGAGTTTTTAAAAGTGTTGTTTGCATAACCGTTACTTTAAATGGAATATTAGTGTCTACATATGTCTGAATGAAATACATCATACATGAAGATGCGCTTAAAACAATTACTTATGTTTATAGGATTGCTTGTCATAAACTACACAAATAAGCGGTCTTATGTTTGGTAGCTTTGTGTGTGTTATAGCAGTTTTAACTGGTAGGAGAAGCGGTCTCCATATGTGTTATTATTAGCTGGCAGGTTATAAAGTAAAGACCATGTCAGTCCAATGAAACACAAAGATAATTATTTAAATAGATTAGATAAACATCTGAATGAAAACAAACTCAGAGGAAAGCATATAATAAAAGGAAAAATCTACACAATTAAAGAAAATTAGAAAGGTATTAACCAAAGCAATACATTAAAAACCAAATCAACCAATGGTTCAATATGTAGTGAAACGCTTAGCTGCTCAACTCCAATGACTGTGCCTTTAAGAAGAATATACAAGGACCACAATAATACATGACTTTATAAATATCTAAATCCATTGATAGAATAGAATATATGAGAAAAAATAATGTAAAAGAGTTAACAATAAGGCATCCTGTATTTCTATACACTTTCCTTAATCAAGATATGTATGATCTGTGGGAAAATGCTCCTCCTCAATCCCTTTGAACAGGACTTAGGCAGCAGCAGCATTTACTAGACCACAGCACAGAAAAGAGGCTGTTGTTGAGATGGCTGGTGTCAGAGATAATTTTCTTTGCCCTGTCTTAATATTGCTTCATGTAGATGTCCTGGAGGTTTGAAAGTGCACACCCAGTGATGTGTTCAGCTGATTGAATTACTCTCAGCAGAGCCTTGTAGTCCTGCTGCATTGTTCTGTTCCTAAACCAGACATTACTACTTCCTGTCAGAATATTTTCAATGGTGGATGTATAGAAAGTTCTTTAATAATTGGGAGGGCAGCTCAAAATCCCTGCAGCATCTTAGGAGGTAAAAGCATTATCATGCCTTCTTTTCGAAGGTATCGGAATGTTTGGACCAGGTTAGGTCCCCTGTGATGTAGACATCAAGTATCTGAACCTCTCCATCCTCTCCATTTGAGTGCTGTTAATACTGAGAAGTTGGTATTGCCTCTTGTTTTCTTCCCTCTAGCAGAACTTGCAATGTGCTGATAAAAGTTCAGCATTACCTTTTTGTGACAAGCCTAGGTTATTATTCTGGTGGCAACTGAGGGTCTAATACAGTTCCTTCTGGGCAGTTTAAGTGTCCACTTGAGGTGGAATATACACGGTCATGACAATGACTGAAACAAACTCCAGTAGAAAATAAAATGGTTTGCATTTAATGATCAGGAGCTCCAATCCAGGTGAGCAGTAGAATGATAAAACTCTGCTGTTGCACCAGTTTTTGCTAACATACACCTCCACCTTTCCATTTGCCAGACTCCTCTGTTCTGTCCATGCAGTAAATGGTAAGATTCAGCAGGCCATATCGCTTGATCAGGTACTGTTGTCTCTGTGAGACAAAAGATGTTGCAGTTCCAAATTTAATGCTGGAACTTTATCCTTGTAGTCCAGCTTATTTTCCAATGACTGGACAATGGCTATCAGGATACTAGGCAGCAGTAATTGTTATGCTAGAGCCCTCCACTTTTGCACCCTCTGGCATGTAACCCCTCTGGGTTTTTTCAGGAGTGTCTGCTGTTGTTGTTCTAACCATTTTTGGAAAGATCTCACTCAGCCAAGATGAGTTAGCTAACATGACTCAAAAAGCTGGTGAGTGACCCGCAATTCTACTCTAATTAGTGTCTGGTGATCAAAACTCATGAAACCTAAAGTAGGGGGTGTAACAAAAGTAAATAAAATAGCACAAAGTAAACACACAGTTTGCTTGGAGCCTGCAGATCAGCAAACTGTACTCAGTGGTACCATCTTGTCAACCAGAGTCTTATACAAAGAGAAAGATCATTTAACAAGTAAAAAGTCAAACAACTTGAAGCCTAAATAATAAACATAAGTCATAATAACTTAAGTGAACCTTCAATAAATCCTACAAGTAAAGGAAAAACATTTCCAAGCAAAACCAAAGAAGTACAAATGGCTGGACTAGCACATAAAGGGGAAAATCCAGAGGAAGAAAATAATTAACTTTAAATGCACTTCCTTCAAGGATAACCCAACTCAAAAGAATGAGAGCCGAACACATAAAGGAAGGAAACACTAGTAATCAGTATTTCAGCAATCTAATCTAACGTTTCCATGGCATTTGAATGGTGCAGTCTTAAGTGACTTCTTGAATGACAGGACTCCAGCATAACTAAAAGGCTTGTCCATGTGGGCTCAGCCTTAATTGAAGCCAATAGGAAGTGTAAAAGTAACAGAAAAAAATTTGCAAATAAGAAAACTATTTCAATACAATCAAAAAACAAGAACAATGCTAAAAGAAAACTGACAAATCAAAAACAAAAAAAAATAATTAACAAATTATAAGAAAATAAACAGGCGGCACGGTGGTGCAGTGGTAGCGCTGCTGCCTCGCAGTTAGGAGACCTGGGTTCACTTCCCGGGTCTTCCCTGCGTGGAGTTTGCATGTTCTCCCCATGTCTGCGTGGGTTTCCTCCGGGCGCTCCGGTTTCCTCCCACAGTCCAAAAACATGTAGGTTAGGTGGATTGGTGGTACTAAATTGGCCCTAGTGTGTGCTGCGGTGGGTTGGCACCCTGCCCAGGATTGGTTCCTGCCTTGTGCCCTGTGTTGGCTGGGATTGGCTCCAGCAGACCCCCGTGACCCTGTGTTCGGATTCAGCGGGTTAGAAAATGGATGGATGGATGGAAGAAAATAAACAAAAGGCAAAATCAAAACCAGTCAGTTTGTAACCTGCTTAGTCCTGAACAGAGTCGTGGGGTGAACTGTGCCTGTCCCAGCTAGCTTATGGCACAAGGCAGGAATAAACCCTGGACAGGGTGTCACTCCATTGCACTGTGAACACACACTCACATACACACTTCCATTCCAACCACCCATTGCCAATTCACCTAACCTGCATGTCTTTGGACTGTGGGAGGAAACCGGCGCACCCGCAGGAAACCCACACAGACAAAAGGAGAACATGTAAACTCCGCACTGAGAAGACTCGGGACATGAACCCTGGTCTCCTTACCGCGTGGGAGCAGTACTACCACTGTGCTGCCACAACTAGAGAACAAACCCTGGTAAAACCCTGACAATATGGACGGTTTAACATTCAAACTAACATTTTATCAAATTTAGTATGGGATTCACTTGTATTGCACTCTATAAAACTATAAAATTAATAAGGAAAGCAAACTAGACAAGAGCAAAATAAACATTGAGCAGAAAAGCAACTAAATCTTTCTTAATACAGTACTTTTTAGACTAGTTGGATGGAAATTGCTGAAAACATTAAAAGATACAAAATAATAATGGGTCCCATTTCACTGGAGATTCTTAATTCTCCCTGTGCTTGAATGGGTTTTCTTCTAGTGGTCAAGTTTCCTCCCATATTGTAAAGCGGTGTTTGTGTGTGTTTAGTTGACTGGCGTCTTTCTTTAGACATCATTGTTTTATTATGTAGCGAATATAAAAAATATTAATGTTGAAACTGTAATTAATACCTAAAATGACTATGTATACATATTTTATATATGACTTTTTGCTTTATTTCCATATTTTACTGATGGACACTCACTAACTTGGAAAGGTAAACAGGAATAAGGACCTGAGGCACTTACTGAACTTCCAATTGTAATAACAAATATTGTAACATTAAAAACAATGTTTGTATATGTACAAAACAGACCCCAAAAATTCTCAGATTTGTTAAAAAAAAACAACTTACAGCAGCTCCTTTTTAGTCACCTTCAAATATTGCACTTGAGATACCATACACACCCAGTGCTTTTTCCATTCCATCTTTTGTTTTACCGTGTCTTTTGTGATTATTCCCTTTATTGCTTCAGTCATAGGTTTAATTTCGGAAATAAAAAAAGGACAAAGAGAAAAATTTGGTGAACACATGGAGTGCAAAGCAACAACCATATTATTTTTGGTCAAAACCCCTTTGTCTGACAATGCGATGTGTGAAGGTTCACTGTCATCGTGCAAAATACAGTTTTTGTGTGTGCCACATCTCCAGACATTTTTTCCTGTTGCTTTGCTGCAGATGTCTCAACAGTTCAGTAAAATGTTAAAGTACAGTCTATTCATAGGGAACAAACTCAGAACGTAATCATCATCTTGAACAAATTTTTACCAGCTTGAAAAAAATAAAATTGCCACAGTTATGTGCATCATTATAGATTAAGTATGTCAGAAAAACACATTTGATCAATTCAGCATGATGCCACTCAGCAGACTGATTATCAAAACTGTAGGCATACAATACCTAGCAAAACAGTTGACAACTGCACACTACTCCAATGTTATTGATTGATTCTGGGAATTTCTGGGTCCACCTTGTATGTGTTATATATATTGATGATAGAATGAGACAGCTTCCACACATTACGGCTGATGCTTATTTCTGACAATGGTGTAACATTTAAGTGCTGTCTTGTTTGAAGACATTAAGTTATCCAGCCTGTGGACCTTTTTTCCGAACAAAGACACAGCTGGAGAAACAAAACGTAAGCCTCAAACAAGACTCTTGCCCTTAATGTTTAAGAGACTCCTTTTTGATGATTTGATTAGGTGTCTTCACAGCTGTTTGCTTTAAGAAGTTAAAGTATCTTTATAAGCCAAACTAAGTGCTTCCTTACTCAAACATTTGAGTGTTTTCTCTTCTGCTAGTATTAGGCTGTGAGATATAAGAACCAATTTTTCCAGAAGAGTGTGTCTCCTTCAAAATATAATTGTGCATAAGTGTATCTTACAACCAACTATTGCCCTAATCGGGATTAGACACTGATTCATGTAAAATAAGAAGGCAAATTAGTGAAGTGGATAGATGGATTTGCCAACTACTTATACTGTATACATGTAAAGGCATGTCCTTAATTAATTCTGAATTCTACACTTTTAAAATCTCAATTTCTACTTCTCAAGTGTTCATTTGTGACTGATTTGGAGTTAGGCAGAAGATTGTGGCTATTAGCTATGAGCTTAAACAAAGCCACAATTTTTTATGTAACCAATGCTTCATGCAGTAAACAATTATCTAAACCACTTATTTAAATTAACAACATTGTTTTACTCACTGTGTTTCTTTGTATAAGCTAATTCTGCACACATTGCCTTCTTTGTCTTAAAAACCTGCCTTCTTGGATTATTAGCCTTTTGTCAATTTGAAAGTCAATATAAAAACACTATACATTTGAGGATAATTAATTGTCTTTGTGGTTTATGTTGATTGTCCACTAACACACACAAGATAGCTTGTTTTCTTTATTTTTTTTTACTCCTTGCTTTAATTTGCTTGTTATACATTTTAAACTAATTGTCTATTTTTTGGAGCCTTGGCTAAAGTAATATATATATGCATGCATACATGCACAAAGTCATTGGCTATTTTATTAGGTACACCTGTTCAATTGCTTGTTAACACAAATATCCAATCAGCCAATCTCATGGCAGCAACTGAATTCATTTAGGCATGTACACATTGGCAAGGTGACCTGCTGAAATTCAAACTGAGCATCAGAATGGGGAAGAAGATGATTTAAGTGACTTTGAAAGTGGCGTGGTTGTTGGTGCCAGATGGGCTGGTCTGAGTATCTACTGGGATTTTTAAGCACAAACATATATAGGGTTTGCAGAGAATGGTCCAAGAAAAGAAAAATATGCAGTGAACGGCAGTTCTCTGGGCAGCAATGCCTTGTTGATGCCAGAGGTCAGAGGAAAATGGTCAGACTGGTTCGATCGCATAGAAAGGCAATAGTAACTCAAACAGCCACTGATTACAACCAAGGTATGCAGAAGAGCATCTCTGAACGCTCAATACATCAAACCTTGAAACAGATGGTCTACAGCAGCAGGAGACCACACCGGGTGCCACTCCTGTCAGCTAAAAACAAGCAGCTGAGGCTGAAATTCACATGGGCTCACCAAAATTGGACAATAGAAGTTTGGAAAAGCATTGTCTGGTCTGATGAGTCTCAACCTACTGTGACATATGGATGGTAGGGTCAAAGTTTGGCATCAACAACATGAAAGAATGCCTTGTATTAACAGTTCAGGCTGATGGTGGTGGTGTAATGGTGTAGGAGATATTTTCTTGGCATCACTAGGTACCAATTGAGCATCATTTAAATGTCACAGCATACCAAGGGAATTGTTGCTGACCATGTCCATCCCTTTATGACTACAGTGTACCAATGTTCTGATGGCTAATTCCAGCAGGATAAGGTACCATGTCACAAAGCTCAAATCATCTCAAACTTTTTTCTTGAACATGACAATGATTTCACTGTGCTCAAATGACCTCCACAGTCACCAGATCTCAATCCAATAGAGCACCTTTATGATGAGGTGGAATAGGAGATTCACATCATGAATGTGCAGCCGACAAATCTGTAGCAAATGAGTTATGTTATCATTTCAACATGGACCAAAATCCATTGGGAATGTTTCCAGCACCTTTTTGAATCTATGCCATGGTTAATTATGGCAGTTCTGAAGGCAAAAGGGGGACCAACCCAGTACTATATATATCCACAAAGTATTTTAATCTAATTCAGCCCCAGCTATCTGAGAGGTGACTGAAGGGCTGGTATTAATGTGGCAGAAGTGTCTCCAAACTCAAGGGTGCCAAATGGAGGTTTTGTTTGTTTTCTCTCAGATATTTAAAACAGGATCCTATGTGCTTTTATCCATCCATATGCAGGTCATGCTTTCTCAAATAGCCTATCCTGGATGTCACTGAATAGTTGACTCATTGCTGACATGCTTAGAGACAGAAAGAGAGACACAGAAGGCCCCTACAATCAGACGTCTGTTTTTTGGGATTTCAGAGAGTCACACCAAAACATGAATTAAAAGAGCTTCATCTGGGACTGTATCAACTGTATCAATAGTCTGGTTATTTGGCTCACAGTGTGACCTGGGGGAGAAGACCTATTATAAAATGCACAAGGGGGGCTCCGCCCCCTGCTCGCTTCGCTCGCCTACCCCCGGCGTTGGGTATCCTGAAATACATTAGTCGAGCTCGTTCGTCTTGGAGCCGTGCCCGCTCTGCTTGCGGCATTTCAGACGCGTGTTGCAGGCGCCTGCGTTCATTGATTTTATCCAGCCGGGCTCGTGTTTGTATATCCGTCAGTCAAGCTCGTTCTTTTTGAACCCGTGCCTGCTTTGCTTCTGCAGTTTCAGACGCGCGTTGTAGGCGCCTGCGTTCATTGCTTATCTAGGTGGGCTCATGTTTGTATCGTTGAGCTGTATGGTGTTTGAATTAGGTATAAAGCAGTCAGCGGTTTGTACAATCCCAAGCAGCACATCACTCCTAACTTCACCCCGCAGTAGTGCCACTCACAATATGGCGGTGACGCCTGCACCCTTCGTACTATCTTTGTGGACCTGTGGGGCCGCCGTAGCCTCTTCCGTTTGAATCCGGGCTGCAGCGCAGAATCCTCTTTTTGGCGTGGCTGTGTTGGTAGTTGTTAGCTATGGGCGCCTTGTTGCTTCATTTCTCATTCATGTCAGTTGAGCTGTTTCGTTTTTGGGCCGTGAGTCCTTCGTTCGCGGTGGATACGACTTCAATTGCGGTTTATGAGACGTGCACTGTACGCGCCTGCGCAGTACGTCTCATGGTCCCATCGCCGTGTACCTGCGTCCATGCCATCCGGTTTAGTTAGTAAACCTGCGTCCATGCCATCCGGTTTACCATTCTCGTTAGTAATATGGATTACATTTTACATTAATATTGTACACATTACTTTCCTTCTATTGTCTAATACAAATTCTAAGCAAGTACTTTTTAGTACATATGTACATAACATTAGACAATGACCAAGAATATGAACACACTTAATATATGTTTTACCACTAAAGAAATTTTGCTTAATTTTTTCATATTAAATGCTTTAACAGTTATTACTGACAGTTTTCCTACTGCCAGATATACCAAACTGCAGTATCTTATGAACACATCAGTAATTTTGCTGTTATAAGCTAGATTTGATATATTACAGTCAGTCATCCAGACTCTCTTTCAACCATGGCATTTCAGTAACTTATCCCAGTAAAATTTATTATAGTTTATTTAGTATTGTAATAATATTAATAACAAAAATATTTTTTGTATTAGAAATGGGAAATAGCATTTAAAAAAGGGCTACAATGATTATTAGAGCAGTTGCATGGCATTATTGTCTAATTCAATTCTTGTCTCCACTACTATCTCAGTGTATTTCTTCTCAATATACACCATTTTAAGATTTATTTATTTTATATTTATTTATATTTAGGTGGAGTGGTGGCTCGGTGGTTAATGATCTGTGCAGGTATCCAAAAGGTTGCTGAGTCATAACCTGTTACTGCCAGAAGGGATTCTACTCCCTTGGGCAAGGCCCTTAACCTAAAAATTGCTCCATGGGCACTGTACAATGGCTGACCATGCACTCTGCCCCCAAAGATCACATGAAAAGGTTTTCCCTTTGGGAATTAACAAAATATATCAAATCAAAAACATTGAAAAACTCACCTTCTATATTACAGGGTTACTGGCAGCTACAGCCTATACCATCAGCACTGGTTGATAGAAAGAAAATTATCTTTAAAGTGGATGCAGGTTATGTTGTTTAATTTCATAAAATTAAATCATGCACATCTTTGGAAGATGGGTAGGACTGTCAGAAGAACAGTCAATAACAACATTCCAAAAAAAAAAATAACAGTACTAGCTTTTTTATATTATTGGTAGTACTAAGTGAAACTCAGCACTACACTCAAGCATGACTGCAAGTAGACACATTTTACTTCAAAAGGCACAATAATACATGACAAAAATTATGAATAAAAACTACATATTGAAACAAACAAGGGGTTTAATGAGATGGAGGAAAAGAATCAGGAGTTTATGGAAGACTGATGGTGAGTGGCCCTTAAAAGGTCTGTTGGCTTCTTTAGCAACCACTCTGCCACACTGTTATATAATGCAGTCCCAGCTGCTTCATCCATTTTGCTCACACATGCACTCTGCCCAGTTATGTCTCAATCTGTTCACCAATCATCAGAGGCAACTTGTCTGTCTATACTGTACAATCCCCAGGCTCCACAAGCCAGCATAAGGCCAGGATCAAAATTCAATGCTCATCAGCAAGGACACACCCAGACTAGCTTCTCCAGTTATCCCCATCTTGTCTGATATGTGCTCAGACACCCAAGGAATATACTGTCCTCTCAGACTTGGACCCATGGATTCTATAATATAAAAATGGCTTACTGTTTGCTGATATACTACTTAAACATATGTCAAAAATAAAAACAGCAGAAGTCATGTCTGGAAATGCTTTGTGTTTGAGGAAGAAAAATTTCAGTATGCAGTTGCAGAAAAGTTCTTACTAATATTGATATAAGAAAAAGAGCCAAAACAGACACACATAGGCTTTCATTATTGCCAGTTTTATCTCATTATGGAGTTAGTTCAGAAATAGATTTGTGTAACCTTTGAAAGCACAAGGATGTGAAAATGGCACAAAGGATGTTTTACAAGAAATCTGTAATAATGGATTAATATAAAACTGACAAAACCAAATTCACACAGCAAGCCTTAAAGTTTGGACAAATGTAAAAAAGATGGGACAGATTTGGATAATTAAAGCACCAGGAAGAATTTGACATTTGAAATTTTAATTACTTGATTCATCTGTTAAAGATTACTCATTTGTAAGTTTAACCAGCAAGCATGAATCTTGAGAAAATGTTACTAATCAACAGAATGACTCTCTGACAAACCAAATTTTAAAAATCAGCTTTTGTTTAAAAAGAGTTTGCTTAAATGAAAAAAATCTTGAATTATCTTAAAATTCACTAATTCAACAGTACATATACAATAAAGTTTAAAGTTTTTATTTTTAATATTGATTTTAATCAGTATTTTTCCATTACCAGAAAGAAAATATCAGAGTAAACGTCTGTGATCGAAATGTATCATGACGATATAATCCCTTTATAAACCCTATGCTGAAATCCACCTGAAACTCCCAAATCCCAGATTAAAACTCCATACTTGTTGCTACACTGGGGGATCCACATGTTTATAACACATTCAAAGCTGAGTAGTTAGCCAACTACTTCATGGATATATATCTTGCTTGAAGAAGGGGCCTGAGTTGCCTCGAAAGCTTGCATATTGTAATCTTTTTATTTAGCCAATAAAAGGTGTCATTTTGCTTGGCTTTTCATTACAGAAAAAGAAATAATATTGTTCATTTGAATATTGGATGTAACCATTTATAAAAAGCCATTGAATGAGATTTCTGTTTCTGCTGTAGTATCAAATTGGTATCAATATACCTAAAATCTATACTGTCCAGATAAAGATATACATATCTATATATATTTATACATATCTACAGTACATATAGTATATTTCATGATCTAATTTTTATTAAAATTCAAAAACATTAGATCAATGAAAATATGGCACTTTTTAAAAAAAGAATCAAAATTAGCCTGAAAGCTATGTACACTTACAATTGGCAACTAACTCCAACAAACTCAACCCAGCCCTGTAATGAGAGTTTCACTTACCAAAAGGTTTGCATTACTTGAATTGGACACCCTATGCACTGCAGGCCCAGTAGGGACGAAATGAAAAAATAAAATAGAGACAAGCCAAACAACTAGATCAGGGTTGTGACATCTTCATCAATTATTATGACTGTGTCTAAATGCCATGGCTGACTGCTATATTTCCAGGCCCAAGGCCTGGAAAAAGCCCAGAGTGGGCCAACTCAACACATTACTCCACTTACAACAAGATTCCCAAACTCCTTCTACCAATAAACGGTTCAAAGACAGTAAGTAGCAAAATATAAAAAAAGAATATACTTAAAACAATGGTCAATATACACAAATATTATAAAGAACCTAAAACTATACAGAGAATTAATCCATCCATTCATTCTGCTAACTGGTCTATCCAGGGCTGGATCATTGGGATAAATAAGAAAAATAACCAAATATCTACATATACTAGAAATTTTCCCTTCTGTGTTTCCACACTGAATAAACATTATACACAATACATTAAAAATATCATAAACCAAACACACAAATTCTGGAGTGGAACAGTACCATCATAAGTACTCTCACCATGCCAATACTGATTCACTTTCTCGAGTGCACGACCTCTCAGTCAGGACTCGGGGAGGCCCTTGTCATACATGTGCGATTGGGAGGCTTGAATAATGGTAGTTCCACAGCAGACCAGGGGGTGGCGAAGTGCACTGACTGTCTCTCTCAATCCTCTGCAGACCATCCACGGGAAATCCCGCATGGTTCCGGTGCCAATGATGACATTACTTCCGGTCCAGACCACATCACTTCTGGTTCCGGTCCTGATGATGTCACTTCCTGTCTTGGCCTTTAAAGCTGCCATCTTTTCAGCCTTAAATCAGTTCTGTTTTGGACTTGAACCTGAACACAACTTCTCTTAAACAAATCGTTTTTGCAACCAAGGTAATATATACGGATGGCTGCCCCAAACCTTTTTGAGGTCTTCTGTCTATTCTTGTGACACCATACATATTTTTAATCTTTGTTGGATTTTAAATTTATCTCTATGAACTTCTCGAACACAGAACAGAGTTTTGTGCAGACCTCTTGATTCTGAAAATAAGGAGGAATCAAACTGCCTCCCTCCCTTAAGTGCATAAAAGGAAACTGCAGCAGTTTTCAATGGTACAGCACAATCATGGCCAGACAGCAAAATCCTATTAGAGCTTACTGTAACCAGTAACTGACAAACAAATTGATCCTAAAATAAGAACAGGAGTGAATCAAATATTTTGCTAGAAATCACAACTCACTTTTGAAAAGAGCTTAAGCGTATCACTTTTAAAATCTTTTTTTGAATGTGTTTAATTTATGCCAAATTTCACAAAATTATGATACAACTGAAAGTTCTGACCTGCATTGGAGTTAAAGTGATGGTTGCTGCCTTACACCTGATGTTGACCTGATATGACCCTGTAACGGAAATCATGTTACATGTAACATTACTGTAAAACAATTTACAGTATATTTATTAGTGTTATTAGTGCTTTAATTTGAAAAACGTGCAAAATTTCATGTATAAATATTACAGTAATCCCTCCTCCATCGCGGGGGTTGTGTTCCAGAGCCACCCACGAAATAAGAAAATCCGCGAAGTAGAAACCATATGTTTATATGGTTATTTTTATATTGTCATGCTTGGGTCACAGATTTGCGCAGAAACACAGGAGGTTGTAGAGAGACAGGAACGTTATTCAAACACTGCAAACAAACATTTGTCTCTTTTTCAAAAGTTTAAACTGTGCTCCATGACAAGACAGAGATGACAGTTCCGTCTCACAATTAAAAGAATGCAAACATATCTTCCTCTTCAAAGGAGTGCGCATCAGGAGCACAGAATGTCAGAAAGACAGAGGAAAGCAAACAAATCAATAGGGCTGTTTGGCTTTTAAGAATGCGAAGCACCGCCGGTACAAAGCTGTTGAAGGTGGCAGCTCACACCCCCTCCATCAGGAGCAGACAAAGAGAGAGAGAGATAAAAACAAACAAGCAAAAATCAATACGTGCCCTTCGAGCTTTTAAGTATGCGAAGCACCGTGCAGCATGTCGCTTCACGAAGCAGCTGCACACAGAAGGTAGCAACGTGAAGATAATCTTTCAGCATTTTTAGATGAGCGTCCGTATCGTCTAGGTGTGCGAACAGCCCCCCTGCTCACACCCCCTACGTCAGGATCAGAGAAAGTCAGCGCAAGAGAGACAGAGAAAAGCAAGTTGGGTAGCTTCTCAGCCATCTGCCAATAGCGTCCCTTGTATGAAATCAACTGGGCAAACCAACTGAGGAAGCATGTACCAGAAATTAAAAGACCCATTGTCCTCAGAAATCCGCGAACCAGCAAAAAATCCGCGATATATATTTAAATATGCTTACATATAAAATCCGCGATGGAGTGAAGCTGCGAAAGGCGAAGCGCGATATAGAGAGGGATCACTGTATTCATTTTAATGAAAAAAAGGTTTACAAGATTTACAAGCATTATTGATTTATTTATTTTATTTTATTTTACATTTCTAACTAGGTTTGTAATTTCCAGATAACAATGCAGTTTTTCTGTTAGGTCAATGATGAGCTCAGGATATGAATATTTTCATCCATTCATTTTCTGAATGTAGTATGGTCTATGAGGCAGCAGAACCAGTACCTGTGTCATGTCCATTAATCCATCTTATGCACCCGTTTTGCCCAGGTAATGGTCACAATGGGCATAAAATTGCACCAGTATGGCCAAAAACAATGCAGGGTCCGACCCTGAATGGGGTGTTAGTCTATCACCAGGAACATTCATGTATGGATCCCATCCACATTAACTCATGCCAGGTCAATTCACTGGTCTCTGGTTATCCTAATATGCACACGTATAGTAAGCAGCCAGAGAATATCCACAACAAATGGGGAGAACATGCTAAAGCTGCACTGACAGTGAGTGGACTTGGGATTCAAACCCAGCCTCCTGGATCTATGAGGTAACAGCACTAGCCACTGTTGCCACCATGCCACCTTCCTCATTAATGATTTTATCAAGTTAAGATAAACATCTTAAATATGATTGAGTTCATTAACAAATATGTTTTTTTTCTCTTCAGTTAATCTAAGGCCAAAATCTAAATGCACAGTCAAATTCTAAGTTTGATTAACTATTATAAAAATATTATTTTGGTAAAAAGTTAAATTAATATGAACTTAAAAATGTTCTGTGTAGATTAGAAAATGTAATTCTGACTAACTTGACATTAATTGTATCACACTGACAACACAATTGTTTCGCTCTGAAGCAGAAACTGAAAAACGTGAAGCATCAGTGGATCTACATATTTTTTAGCATAATGACTGCATTGCTCAATCATCCATGGCAAATAATGAAACAAAACAGTAAAACAAAATCAATTAATTAGATCTGTCTAATTAATCTGAGATTCTTTTAATTACATTGTGTTAAAGTAGGGTCCTCATTAAAATGCATCTGTAACACTTATCATATTTAATTATTAGCAATAAGGTAAGATAAATGAGTAATAAATTATTTGTAACTTAGACACAGTTATTATTCAACGGAAAAATTATTTTTTAACAATTTACTGGAAACAAACATATTTTATAATTTCATTTTTGAGATTACACTTTAATTTAAGATCTTTCTTTCAGTGTTTTTCTTCTTTTTTATTTTAATTTAGAATCACAGTGCAAGTACCGGTGATGCTTCTTAAACACTATTATAAAAATCAGTGTGTTAAATCATCCAGGCATTTATTGGCTTTATAAGCATTACAGATCTCTTGCTGTAAACAGACATTGTAAGATTGAAAAAGGGGCTTTCAACAAGGGAGATAATCTGTAATCATCTATTTGTCAGAGACAGAATAGGCATGGCTGCATCACCAGTCTTAAATAAATGAACAAATAAAAATGTAACACCTCCAGACAGCTATGCCATTTAACTGTAAATTCAAGCATATTTTCCACTATCAACTATCATAATATTTCATTATCCTCATCTTTAACTACAGGGCCCTTCTGACCTAGCAAAGCTCACAGAAGAACACGGCAACATTTCAGTTTGTACTATACACTGTAAGAAATAAAGACAGTCACACTCAGATATTTCACTTGCTTTCTTTGTGTATTTTACTTGTCAAAGTAATCTCACAAAAAAGAGACAAACTCTTTACAAATTTTTGTGATTGAAACTCTATATTAATACATATAATTATTTGACAACCTTGTGAGCTGCATTTAGAACAATGATGAAGTGTTTGGCAAAACTGCAGCCAATACCAACGAAAATGTAATTTGATTTCTTTGATTATAAATTACCATTAACAGCACACTTGACTTGAGCATTCATAGTTTTTATACTCTTTCTCTGTACATTTAGCATTTGTTTGCTCAGAGTTTGGTGTGCTTGCTGCTTCCTGAGTAATTCTTCTTTTCTCCACGCTAGCAGCCCGCTTCTTCTCTTCTTTTGTTGGCATCTTTTTGTGTTAAAACTGATTAAGTCAGTGTTTGTGTTGCAATTGCTTAGTGCGATTTCTTTAATTTTTCACTTAAGCTGGCACTTAAGTCTTCAATCAGCCTCAAGAATGATTTAAGATATGAAGAGGTAGGGAAGTGACAACGAAGGTGGTAGGGATGAGAACGGCGCCCGTACGCATGTGCTGCATGGCTCTATGATGAGAAGATCTGATGAGGTATACATCAAACTTCAATCCCTGAACAACTGGCTAAAATTCTGAGATTCTATAGCAAAAGTTAGACCTCTTATAACATTGCAAGATGCTGAAAAATGAATTCATGCTTTTGTTTTCAGTCGGCTAGATTACTGTAACGCACTCCTCTCAGGACTATCAAAAAAAGACATCAATCGATGGCAACTAGTGCAGAATGCAGCTGCTAGAATCTTAACTCGGAAACGAAAATCTGAGCATATCACCCCAGTTTTGATGTCACTACACTGGTTTCCTGTGCCATTTAGAATTGACTTTAAAATACTGCTTATGGTTTACAAAGCCTTAAATAATCTTGCTCCATCTTATATTTCAGAATGTCACTCCAAATCGTAACCTTAGATCCTCAAATGAGCGTCTACTTAGAATTCCAAGAGCTAAACTTAAAAGAAGTGGTGAGGCGGCCTTCTGCTGTTATGCACCTAAAATCTGGAATAGCTTGCCAATAGGAATTCGCCAGGCAAATACAGTGGAGCACACTGCTGAAAACACATTACTTTAACATGGCTTTCTCATAGCTTCATTTTAGTTAAATCCTGATACTCTGTATATTCAATTAATTATCATTATTATTCATGGTGGCTCCAAAATCCGTACTAACTCCTACTTTCTCTTCTGTTCTTTTTCCGGTTTTCTGTGGTGGCAATCTGCACCACCACCACCTAATCAAAGCACCGTGACATCCTTACATTGATGGATTAAAGGCCAGAAGTCCACATGACCATCATCATCAAATTCTTCCATGAGAACCCTGAAGACAATGAGGACTGATTGAGGTCATTTATGTTAGGTAGAATGCCTAGAGGGGGTTGGGCGGTCTCGTGGCCTGGAAACCCTGTATATTTTTTTTTTTTCTCCAGCCATCTGGAGTTTTTTTTTTTTTGTTTTTTCTGTCCTCCCTGGCCATCGGACCTTATTTTTGTTCTATGTTAATTAGTGTTCCCTAATTTTAATTATTTATTTTGTCTCTTTTCTCTTTCCTCATCATGTAAAGCACTTTGAGCTACATTGTTTGTATGAAAATGTGCTATATAAATAAATGTTGTTGTTGTTGTCAGCTTTGAGCTATTTTGGGAAAGACTGCTTCATCAGACGGGACAGCCTTCAATCAGTTTGCTCGAGGACTCTCTCTGACAACATGGCATGTATAATAAATCATGACTGATGCATTATTATTGTTGAATTTAAAAATGGACGTGACTGTAACACTCCTGCATCTGATTTTTCTGAAGAATTACACTATATCTCACCTATAATAAGTAACAAAAGATTTAGTAATACATATAGGCAAACTGGCAAATTAACATAAATAACTTGATTTGTATTAAGATCAGCCACAATGTGTCGGTACCACTGGCTGACACAATTACCATGGCCTTACTTAACATTAGGGCTCTAACTATTAAGATACTTTACATTAATGATTTTGTTACTCATAAGGAAATTAGTTTTTAACTTTGCATGAAACGGCATTCAGTAGTGATAGTTCTGCAATACTAAATGAAGCAACCCCTTTGATCTGCAACTTTATTCACTTGGTCCAACAAGGTAAAAAAGCTGATGACCAGGTGAATATGTTTCCAAATTACACATGCTGGGTAATTATGCTGCATTTTTCAACCTTTGTCAACATTATCACACAATCAATGCATAAGACCAGTTTTTCATTAAAGCTAACCCTAACCCTTATTTTCAAAGGTTTTAATATTAAAGTGACACAGACAATATCAGATCTTTTTTTTAATGAATTGCCTTTTGTGCCTAGAATTGAAAAAAAAACAGTGCATTGTTAAAAGACACTTTTTTCATTAAAAACATTAAAAAGTCAGCCCGAGAGTACTACCAATTCAGAGGCAGCCACTGATATAAACACTAATGTGGAAATTTTTAATTGTAAACTGACAGTGGCAGCTAACAAAGTAGCCCTAGAAAAATGTGTTTTGAAATCATCCACTGTGATTTTACTCTGGAAAAGTCCAACAGTTTGCACGCTTAAGAGGCAATGCCGTGGAAAAGTGTAAATTAACCATATTCAATGAAATTCTGAAGGATAATATAGCTGAATACAACATAGCAGTGTTGAAAGGCAATCTTACATCTCTATGCTCAAATGAAATCCATGTAATCCAAGATTATTATTTTCTACTATCAATTATCTGTTAAACCCAGCTCCCACAACTGAACCCATTTTAGAGATGAACTGTGATGCAGTATTTTTTAATGAAAAAAATATTCATATAAAAAGTAATATAATACAAACAGCAAAACCAAAACCATGCAGAACCACAGCCTTTTTTATTAAAATCAGTATGGTTATTCATAGAATTTAACGAACAACCATTTTTTCTAGGAAGGGTTCTTTGCATATGAAATTGGTTCAAAGGTTCCCTAATATGCAGACAAAATAGAAATCTTTAATGTATCGTAGGTAACCTAGCATGATACCAACAGATCAAGAAAAACTGAGCTTAGCTTGTGTTATTTTATGCAGCAAGAGTAATTTTAAAATCAGGAACCCATTGGTATTTCACAAATCTGTTATCACGACTGTAGAAAAACAAATTCTAAAACTTGTTACATGTTACTTGTGCATAATCCACACATCTATTATCCAAGTGTATGCGCAAAACATACAACATGTGTGCCTTTTTGCTAAGATATTGTTAAATAATTACTTCCTGAATAATCATCATCATGCTCATAAACAGGACACCTAAAGCTTTAGGGGAAGGACTTTTTGAATTGAAGACAGGACTCTTGACCAAGTAGGACAGCACAGTGGTGCATTCCAGGTCTTCACAGTGTCTGCGTCTGTTTTCTCTGGGTGCTCCAGATTCCTCACACAGTTTAAAGACATGGAGGTTAGGTGAATTGGACATCATAAATTGGCCCTAGAGCGTGGGTGGGTGTGTGTGTGTGTATGTGTTTGTCCTGTAATGGACTGTCACCCTGCACTGGGTTTGTTCCTGCCTTGTGACCCTATGCTAGTTGGGATAAGCTCCTGCAGATGCCTGTGACCCTGTTCAGAACTAATCAGGTTAAAAAATGACTGACTGGCTCTTCTGTTTGTTATATATCATGTTTTATTAGATTGTTTCTATATTTGTTTTTTTCTTTGTTACTTATTCTGGTTTTCTCCCACAATCTAAAGACATGCAGGTTAGGTGGATTGGTGATACTGCAATAAATTCACCCTACTGTGTTATTGAGGTGTTTGTTTGTTTGTCCTGCAATGCACTGGCACCCTATCTAGTTTTTGTTCCTGCTTTGCAGCCTATGCTAGCTAGAATAGGCTCCAGCACCCCCCATGACCCTACTCAGGATCAAGCGGGTTACACAATGACTGACTGACTGACTTTTGACCAATGAATGAAGGGGAGAGGTGGGATACTTCACAGCTTCCCTGAAACTTTGCAACTTTAAAAGGAAATTTTATAAATATGTAATTATTATCAGTAGGAATAAATTAAATTAACATATCTATAAATTATAAAAAAGCAGAAATGCATTTAATTTTGAAACATGTATCATGTTGGTTAAAAATTTCAGTGCTGTAAATGTTCAGAGAAGTGTCATGATGTGAATTTGTGCTTTTAATGTGCTCTGTCTGGTGACTGCTATCTGTTACTATGTTTGACACAAGACATGCTCAGTTTAAGACGCACTTAGCAAATAACAAGTGGGCGAGTGAGCACATACATTACGAAGGATTTAGTATGCTACTTTAGTTAAGACGAGTTTCGGGAAATCTTGACAAATTCATGATTGATCTTAAGGTCAGGCTAACAACGTTCTTAGCGATTTGATGCTTTTAGGAAACTCATTCTTGAACAATAAAGAAAGTATATCCTACCATGTGCCAAGTTAATGTTTTACGTGCTGAAGAGTTCCCAATCATACAAGTCCCAAAAATACTCAAAATGTTCACTTAATGGGGAATTTTGTGAAAAAAAACCCAGTTACAGAAGGTCCCGTCTTTACAGGACTGAGGGTAGACCCCTGCAGTGATGGGCAGGTGTCCCTGCCTCTTGGTGAACCACCAAGAAAATACATGATATGTAGGACAAAATGTTTAAACATAAAGAAACTACATAACAAACAATCCATATTACTAAACGAGAATGGTAAACCGGATATGGACGCAGGGACCTGCCCGTGGACGCAAAAGACATAGTGCGCAGGCACCACACAAACCCCCCCCCTCCAACGAGAATGGTAAACCGGATATGCCCATAGCACACAAAAAAAAGGAGTCAGCCCATCCATATTACTAAACGAGAATGGTAAACCAGATATGGACGCAGGGACCTGCCCGTGGACGCAAAAGACATAGTGCGCAGGCGCCACACAAAGCCCCCCCTCCAACGTGAATGGTAAACCGGATATGCCCATAGCACACAAAAAAAAGGAGTCAGACGCAGGCGCCACACAAAGCCTATAGCACACAAAAAAAGAGGAATCACACCTACGCCCCAGAGTGAAACGGGACAGACTATGGAGTACACACACTAACATAAATAAGAAATGAGACACAAAGCCCCCCTCCACAGGAAAAGCCACCCTCCACTAACAGAAATAAGAAATGCGGCAACGCATACGAAATTATGCAACGCGCCCATAGCACACAAAAAAAAGGAGTCACACGCAGGCGCCACACAAAGCCCCACAGTGAAACGGGACAGACTACGGAGTACACACACTAACATAAATAAGAATTGAGACACAAAGCCCCCCTCCACTAACAGAAATAAGAAATGAGACAACGCGCCCATAGCACACAAAAAAGAGGAGTCAGACGCAGGCGCCACTCAAAGCCCATAGCACACAAAAAGGAGGAGTCACACACACGACCCAGAGTGAAACGGGACAGACTACGGAGTCCACACGGTGTCACCCATCAAGCCCAACATTACAGCGCCCAAACCCAGTGTAAAACGGGACAGAATACGGAGTTGAGAAAGGTTCACAAATCAAACCTGACATGATACGCCACCCCAGAGTAAAACGGGACAGATTTTGGAGTCCAGAAACGGTCACAAATCAATTGGAGTACGGAAAGCGCCAGACAGTACGCAAACACACTACACATGCATGATCCACGCACCTCTAATAACCCGCAAGCAAAAACACGATATAGTACAGAAACCCCACAAATACGGACTCCACAACATATTTGAATCACATTATAGTAATAAAATCACACAAACAACAGGACTCAGTGCCCCACCCCAGAGTAGAACGGGACAGAATACGGAGTCGAGAAAGGTTCACAAATCAAACCCGACATGATGCACCACCCCAAAGCAAAACGGGACAGACTACGGAGTCCAGAAAGGGTCACAAATCAATTGGAGTACGGAAAACGCCAGACAGTACGCAAACACACTACACATGCATAATCCATGCACCTCTAATAACCCACAAGCAAAAACACGATATACTACAGAAACCACACAAATACGGACTCCACAACATGTTTGAATCACATTACAGTAATACAATATTTACAGTACAACCACACAAGACACAGGCACAACACCTGATGGGCAATAAGAATAAACGGACACTCCGTATTAAAGGTTCGTCATCCTCACACGTGAAGACTATATAGCATAACTTAATCATCACATTACAGTCATACATTTTTAACAATTCAACCACAGAAAACGCTACGTATTAACAATAAGTGCAATCCATTATCCATATTACTAACGCTAAACAAGGAAGAACTAATGTAATTGCGCTCAAGCCTCCAAAACAATAGACCAGATAACACTGTTAACGCGACGGGCTATATTATGTCCAAAGAATATTGATGTGGATCACATAATTAACCAAGTCATTGCATTACTACCTGGAGAAAGCCGCCTCTTTCTAAGTACTGACAAAATTGATTCTGCAGACGACATTGAACATCTTAATTTCCCTTTACAATATCTGAACACTATTAACCCAGCCGGATTGCCACAACACAATCTTAACCTTAAAATCGGAACAACTGTCATGCTATTAAAAAAATGTTAATACTAAACAGGGTTTATGCAACGGTACATGTTTAGTCATCAACACCATGTCAAACAATGTTATTGAAGCAAAAATACTTACAGGATCACATACTGATAATACTGTTTTAATTCCTACAATTCACCTTACAAGTTCTGCCCTTCAATTGCCATTTACACTTAGCCGACGCCAATTTCCCAGTAGACCTGCATTTGCCATGACAATCAACAAATCCCAAGCACAGACCATGTACAAAGTTGGTATATACCTCTCTGAGCGCGTATTTGGATATGGACAACTTTATGTAGCCTTCTCATGAGTTCGGCGTTCATCTGACATTAAACTTAAAGTTATAAATACTCCAATACCAAGAAAAAATCATTCAAGGACAACAAACCATCTTTACTACAAATATTGTATATAAAGAAATATTCCAATAAATCTTTGTGATTTGCCATACAATGTGTTCTTTACTTCCTATCCACCGTCTGAAACTGCGGAGGCAAAACAGACACGGGCTCAAACCGAACGAGCTTAACTGACGGATATACACCTACAACGCGTGTCTCAAACCGCAGAAGCAGGGCAAGCACGGGTTCAAAACAACGCATGCTCCTACAACGCGCATCTGAAACTACAGCTGACCAGCGGGCACGGGTTCAAAACACCGGGGGTAGGCGAGCGAAGCGAGCAGGGGGCGGAGCCCCCTTGTATCAACATAAACAAAGGAATCAAAAATAAACAGGGCAGACAAAAACACAGCATTTGAACACCAGCCAGGGGAGGAACCCTGAAAGAGAAGACAGGCATTTTGTGAGCAGACATGTATTTACAAGTAAAGAAAATTGAGAGACAGTACTTGATTATTCCAGATATTATGATAGCCAGTGTTAAGATATGAATATTTGGTAACTTTGTTATTTTCTGTCAGTGGTGTCATGTAAATTCTTTTCATTTTTGAACAATACCTAGTGCAGCTCAACCACCATTTTTGAGTAGTTTTTTATGTATCTCACTGTAGTTTACAAAAGACCCTCTTATATTTTAAGATGTGTAGTTTAAAATCTACAAATGAGTGTCTTTTAATTAGAAGTGGGTATTTATTTTTCTTAATATACTTATTATGTAATGATTAGTTCTTTTTAATGCATGGTTAATAATTAAATAATCGTGGACAAAACGCAATCAGTCTTTTAGTGTTTTTTCATTTGAATCAAAGAATTGTGAAGTGTGCTGTTCAATTTTGAGTACAGTTATCATTAGCACTGAGAGTGCTTTATCCAGAATTTGGGACAAAGCAGGTGAACAGGGTTTTTTTTTTTTTGAGTCTTATATATTTTTCTGAGGGGCCATCGTAGGATGATGTTTACCTCACCTCTATAATGGGATACACTTTTGTGATTTGAGGAATATCAAAAATAATTCTACAGAGTCACATAAGTTATTTTGTTATGGTGTTAAAAATTGTGTCATCAAGAAGAAAATTGTATTTAAAAATGTCAGTGGTTCAATCCATTGTCTTTACCTGCTAATACCAATACTCCAAGTAAATGAACATTACTTCATCCTCCAATGGTTCATTTAAGTAAACACTTTGAGGTGAAGAAGCATGTTGTTATTGTAAACAGATAGATAAAGGGTCTCCCATTCTGCTTCTGCAAGTGTAGTCTTTTAAGCCTGAAAGGAAAGTGTGCTTGCATGTGTATGATTCGTATCTGGGAATTAAAAAATATTTAGCTACTTTTCTAAAAATTACAATTGCCTCAATAACCAAATTATGTTTTTGATTACTCTTGTACCAATACAGAGTAATGGGGAATTCAATTTTGGAAAAAATATGTGCCCCTACATTTAAAATTGGTGTTTAACGTGGAAGAAATAAGCAATTGGATGCTTCCTTTTATGTGCACATCCTGCTTTCCCTCTCGGGTTTTTTAAACTGAAACCTCTAAAGCCTCATTCCCAATGATTCCCCTGCCCACTTCAATCACTAGCTTAAACTTTATTGTAATGCTATTTCTATATATTTTTCACAGTTGGGAAAGTTCTGTTGACTTTTTTTCCTTTGATGTGTCTATTTTGTGAGTTCTTTACACATAGCCATCATTTGTAACTCACTCATCCAGTTCAGTGTTGAATACAGTCTTACTGAATATAGGCACATTAAAACAACTGTTATATTTTAATATTTTTGGGGTTATCACTGAAATAAATGCACATCACACTCTTTTATTTATAAGGTTCTCAATTTAAACTGCCTTGTTGTATCTGCTATCCAGTTGTCCTCTTTGCTGCTACTGCCTTTTCAGCAGCATGACCTTCATCCAGTCCATCATTAACTGACTCAAATGCCTATACCATTAGTCTTGTCCCACCCTTCCCTTAAAACTAAAATAAATAGTAATTTTAATTAAATTGACTTACTGTTATAATCAAACGTAAACACATACCATTCTAAGTTATGGGAAATACCTTGTTGTAAAAGAAGGATGAATATTTTTACCATATTTACCTTGAACAAGGAATGTTATCTGTAGTAGTACATGTTTTCTATTAATCCATTAAACATAAACATTTAAAAGCATTCATTTTCTAAAAGCATGTATTCCAATTAAGGACAGCAGGGCCCACCGTCTAACTAACTTGCAACTCCTAACAAACTCTGGGCACGTGGCTAATCCATTGCACACTCATTCACATTGTGACAATTTAAAGTCATCAATCAGTCTAACCTTTAAGCCTTTTAATGTATAAGGAGGCCACAGTGATCAAGCTAGGAATCAAGTCACAGATCAATGTCATGACATACAGTTTTTAACACATGCAGTATGTAATTATCAATACAGTATGTATTGTAAACAAAGCAGGAATATGGTTGTGGACCATTTTCCACAGCAAAAAGGTCAGTGTTATTTTCATTTGAGGTGTCTTTTCTTTGCAGTTTTTTTTAAGTGGCAGCATTGTCATGTGTATAGTAATACATTGCCTTGGGAGTACTTCCAGTGTATCAGCACTGTAATGAGTAAGCACTTCCAGATCAGGGGAGCCTCTCCCAACAGCCCCTTCTAACAGACCCCCAGTACTATATCTCCTATGCAGACTTGCAGATGTCCAAATGGGAGGTACACCAGAGGGATAGTGCCCAACAAAGTGTACTGGGGAAATACGTGGCCCCAGGAGGGGGTCACCCCCTATCATTCAATTATGTTCTGACTGGGAACATAATTCCAAAATGCCCATTCACCAATTTTTTCCATCCATTATGAGGGCCTCCCAGCCGGGTATGCCAATCTTTTCCTTCCATTACAGGATATAAAGATTTATCAGTGTGTGAAATTAAGCATAATTATTTTAAGTCTGCCATTGACTTTGTTTTCTTTATATTTCTGGTAGCTCTGAGGCTAAGGATCTGTGCTGGTATCCAGAAGGCTGCTAGTTCGAATCCCCGTCACTGCCAAAAGAGATCCTACTTTGCTGGGTTCTTAAGCAAGACTCTTAATCTGAAATTGCTTCAGGGGTGCTGTACAATGGCTGACCCTGTGCTCTGACCCCAAGGGGTATGTGAAAACTAACAAATTCCCAATACAAGAAATTGTATAAGACAAAATAAAGAACAAAAAAAAAATTATCTAGAACATTTCACATTGAATCCTTTTTTTAACATTGAGTGCATTCAGCTAACAAATCATTCAAAAGTAGTGTGTCTGGCAACGCTACTGGGGGTCCTTTAAACCAACAGCAATATGCCTGCATAATGCCACAATGTGTCTGCCGAGTCAGAAGTTTTCCTCCTTTTTAATTACTTTTGTTAAAACCCACATTTCCTCCTGGGGACAAATAAAGTTCTATCTATCTATCTATCTATCTATCTATCTATCTATCTATCTATCTATCTATCTATCTATCTATCTATCTATCTATCTATCTATCTATCTATCTATCTATCTGTACAATGAGAACAAAATTTTAATGATATTAGATGTTGTTCTATTTTTTCCTTAAAACTTGATTCTTTGTAATTAACACAATCACCATTTCACTGTTTTATTATTTCCTTTGCAGCTCATATTGTATTTCTTCAAAAAAATCACTTCTGATACAGACAACAATTTCACCTGTCTGTACACATTCATAAAGACATCCACACTCACTCATGCTATCTTTGCCCTTTCGCCCTTTTCATCTTTGGATTATCAGCTCCTCTTATGAAGCGTAATGGAGCTCCTTAGTGGTTGGTGGTCACAGTACTGCTAGGAGAATACGGGAATGTTTAATAGATCTCACTTTACATTACTCAGAGTCTCTTATATTCTCAGATGTTATACACGTAGGCAGCCATCAGATCTTTTACCCTCACTATGTGACATTTCTTAAGTTCACAGCTTTTCCAAGGGACAGTTCAAACAGTCCAGTGCACAGGTCTGCGCTGACAGCAGCACCTCTGCAATTTAATTTAAAATATTCATTCAAAAATGTATAGTAACAAGCCAGAGGTCATGTCTTAACATTAATAATTGCAAACAAAAACATATATATAAAGTATATCAGCAGGGGAAGAACTGAAATCTCAGCAGCCACTCAAAAAAAAGTCACCTCTCAAGCTATACAGTACAGTATATGTGACTTTAGAAAGCTAGTGAGTCTAATACTCAACCCATAAATCTTAGGAGAGTAATGGGAAGAGGTTCTATTTAGGCACATCTTTTGCAAAAGTAGTTTTTCATTCCTCACCTTTCATCACTGTCCTTTGTCTGCCTCATTAAAGAGGTGCTAGGCTATCTCAGCTATTACTGTTAATACAGATAGGATGACTCAAAAAGGCTACTATGTTTAATGATGGTTTTCTTGAAGGTTTTTTAAGGAACGTGGAAGTAACAACAAATTCAAGATAATTTGTTCTTGGCCGGTTTTCTAAATGATGGTGTCCTCCAGTAGTGACCCTCTTTTTTGAATAACTCACTAGAACAGTTTTGCTTGGAGATGGGGCAGGGAGGACATCACATGTCTTCAGATACCTCAAGGTCTTCTGGGCTAAGGGGAGAAGCAAAACAAAGTTCACCAAATATATGTTCTTTAGTTTCTCAGAGAATTTTTCCGCTCAGACCCCATGTGGTGATTAAGAAATACAAATGCATAGATGACTGTTCTTATTGCTTTGCCTAAAGCTACATTTTTACAGAGGTTGAAACACACAGAGGCAGCTAGAGATGAGCTTTGTGAGAGGGCCTCAAGGTTGAACTAAAAATGGGCATATGCCGAAGGACTTGATACAAAAAACAAATTAGCAAGTACACTCTGAAACACTGCATCAATTGCAATTCCTGGTAAAGAAAAGGATCACTAAACTGCATTTCATTGTACCTGTATCTGCATTTTGTTGTACCTGTACAATGCCAATAAAGTTGCATATGAACTAACCAATCAGGCTACTAATTAATTCATTGACATACAACCTATTAAATTTCATTAAAATAAATACAATTTAGCATTTTCTGAACAAGGGCAAATTTTCATTTTGTGAAGACATTCCTATTGTTAGACAGAGACAAGCTGCTTTAACAAGACTATAGCCAACAGATTTTTTGTAAGCCCTGAGTGAAAATCCAAAGGAGAAAGGAATGGGAAAAGGGCCCTATGCCACATCCTGCATTTAGATGTTGGTCTTGCCCTTGCCTTATGTATATTATTCTGGGAAATATACTCAATTACTTCTCCACTCTTCTTGATTAAGTGTCAGCTTTTGCTGAAATTTGTAAGAATTGTAATCTGTACTGATGTGGTGCTCAACTTCTTGTTACATTTGTTTGCCATTTAGGACTGTTGGCTACCAAGGAATGCAAAGGGGTCACAACTTTCAAAGGTTCTTCAGAGTTAGTGATTGCCAAGGGCAGGGAAGATCTTTGTGGAGGTTTTCCTAATGTTGTGAAACAGTCCTAGACCTTGTAGATCTCTGCAAAAAAGGTCAAAGTATTCAACATCTGACATTTTTGCTGAATCTTGAAAGTTAGTGATTTTTATCATAGTAATTTTCTTCTTACCCGAATGGTATAGGTTGACGAGCATCCCATAAAACCAATATTCAATCTTGGACCCACAGAAAAAGCAATCTGAAAACAGAAGAAGAATAATGTAGGATCAATCTTTGAAAATTTTTTGCACGACTCAAACCTGTTTGACGCTTGTTCAGATAGTGAAGGGATTTGTTTGTCCTCTAGGATATGAAATCATAACTGAATTTAGTGGTTATGAAAATTTCCATTTATTGTTACCTATAAGACTTTTGTTTTAATGCAAAATATTTAGGTAAGCTATATGGTTTAAAATTACTTTTGGGACCAAAATTTGCTTAGGTCTGCAGTTAGTCTAAACACAAAAAATTCCATTTTATAATCACTATGCATTTGCATTAACTTTTACATTTAGGCTGTTGAACGCTTTTATTAATGAACCAATTTAAGTAATGTCACACATGCGCGAGTAGGAGGAAGCTGAGCAGACCAAGTCAAGGTAATTACCCACCAGGCCAGGAGGTGTCAGGGTGCACTAATTCCACTTCTGTTATCTCTACAGGCCAAATACGGGAAAACCTACCAGACGCACCACCAATGATGTTACTTCCGGTTCTGGTGCCATGGACAACATCACTTCTGGTTCCGGTGACACGGGTGGTGTCACTTTCGGTTTTGGCCTTTAAAGCCACCATCATTTCTTCAGCACATCAGTTCGATTCTTGACCAATGTACATGAGTACGCTAAAAAAAACATTTGCAGCCAGGGAGAATATATGGGTGGCTGCCCCAAACCTGTGTGTCGAGGCCCTTCTTTTCACAGTGGCATAATCGGCAGGATGGCCTTCTTATGGAACCAGAAGCCAGACCAGAAACAAGCCTCGACACACCCTCGAAGTTGCCAAGCCCAGAAGGGCCAGGTAGGAGAGTACCGTTCCCACGTTGCTGAGTGAGGGTTGGTTGGTGTGTATTGGGGGAAACTGGAGTGGATTCCAACCCAGAACCCAGTGAAGGGAACCTGAGACTGAGGACAAGGGTCCTACAGAAGAGAGCCAGATTCAGAAGGGAACACATTGGGACTTATTATGAGCTCCTGAGTAAGGGGACCTCTCAAATACGTCCCACAAATGGAAACCCCTTTGATAAAGGTGGGAGTGCCCTGGGCTTACAGGCCAAAAATGAATTGGACTAGGAATACAACCCAAATAAGTCCACTAAAGAGCAGGCACACAAGCTGTGGATGAAGGTCAGGGGTTGGCTAAGGGCAAATAAAAGAAATTCACGACTTATAGTAGAGCGGGTAGCCTGTGCCTTGCTCGTAAATGCCCTTGCTACGGAGATCGGCCAGCTAGCCTGGGGAACAACCATTTAACAATATGATTTCTCAAATCGGGTCATAGATCAGCTCAGAGCGTAAACCTTCTTGGGGATCCGGAACAGAACCTGCGTGAACTCTGACGAATTTACGACTCTGCCTCAGAGGTCCGGGCTCACATTGCGGATCCAATTCCAGAAAAACCTGGTGTGCAGCAACCGACTCTGTGAGGCAGCAAGGGGGTCTGCGGTGAGTGACATGCGGTGAGTGACATGCAGTGAAGGGGGGGGGGGGGGGGGTTTAGCAGTGTGCTCTCGCTAATCCTCTGGCCTATTTGCATAGAGGAAAAACACTAGTTAATGGCCACAAGGTTGCCTCTTTGTTTGATTCTGGCAGTAACATTTCCATTGTTGCTCGCCATCTGGTTTTGCTGCGACAATGGCTCAAAATTAAGACCTGTCTAACCTGTATTCATGGAGATGTCCGATTGTGCCAGGACGGAGTGTTGAGAAAAATGATGGGGGCAGTTCTCGAGGATCCTCCCTTCCTCGTGATTTTTGGTAGAGACTGGGCAGATAAAAACTGTGGTATAACACTCGCTGATCCCACAAGAACAGTAGGTCTCAGCTATCTCCACGCCATGTTTACAGCCGGCATAGACTCAGGATTCAACATCTACCAATGATGTGGATATGGCCGGGCCGTCGTAATGCAATATATCATCTCCCATCGCTGCTCCAGCTCGGAATAAAACCACGCCCATTGAAGTCGAGACTGATCTTACTCCTCTTACCCGTCTGCAATTTCAATTTAGGCAGATCCCAGCTTCATTTAAAAGGGGGCAATGGAACGATGACTCCCTTAAATTTGCAAAAAATGCAGTGGTCTTAATAGATGGCCAACGCACAATACATCCCATGCCACAAGGTTCTCACTTTGTATTAAATAATGACCTTTTGTATCGGGTGTTGGAGCATGTCCCTGCTGTTAGTCTAATGTCTGTGAACTGGCTTATGCCCACCTCCTGGGAGCCCATCTGGGTCCTGAAAAAACATTAGAGCGGATCAAGCTCCAATTTGTTTGGCCTGGGATTAATGTGACGGTCCGCCGCTTTTGCATGTTCTGTCCGGAATGTCAATTGTGGCAGATTCCTAGGAGGGGCCGTGCTCTTTTAATCCCTTTACCCATAATTGATGTTCCTTTCGAATGAATCGGGGTTGACCTGGTGGGACCCATACAGCCCTTGGCCAGAGGCCATAAATACATAATGGTCCTGGTAGATTACGCCACCCGATATCCTGAATATTTTCCCTTGCACTCAGCTACATTCACAGCAATCACATGGGAATTGGTAGGGGTCTTTGCACGAGTTGGCATCCCTAAAGAAATCCTGACAGATCAAGGGACACTGTTTACCTCAGAGATGTTCAGGGAGACTGCTAAGTTACTGAAAATAAAACATTTGAAGACCTTGGTATATCATCCTCAAACCGATGGTCTAGTTGAGAGGTTTAATCAAACTCTCAAACAGATGCTATGCAAGGCAGTCAGTGAGGACAGAAGGATCTGGGATCAGCTCCTCCCTCTCGTCCTTTTTGTATATCGGGAAGTCCCACAAGCCTCCATGGGTTTCTCACACTTTGAATTATTGTATGGATGACAACCCAGAGGTAAATTACATGGACAGAGAATGTTAAAAAATATAAAAAAGCTCTCTTTAAAGCTCACTCAGAATACTATTCTACAATAATAGATAGCAATAATAAAAATCCTCGGGTACTGTTTAGAACAGTGGCTAAATTAACAAATGGAAATTCTGATCTACAGTGCAAAATACAAACAAATATTAGCGGTGCAGACTTTATGAACTTCTTCAATGAGAAAATTAAAAATATAAGATCCCAGATCTCAGCATCACAGTACAAACCAAATACTAGCTTAGCAGACCCTGCCTCATATTGCATTCAGCATGTTAGTAATTTTAATCCTGTAACTGAGCAGGAAGTCTTAACTTTAATTTCTAAAATGAAGCCCACTACTTGTTCCCTAGATCCAGTGCCAATAAAACTAGTAAAAAGTTTAATGGATGTTCTTGCAGCACCTATTCTAAACATTATCAGTAGTTCATTATTGCATGGCACAGTGCCTGATGCACTAAAAGTGTCAGTCATTAAACCATTACTTAAAAAGTCAGACCTAGACCCACACATACTAAATAATTATAGGCCTATTTCAAATTTACCCTTTCTCTCTAAAATACTAGAAAAAGTAGTCACCAATCAGCTTCAGTCACACCTTATGCATTACAATTTATGTGAGAAATTCCAGTCTGGTTTCCGCACAAGTCATAGTACAGAAATGGCACTAACGCGGGTTGTAAATGACATTCTGATATCCTCTGATGAAGGAAACTCCACTGTAATTATGTTGTTAGACTTAAGTGCAGCATTTGACAACATTGACCATTCTATTTTACTGCACAGGCTAGAAAATGATGTTGGGGTTACAGGCACTGTGCTCGCTTGGTTTAGTTCTTATTTATCAAATCGATTCCAATATGTACAGAAATGTGCTGACAGTACTCCATCATTATACACAGAAGTGAGATATGGTGTCCCGTAGGGCTCAGTACTGGGACCTTTACTATTCTCAATTTATATACTTCCACTGGGATCTATCATTAGGAAACATAATATTAATTATCACTTGTATGCAGATGACACCCAGTTATACCTTTCATTTAGATCTAATGAAGTTTCTCCGATGTTGTCTTTAATTAGTTGTGTTAGTGAATTAAAGGAGTGGATGGATGAGAACTACTTGTCTTTAAACACAGATAAAACAGAGATGTTAATTGTTGGAGGGAATGACGCTGATCACAACAATATTCTGTCATCATTTAACTCAGTTGGAATCACAATTAATTTTACTGAATCAGCCCACAATCTACGAGTTATCTTTGACTCTAGCATGCCATTTAAAGCACATATTACAAAGTTCTCCAAATCATGTTTCTTCCATCTTAAAAATGTTGGGAAATTAAGGCGCTTTCTAAATAAACCGGATTCTAAAAAATTAATTCATGCATTTATTTCTAGTAGGATTGACTACTGCAATGCGGTGTTCACTGGATGTTCAAACTGTTCTTTATATAGCCTCCAGTTAATCCAAAATGCTGCTGCAAGAATTATTACAAGAACAAGAAAATACAAACACATAACTCCAGCTCTTAAATCCTTACACTGGCTCCTGGTTAAGTTTAGGGCAGATTTCAAAATCCTCCTTTTAACATATAAAGCATTAAATGGCCAAGGTCCAGCTTACTTGTCTGAACTTATCATGACTTACAAACCTGACCGCACATTAAGATCTCAAGATGCCGGTCTGGTTATGATTCCAAGAATTAATAAAATAACGGTGGGAGGTTGAGCTTTTAGTTACAGGTCCCCTAAACTGTGGAATGGTCTGCCTGCTACTATAAGAGGTGCCCCTTCGGTCTCAGCTTTTAAATCCCGGCTGAAGACTCACTACTTCAGTTTACCATATTCTGATTAGAACTGTTGATTAACTGTACAGACTGCATCTCTGTTGTTAGTCATTAGCACTAAAACATAAGTAACATGATAGTTATAATTTGATACTAACCCTCACCTACTCTGTTTCTCTTCTCGGTACTCAAATGTGGCACTTGGTGCCACGGCCCACCTGCCAAGCTGTTTTGCCTGCCTAAGGTAAAGTCATCCCTGATGAAGGATTGCAGGAATCGTGGGAAAGTGGGGTCCTTTCATTGGATTAGCGATATTTCAGCCGTGGAATGGCCAAATGGGGGAGGCAGCTTGATGAATGAGGTCTCCAGGACTCTAAACAAATCCAAATCATATTATGTGATATCATCTACTGCTAAATTCTGCTCCATACTTCTAAAATTTTTATTTTTATACTGTATTGAAGATTTGTTCTGTTCTGTGTATTGTACTGTATTGTATTGACTCCCTTCTTTTTGACACCCACTGCACGCCCAACCTACCTGGAAAGGGGTCTCTCTTTGAACTGCCTTTCCCAAGGTTTCTTCCATTTTTTCCCTACAAGGGTTTTTTTGGGAGTTTTTTCTTGTCTTCTTAGAGAGTCACGGCTGGGGGGGCTGTCAAGAGGCAGGGCCTGTGAAAGCCCATTGTGGCACTTCTTGTGTGATACAAAAAATAAATTGTATTGTATTGTATAATGGATATATTAAAAGAAGGCTGGGAGGAGGAGACCCTTCCCTCTGTAAATATACTTGAATATATTGTGTAATTACGCAATATACTTGCTAAAATTAGACCCATCTTAAAATCTCACATGGAGTAGGCACAAACAGCCAAGGCTTGTAGTTACAACCACAGTATGTCCCTTCGGGAGTTCCACCCGGAGGATCAAGTCATGGTGTTGGTACCTACCTTGCACTCCAAATTACTGGCACATTGGCAAGGTGCATATGAAGTTAAGGAGAGGTAGGGTCTGGTCGATTATTTAGTTATCCAACCTAATCATCGACCCAGAGAGTGGATTTATCAGGTCAATTTGCTGAAACCATAGAAAGAAAGGGATCCCGATCCCTCCTCTGGACAGCCCTGCTCACTTTTCACTCATAAATTGAACCTTAACTTCTGTGATAATTTGACTCACCTGCAGCGACAGGAGCTTGAAGAAGTTATCCTGTCTGTCCCAGAGGTAGTGAATGAAAACCTGGATGAATCTCCCTGGTTGTGCATGACATTGTGACGAAACCCAGGGTTATAGTCAGAGAATGCCCATACTGGATTCCCGAGACAAAAAAGGCACAAGTGGAGTTGGAGATCAAACGAATGCTGTACTTAGGTGTGATAGAGGAGAGTTATAGTCCCTGGTCTAGCCCCATCATATTGGTCAGAAATCTGGACAGGAGTTGGAGGTTTTGCAATGACTTTGGTCGGCTTAACCAAGTCTCCCAATTCGATGCCTATCCAATGCTACAAGTGGATGACCTCCTTGAGCTGCTGGGACATGCCAAACTTTTGATCACTTTGGATATGACGAAGGGGTACTGGCAGGTTCCCTAAACGGACCTCCGCAAAGGAAAAAACAGCATTTAGCACACCTAGCGGACATTGACAGTATCGTGTACTTCCATTTGGATTACACAGGGCTCCCACTTCCTTCCATCATCTGGTGCTGCCTGATTGGATGACGTCATCTATTCCAGTACCTGGAAGGAACACCTACAGCAAGTTAAGGCTGTATTAAGGCACTAGTGAAAGCCACTCTTCATATTAATCCAAAGAAATGCTACTTTGAATTAGTCAAAGACAAATATTTAGGTTACCTAGTGGGCTGAGGTATAATCAAGCCACAATGTTCCAAGATAGATGCCATAGAGGCAGGTACAGGCCTTTCTCATCTTAGCAGGCTACTACTGCCGGTTTGTACACCGGTTCTCCGAGACAGCAACACCCTTGACAAATCTTACGAGGAAGAGGAAACCTAATCACATGATATGGGACGATGCTACAGACGCTGCATTTAGTGAACTTAAGCAAGCCCTTACACCACGTTATGCATCTGAGTCGGAAACTGTTGGACCGGGAGACCAGGTATGCAGCAGTGGAGCGGGGGGGCTTTGGCAATTAAATGAGTAATTACTTAGCTGAGGTACTACCTCTTGGGACGTGAGTTCATCCTGGTGACGAACCATGCACCCTTACAGTGGATGGCCTTGCACAGGGATTCAAATCCGTTAGTAACGAGGTGGTTTTTGGACCTTCAGCCTTATAAGTTTTTGGCCATTTATCATAGAGGTGTACTGCAAGCCAATGCCAATGCCTATACCCAGAGCCTTGACCTCACGGACAATTATACTTGACCCAACGGGTCTGGGCTGAGGGGGGGCCGAGTCACACATGTGCGTGTATGAGTAAGCTGAGCGGACCAAGTCAAGGTAATTACCCACCAGGCCAGGGGGTGCACTAATCCCACTTCTCTGCAGGCCAAATAAAGGAAAACCTACCAGACGCACCACCAATGACGTCACTTGTGGTTCTGCCGCCACGGACGACGTCACTTCCGGTTCCAGTGCCAAGGGCAGCGTCACTTCAAGTTCCGGCCATGGATGATGTCACTTCTGGTTTTGGCCTTTAAAGATGCCATCATTTCTTCAGCACATCAGTTCGATTCAGGGCTAAAACCAATGCACATGAGAGCACTAAAAAACCCATTTGTAGCCAGTAAGAATATATGGGTGGCTGCCCCAAACTTTTTTGTGTGTATGTCAAGGCCCTTCTTTTCATAGTACCTATGATCTTTGTTAACTGAAAGTAATTAGACACATCTGAAAATTAAAAACCTACCATATTTAGGTACAGGAAATAAATGTTATTATGCATTCTTACCAGTCTTAAAATTCCTTGGTGATGTACAGTATAAGAAGGCAAATGTAAGAATATACAGTTTAAGACTAATAAGACTGTTGGTTAACTATGGAGCTGAAAAGTGGAGCTACACAAACAAAGTTAAGAAAGCATTCACAACCTCAGAACAGAATATACTCAGAAGAACCTCCAGAACCATAAGTCATCAGGGAATTTGGAGAAGCAGAACAAATCAAGAATTTCCCCACCTGTTCTAGTAACCTGAGTTAGTATCAGAAATATAAAGCACGCAATTCTGATGGCAAAGATGTGTCCAGAAAATAGATTCTAACTGCAGTGTTAAGAGGCTCTTTGAAGGAAACCCAGGAGGAAGTAAATTTAGGGGATGACGATACAGAAGACAGTTTGATGATGTGGAGCAGAAATTGAAGGAGCGCCAAATTTATGAGTGAAGAAGGAAAGACTCAAAGCAGGACAGAAAGGACAAAAGTTGTCAAAGACACCAAGGCCATTTATGGGCTGTAGTGTTGTAGTGCTGCTGCTAATGATGATCAAAGGATTCTAACTCTGTTCATCAAGTATTATAAATTGGATTAACAGTAATTTTCTGTTCTCCCATATCCTCAAAAATGTGCAGGTTAGATTAGTTCTTGGCTCCAAAGTTTTTATTAAAGTAGACTTTGTGTTAGCGCTCCCTTCTCTTTCTCCACTGTCTTTGCAACCTTCATTTTTTTTTAATCTTTTAAACTATAGACTAAAATGGGTTTGGAAAGGGGCCGAATTTGAAACCAAATTCCTGGTTTACTTATGAGTCAAACGCTGGAATCGTTTCCAGAAATTAGTCATATCTTCTGAAACTATATAACTATTACTCCGCATCACCCCTTGGGCAGTCGCAAAAACTAATTTAATGGTGTCAGTCCTCTGATATCCGCAGAATGCCATTACTGGCTAACTGGGCTTACATACTGCACTCTTGCTTTCCTAGACCTTTGTTTTCATCCTCCCATCTTTCTGAGTTTCTCTCATATCAGACAGTTATTGAAAAATCCTCATCCATAGCAACCTTTTTAACCAGAAATGTTTTAACATCTACTTTAAAATGAAAATTGTTTTGAGGGATGGCATGCCTTGTCAGACCTCAGTTTGACTTCTGTTACTTTCCAAGGCAGAAGCCAAGCTTTCAGGCTATCTGTCTTTCCTTTTAGACAACAGAGAAACATTTATTACTCCCAGGGACTCTTGGAGGGGCTTCCTGTCAGTCAGCTTACTATATGTACACAGTTGTTCCCAGAGAATTTAGTCACCCACTGCACATACAGGGCTTATTCATTTCTGTCTATTCATTTCTGTCCATTATTATTAAACACACTTCAACTTATAGGACTTCAAGCTATACAAAAATTATAAATATAGCATGAAGACAAGAATATATATACATGTAATATTCAGTATATACAAGAATGTACATACTGTAGATATAACAGTATTTAGACAGTGCACACACCTTATTACGCCTAAGTAGCCGCAGTCCTCACACAGCTAACATGTAGAGCACTTTTCTAATTGTCAATGTGGATTTCTCTCTCTTGTCTTTCCTTCTCTTCTGTTCTACCTTTTAGTTAAGAAAATGTAATTCATTTATTACAATTTGTTACAAGTATTCGGGTGAATAAACACAGATAACTTACAAACATTTACAACCCATTGTAAGTGACCACCTCAGTTAAATGAATTCTTTAATTTTTGGTGTCTCCCTAACACAGCATAACATTTACAGCTTTTAAAAATGCATATAATCATTTGTATGATTAAACCTAGTATGATTTACTGTAAAAGGAAAGCATTTTTGACAGGAATGACAGAAAATAATTTCAAAGAGAACCTTCTTAAAATTGTGGCTTTACTAACCTTTGTAAACTTTTAACATTTAACATGTCAATTTCTTTAACCTTGGAACACATTTCATTTTAAGTAGGTTTCAGATGGTAATTTAAGGTCAGTGAATAAATATTCTAACATTAAAAAGCAGCATGAACATTACAGTATTATTAACATCATTACCAACTAGCAAAAGATATTTTACTTTCAAGGGCTTAAAAGTGCATTTATAAAGCAAAGGCAGTCTACACTGAAATGAACATACTTTGTGAAAAAAAACAAATTCAGTCATTATTATCACCAAAAAAAAGATAAAAAGAAAAGATAAATTCTTTATAAACTGGGCAAAATGCATCCATTTACTAATTCACATACATGGTTCAGGGTCATAAGTTGCCAGTTTCAGAAACCCTTGCTGTACATTCAATTTGTGTCAATAGTACAAACTGGTGCTTGTAGCTTAATGTTTTGGAGTATGTTGTCTTGACACACATCAATTAAATTAGTTTTTGGGCACAGTGTACTCGTTTTCAACTGGATAATACACCCTGTCATAATGCACGTGTTATTTCAAGCTGGCTCCAGAAACATGACAGTGAGTTCAGTTTAATATAATGGTCTGTGCCGTTCCAGATTTCAATTCAATAAAGCACCTTTGGGATATGGTGGACCGGGAGGTTAGTGGCTTAAACTTCGTATCAACTGCACAGTACTATTAGATGTATAAAGTCCCAGGTTTCCACTGTGGAAAGGTGCTTTTAATTGAAAGTGTGGAGTGGCCAGATCATTGGACTTCAGAACACAAAACCTGTTGGCTCAATTCATTCCTCTGGCTCAACACATAGCCCCCAATATGTCACTTAATATGCCTTTTTTAAGCAATAACTGGCAGGATTTTAAAATGGCTTAAAATTATATAATGTTATATACTTAAAGTTATTTCTTTATTAATTTTCTTGAGATTATTTGCAGTTTCTGAGAAGAAATTGATTTGGCTTTACTTGTTTTCTACTACTCTGATTATGGTGTCACGTGATGTCAGTGGTTTTTCCATCTAGATCAGAAAGTAGTCTTCTTGTTATGCTACAAGACTGGGGTTGGTACGGATGCCAGCATTCCCAAGCTGCTAAAGAAGTTACAGAGCCCATGATAACCCAGGTAAATGAAAAGTCCTTATGTCGCAGAAAACAGCTTATCCAGGTTGTAATAGCAGGAGATGATGTACAGTTCCAATCAGCACAAGACGTGACATCAGTCTTGGCCCCAGGGAAAAACTGGCTCATGAGAGCAGACATAGGTAGACAGCCAAAGTTTTCCTACTGAGATCACCATCACTTTACCGAGACTTGATATCATTCATATTACTAACCGAGAATGGTAAACCGGAAGGCACGGACGCAGGTACACGGCGATGGACCCAGGAGACAAATGGTAAACCGGAAGGCATGGACGCAGGTACACAGCGATGGACCCAGGAGACATAGTGCGCAGGCGCCTACAGCGCGCGTCTCATACACCGCAAGCGAAGTCTGATCCACCGCGAACGAAGGAGTCACGGCTCAAGAACGAAAGAGCTCAACTAACGTAAATAAGAAATGAAGCAACAACGCGCCCATAGCTAACGACTAACGACACAGCCACACAAAAAAGAGGATTCTGCGCTGCACCCCAGAGTCAAACGGAAGAGGCTACGGAGGCCCCACAGGTCCACAAAGATAGTACAGAAGGCGCGGGAAAGTACGAAAGGCGCAGGCGCCTACAACGCGCTTCTGAACTAAATGTCCACACTACACAGCATGGTCCACGCGCTTCTAACACATCGCAAGCATAAACACGAGATAGTACAGAAACCCCACAGATCCGGACTCCACAACATATGTGTACCACATTACAGTAATACAATATTAAGCACTTTACACATGGACAACTGTATGTAGCCCTCTCAAGAGAGTACAGAACCCTACACGTCCACACTACACAGCATAGTCAAACCCGACATAGTACGGAAGGTGCAGGCGCCTACAACGTGCTTCGAAAGCACCGCAAGTAAAAACCCGAGATAGTACAGAAGCCCCAAAGATCCGGACTCCACAGCATATGTGAATCACATTACAGTAATACAATACTATAAGTACTCACAGAAAACACAAACAGAAGAGGCTTCCGCGTCCCGCCCCACAGTCACACCAGAGAAAGTACGGAGTCCCCATACGTCCACAAAACACAGCATAGTCAAACCCGAGATAGTACGGAGGGCGCATGCGCCTATAAACCGCAAGCGAAGGAGCCACGGCTCAGAAACGAAAGAGCTCAACTAATGGGAATAAGTAATTTTAACAGTACGTGCAATTATCCATATTACTAACAGTAAACAACATATAACTAATGGAGTCACAGTCACGGCTCCAAAACGAGAAACACCATTAACCCGGCTGGATTACCACAATACAGTCTTAACCAACTTTATGTAGCATTCTCAAGAGAGTACAAAACCCTACACGTCCACACTACACAGCATAGTCAAACCCGACATAGTGCGGAAGGTGCAGGCGCCTACAACGCGCTTCTAAAGCACCGCAGGCAAAAACCCGAGATAGTACAGAAGCCCCGAAGATCCGGAATCCACAGCATATGTGAATCACATTACAGTAATACAACACTATAAGTACTCACAGAAAACAGAAGAGGCTTCCGCATCCCGCCCCACAGTCAAACCAGAGACAGTACGGAGTCCCCAAACGTCCACAAAACAGAGCATAGTCAAACACGAGATAGTACGGAAGGCGCATGCGCCTATGCTCCGCAAGTGGAGGAACCACGGCTCAGAAACGAAAGAGTTCAACTAACGGAAATAGGTAATTGTAACAGTAAGTGCAATTATCCATATTACTAACAGTAAACAACGTATACCTAATCAACAAATCCCAAGGACAGACCATGGACAGAGTCGGCCTTTACCTCTCTGAGCCTGTATTTAGACATGGACAACTTTATGTAGCCTTCTCAAGAGTTCGGCATGCATGTGACGTTAACGTCAAGATTATAATAACTCCATACCAAGGAAAACTCATTCAAGGACAACACGCCATCTTTACTACAAATGTGGTGTATGAAGATATCCTTTGTACGTCATCTACACCTTTACACTCCAATATATCTCATACATAGATCTGCGCAAACTCAAAGACATTCTATACTTACATAACATAACAATTAAACTGCTATTGTCATTTACATATATTACATAGACCTACAGATGTCGTGACGGTGAACATGATACATATGTAACAATTACCAAGACAGACAATAATCTCTTTCAAATCTATTTCGGGTTACCCAAGACCAGGTGTTGGCGATTGAAGCGAACAGGGGGCGGAGCCCCCTAGTTATATAGTAAGAAGCACATATTGCTAGTTAAACTGACAATTTCCTGGTAAGAGGTTATCCAGGAAGCCTATGAAAGGAAGAAAGCACACTATGCCAAGCTGTTGGAAGAATGCAGAGGGAAGAGTTGGAGAGTTACAACTTTTCCAGTGAAAATTGACTGCCGTGGCTTTGTGAGATTTTCAGTAAAAGACATTTTTTCCTGTGGCTGCAAAGGAAAGTCAAAAGCTTGGGGACTTAAGAAACCAGCTGAAAGTCAAGAAAATTCCTAAGGATCTAAATCCAGCTGTATTGAGTGGCTGGGAGACAATTCTTACCTTTGGCCAACATCCGGAGATGTCCCAGGATTATAGGGGCGAAACATCTATGATGGATGGCTCCTGGCTGATGACCCTGCAGCTGATTTCCTGACACTGTCTGTGGTGCAACAGGAAGGAATGACTTGCAGGTATTAACATCTATCTGTTATGAAAGCTATAGCTACATCATCTTCAGGTTGTCATGTTTCAGATAGCATTTTCCCCCGGTTGGTGTTCAAAGCTGTATCTCATGTTTGTTTTGTTTAACTTTGTACCTTTTTTTCATATTAATATTTATTTTACTTATTATATATGTTTTCCTATGTGTGGGTTGGTAGAGGGGAATGCCCTTTGTTATGGCCCATGTGCTTTGTGGGTGGCTCCCCAAGGGGCAGGGCAACCTGCCAATCGCTGGAGGAAATTGCTCTCCACCCTGTTTATTGAAGGACCTGTCATTGTTTATCGAGGTTCATTGAACGCAGTTGGGAGTAGAGTTTTTCTGTATTTCTGTGCTTTTGTTATTGTGTTGTTATTTTTCTGGATTTTTAACTCTTGCTCTGTTTTTGACTTCACCTCTGGATTTTGTATTGGGACTGTGTTCATTGTTATTTTGAACCTCGGCTCTGTTTTTGACCACAATATTTGGATTCTGTTTTGGGACTTTGCTTACTGTGTTTTTCCTTGCCTTTCAAGCAATTCTTGGTGCTCTTCGGAGCTTTGTGCCTGCACAGGCTTATGTGAAAATTAACTTTTTTATTTTATACAGAATTCTGTTGGCCCATTGGGTTTCTATTCGGGATTTTTGACGGTGTTTTCCGCTTCAAGTAGGCAACTTTGGAAAGTGTTTTTAGCACCTGTACTTTCAGGGACTCCTGATTCAGGGAATCATGACACAGGTGTGCACTAAGGCATCTGATGTCATCCCAGCAATCTCATTAAAAAGAGAGCTGCATATTAGAGTGTCATCAATGCTTTATTTTGAACAAAATAAATAAATAAATACAGAAAGTGAAGGCTTTTATGAAAGAATTAACTCTTTAGTATCTAAAAACAAGATATACATACATTTTTTTGATCATTTATTCCAAAAAATTTTGTTTCACCCTGTCTATAAAAATACTAGTGTTTGTTTGTTTTATGTACAGAACTGTACCCTTGCACAGCCTAAAGATTACAGAAGGAAAAAACAGTTTTTATTACCATTGTTGTTGGTAATATTTATGAAGCTAAACAAAATAAAATTATACCAAACATACTACACTAAGTGTCGATTACAGTTCCAATCGAAAAATAAAAAAATATTACAATGCACATCATATTGACCAATTTCACTTGTGAATAATGATGATAAATATTAGCAAAATGCTAGAGTACAGAAATTGTTTTCATCTGTTATGGCACAAGATCAATCTGTATTTATTAAAGACAGACACTTAATATCTAATACTTCTTTTTAATGTAATATATTCTCCTAATGAATCTGATTCCCCAGAGGTTTTACTATCTCTGGATGCAGAACAAAGCCTTGAATGAGGTCATATACAGTGCATCCGGAAAGTATTCACAGCGCATCACTTTTTCCACATTTTGTTATGTTACAGCCTTATTCCAAAATGGATTAAATTCATTTTTTTCCTCAGAATTCTACACACAACCAGAGGTGTGACCACGGGGGGGCTGGGGTGGGCACTGCCCCCCCAGAGACAAGCCATGTCCCCCCTGCGAAATGCTCTGTCTGTCCAATGAAAACGCTGGAGAAGAATAACATTTGATTTTCAAAACTGAGTTGCTTTCCAATCGGCCCGTTTGAATTTGGGGCGTATCCATCAGTGTCTCCTCCACTAGACAGGCACCGTGCTGCTCACAGTTCACTTCGCCGCACATTTTGCAGCACATTTTGAACCTGTTGACCGCATTCTTTAATTAAAATTGCGTATACGTTCCATTCTTCTTTTATTTTCTGGCTGGTAACACCAAAGGCTATTCATAGGTGGCTTATTAAAAAGCAGACATCTTCAACCTCTGTCCCTCCGCAAGCTGCTGGCTCCATGGTTGAGCCCAGCACCGCTGCTACAAACACGGAGCACAGCGCACCCACGTCGGGAACTGAAACTCCAAAAGATGTAGATAAGCCTACACAATCCTCCAGCTCTGTGCCCGTGTCGGGTACTCCAAACCTCTGCCTTCAACAAAATATACAGTCTGGTCTGCCTGACTTAAATATGGATAGCCCATCCCAGCCCATTTTAATTAATTATCCCAAGCGCGCATTCGGAAAGACACTCAGATGTTTTAGTGCAAGCTGGTATCATTCTCGACCATGGCTTGAATATTCTGTTGTCCGTGATGGCAGCTTTTGCTTTGCCTGCCACAGATTTAGTGTTTCCAATTCAGACCGCGAGGACATATTCACCAAACACGGCTACACTAATTGGAAAAAAGCTCTAGAAAAAGACAGTGGCGGCTTCCTCAAACACGCGTCTAGTATCCCGCACGTCAGAGCCATGTCTGCATCACAGCACTCATCATTGGTGTGTCTTCAGCTGCATGCGAAAGCTCTTTCTCTACTTTGAACCGCATTCTCACTCCACTCCGCTGAACAGTGCTGCATTCAAGGAAGAGAAATTTAGTCATTCTGGCACATGAGAAAAACATCACAGAAAATCTAGACATGAATGAATTTGTTTCAGAATTTGCCAAGAGTAACCACAGACTGGTCCTGTAGATAACATCCAGGTTAAACACTGGAAACTGATGTCCTATAGCCTCCCATGACTACAATAAGCCACGTTTCTGTTCTTGCTCTCGTATGTTGTATACATTTGTCTTTATTGATATTTACCTTGTAGATGTAGTTCTATATTTGTTCACAAAAAATAATAATACAAGTTTCATTGCCTCTGTTGATTTTATTGAACAATGGGTTATGATTTATGCCACAATTTTTGCTTTTATATGTTACATAAAACTATGTTGTTATTATTATTTAACCCCCCTACAAAATTGGGGATGGATGGATATTTTTTGCCCCCCCCAGACAAGCCAAATGCCCACCCACACATGATGTTCTGGTCACACCTCTGCACACAACACCCCATAATGACAACGTGAAAAACGTTTACTTGAGATTTTTGCAAATTTATTAAAAATAAAAAAATTGCAAATGCACAAGTACATAAGTATACACAGCCTTTGCCATGAAGCTCAAAATTGAGCTCTGGTGCATCCTGTTTTCCCTGATCATCCTTGAGATGTTTCTGCAGCTTAATTGGAGTCCACCTGTGGTAAATTCAGTTGATTGGACATGATTTGGAAAGGCACACACCTGTCTATATAAGGTCCCACAGTTGACAGTTCATGTCAGAGCACAAACCAAGCATGAAGTCAAAGGAATTGTCTGTAGACCTCTGAGACAGGATTGTCTCGAGGCACAAATCTGGGGAAAGTTACAGAAAAATTTCTGCTGCTTTGAAGGTCCCAATGAGCAAGTGGCCTCCATCATCCGTAAGTGGAAGAAGTTCAAAACCACCAGGACTCTTCCTAGAGCTGGCCGGCCATCTAAACTGAGCAATCGGGGAGAAGGGCCTTAGTCAGGGAGGTGACCAAGAACCCGATGGTCACTCTGTCAGGCTCCAGAGGTCCTCTGTGGAGAGAGGAGAACCTTCCAGAAGGACAACCATCTCTGCAGCAATCCACCAATCAGGCCTGTATGGTAGAGTGGTCAGACGGAAGCCACTCCTTAGTAAAAGGCACATGGTGGCCCGCCTGGAGTTTGCCAAAAGGCACCTGAAGGACTTTCAGACCATGAGAAAGAAAATTCTCTGGTCTGATGAGACAAAGATTGAACTCTTTGGTGTGAATGCCAGGCACCGCTCATCACCAGGCCAATACCATCCCTACAGTGAAGCATGGTGGAGGCAGCATCACGCTGTGGGGATCTTTTTCAGCGGCAGGAACTGGGAGACTAGTCAGGTTAAAGGGAAAGATGATTGCAGCAATGTACAGAGACATCCTGGATGAAAACCTGCTCCAGAGCGCTCTTGACCTCAGATTGAGGCGACGGTTCATCTTTCAGCAGGACAACGACCCTAAGCATACAGCCAAGATATCAAAGGAGTGGCTTCAGGACAACTCTGTGAATGTCCTTGAGTGGCCCAGCCAGAGCCCAGACTTGAATCCGATTGTACATCTCTGGAGAGATCTTAAAATGGCTGTGCACCGACGCTTCCCATCCAACCTGATGGAGCTTGAGAGGTGCTGCAAAGAGGAATGGGCGAAACTGGCCAAGGAGAGGTGTGCCAAGCTTGTGGCATCATATTCAAAAAGACTTGAGGCTGTAATAGCAGCCAAAGGTGCATCGACAAAGTATTGAGCAAAGGCTGTGAATACTTATGTACATGTGATTTCTCAGTTTTTTTATTTTTAATAAATTTGCAAAAACCTCAAGTAAACTTTTTTCACATTGTCATTATGGGGTGTTGTGTGTAGAACTCTGAGGAAAAAAATGAATTTAATCCATTTTGGAATAAGGCTGTAACATAACAAAATGTGGAAAAAGTGATGCGCTGTGAATACTTTCCGGATGCACTGTATATGACCTCATTCAAGGCTTTGTTCTGCATCCACAGATAGTAAAACCTCTGGGGAATCAGATTCATTAGGAGAATATATTACATTAAAAAGAAGTATTAGATATTAAGTGTCTGTCTTTAATAAATACAGATTGATCTTGTGCCATAACAGATGAAAACAATTTCTGTACTCTAGCATTTTGCTAATATTTATCATCATTATTCACAAGTGAAATTGGTCAATATGATGTGCATTGTAATATTATTTTATTTTTCGATTGGAACTGTAATCGACACTTAGTGTAGTATGTTTGGTATAATTTTATTTTGTTTAGCTTCATAAATATTACCAACAACAATGGTAATAAAAACTGTTTTTTCCTTCTGTAATCAAAATGTGGAAAAAGTGATGCCCTGTGAATACTTTCCGGATGCACTGTATTTATCATATTACGATATTATGTAAATCTGGGTTTGGCCCCAGTTTATTTGCATGAATTAAATTACTCTATACTAGTCCAAAAGCATCAGTCTATATCAACAATATAAACTTGGATTATTTCAGTTTATAACCAGACAAGAATGCTCATATCAGAAATACCTTTTGAGTCTGCTTTAGAACCACTATAGCAATAAAGGGAACACAAAGGTAGGGCTTGAAAAAAAGTAACTTGTTAATTTATGCCATTATTTTTTTTCCCCCAGACCAAGCTGGATAATTTTTTATTAATTGTATTGGAACAGTTTAAATACCTGAGAATTATTATTACAAGGAAAAATAAAAGATATATACAGTATAAACACAGGGTCTGGAATACAACTTACATCTGATTTCAGTTAGAAGAATCAATTTATTTCCAGAATTAATATGATCCAAAGTTTCTATATCTCTTTTAGAGCATCCCTATGTATATTTATAAATCTTAAACTTTAAGAATTTAGAGCCAATTGCAACATCATCCATTCATCTGGAATTTCAAAGTGACTTCAAAGAGATCAAAGGTGGTATGGCATTATCTAACTCTCACTTCTATTACCTGACTGCAAATATTCATACTATAAAATATTGGAATTTGGCCAACGCTTCTGAAACTACACCTGATTGGTTAGCCATGTAAATTACTTCTTGCCTTAAATCTCCATTGTGCAACTTTCTTCTGCACTGCAACCAACACTAATGAGTAAAGGCATCTGCTAAACAAGCAGTAAAATGTTCACTTCATAGAACATGCACAATCATGTGCTTTAGAGAAGAATTAGGATTGTAATATGGTGTCAAATTGAAAATCACAGTTGATAGAAAAAAACAACAATGATCACAATGTATCATTAAGAAAGACAGTGTTGAACACACTTAGCTACAAGTAATTATGGATATAATTTAGGGCAAGTCAAAGCAAGTTATGATTACCTTACATTGTTTATGTAATTAAGAGAAAATAGCAGCAAACATCTATGATGTATATCTGCAATATGATCAAAGACTAGAATATTATATATTTTAAATTAACTATTTATATACATCGCAACACAAAGATTGTCCTTGTAATTTCATAATTATCATATATTTTACAAATTATTAAAATTTACAGTATATACACTTTATAGATATTGTTTTGATATTAAAAATGATTTGTTTTGTCCAAACATCAGTTTTCCAAAGAATGCATATTTTTCTGTGCCATTTACCATTAAAAGTGTGCCTCCAGAGGTAATTTTGTTCATTTCCGCAGATGATGGTGATAAATGATGTTTTAGATGTCCACATGGACAGCTTTTAATAGTCGAACAAGTTAGAAAATGAAAATAATTTTGCAAAGATCATATGGGAAGCGCAGTCTCCAGGACACCTGTGTTTGAGTGGCAAAATTTACATGAATTAACAATTTAGTTTCTTTGTGAAATAAATTGAATTCTGGCTTTGGCTTTATTGAATGCATTTTTGGCAGGCATTTGCTTGGCCAGTGAGCATTACATATTGGTTTGAGCTGCCCTTGTCTTTTGGCAGGAAAAGCAATGTTTTCGGCACCGCTGGATCCACATCTAATTAAAGACTGTAATAATATAGCCAATAAATTTGTCTTTTGAGGTTTATTATATTTTGTTACTGTATCAGCTTTTCTGCAAAATATGTAGTCAAAGATTATTTACATGCTGCTTTCTTGGTCATGAATCCTGAATTAACAAACACTGTGATGTGAAATTATTACCACAAGACTACATAACTATGTTATTATGAACATTATAAATTTACACTGGAATACTAGAGCACTCCTCCCTGCGTGGAGTTTGCATGTTCTGCGTGGGTTCGCTCCGGTTTCCTCCCACAGTCCAAAGACATGCAGGTTAGGTGGATTGGCGATTCTAAATTAGCCCTAGTGTGTCCTGCAGTGGGTTGGCACCCTGCCTGGGATTGGTTCCTGCCCTGGGATTGGCTCAGCAGACCCCCGTGACCCTGTGTTCGGATTCAGCTGGATGGATGGATTTTAACCTCCACTTTTTACCTATTTTATGGATTATTTATTTAATGACTTATATTTAAAGCACTGCACTATTTATTTGAATGCTTTTTGCACCATCCCCTTGCTTTGTTGTGCCTCACTGACTAGCTCATCTGTGACATTACCGACGGTGTCGGGTTCAAGGGCTCCCAGAAGCAAGATGGGAGCATGGAGCGAACCCGCATCGTCACACTTGCACTAGAGACTATTTAGATGAGTCATAACAATGGGATACATGTGTAATTTTCCAATTGATATGGAAAGGTCGGCAGTTTTTCAATTTTAGTTTTAGCACTGTAAATCTTTTTCTTGATCAACGAGTAAAAAATCCAAACTAAATATATTAAGATTCCACGATGTACCACAAAGTCAAAAGATGATGAATGCATTTTACATACAATGTAAAGTTGAGAACTACCAGAGGCCATTGTCATTGCAGAAATATCCCCTAATGCAATACCAACCGGCAAAATATGCTTAACAATTTATTTGTAACTATGACCAGATACAAAACGCTAAGGAAACATGTTTAATGTTGCAGGTGAATATGAATCCCATCTTACATGGTGTGTATCAATAGAATTCAAAGCACACATCAATTAATATTTAGACTGACTTATACTTCATATACAGAATGTAATTCATCTGTCATAGTCACAAAATCAGATACTTTGAATCCAATTTAACACCAAGCAACAATGCCTCAGGGCAAAAGAAAATGTACGGAAATGTCTATGTTATCCGCAAGAAATGAGAAAGTGTCTGATAATATTCAATATGATTTTAAATGAAGTAAATCAAACTCCTTAAAGGTTAATATTAATTTAAATAACATCAATATTAGATTTATATTTATATTTTTTTATAATGTCTGCTTTTTTGTAAACCTTCAATGGTGAGTAGAATCCAATCTACTTTTCAAGTACAGTTTTCCAAAAAACAGAAATTCTTACCATTAGTTGCATGTTTCTCTTACCTGTTGAAGAAATTGTCTGTTTACAATTCCACCACATGTAAGTGCTTAGTGAGAGCATCAGGGGTGCTTAATTTTAGTGTTCTTTCTATTATTATTATTCTTATAATCTTGTGAAACATTGAGGAGAAGGGTAATTGAGTGGAAGGAAGTCTTTAAACACAGAAGACTGATAGTATATAGTTCAGAAAAAAAAAGAGAGACTTAATATTTAAGAGAGCTTATATCTTTCAAAGGTAAACACTTGAGGTCAGTTATAACGTAAGTGGAGGGCTGGAAAACAGAAATAGGTGAGAGAATAATATCAGCATAGAAGAAATGGTGGAACCTGGCGGGTGAAGTATGTGACAAATGGATTCCAAGCCAAATGAAAGTAAAGATCTATTTAACAGTAACAAGGTCAATGTTGACTCATGTTGCAGAGAGATTGGCAAAAAGGAAAAAGAAGAAGAGACATTTAAAAGAACTAAAATTAGAATGCTGAGATTAGCTTCTCACTGTAGAAGAGACTGAAGAAGAAGGATGTTAGAAGAAGGCTATAAGTGGTAAAGATCAGTGAGAAATTTAGAGAAGCTCAACTGAAAAGGTATGGGTGTATGGTCAGGAAACATGAAATTAGTTATTTTAAGAGAGTCAGAAAATAAACAGTTACAGTGAGAAGGTTACCATAAATACTCGCAGATAAGTTCTCCCGGGAATAAATCAGGACTTGATTTTACAGTATACTGTAATTTCTGGTATTTTATAATGTCGGTCGTATAAGTCGAATGCGGAAAACTCACGCTATTGGTAGGAGGGATTATGATATGCTAACACCCACCTGAGAGAGTAATCACGGAGTGCATTGCCTTTATTTCTATGTGGGTGGTGCAATGCGCTGTATCAGGACGTGCTCCTAACCTCTCTCTCTCTCTCTATTGTGCCTATGTCAACACAGGGTAACACACGTACGATTCTGAAGTGGCGTTTGCACTGATTTATGTTTTTTGTATCTCATACCATCATACACCTTTATCATAAGAGCATCCCTTATCTACGATACAGCGTTCGATCAGAAGAAAATATAAAACTGGTTTTAAATTAAACGTCGTTGAAGTAGCGAAAGAAATTTTTAAGTGCGCTGCTGCAACAAAATTCAATGCATCTGAGAAACTGATGCGAGATTGGAGGAGGGAAGAAGATGTAAAAAATAAAAATAAGTGTTGCATTTATGAACGGGCATATAAGTCGGTGTCTGATTTTATGATTGATTTTTTGGGTTTCAAGACCGACTTATACGTGAACATATACGGTAAATAGGAGACAGAAGCTCAGGTGGGAAACAGAGTAAAGAGGAATATGAGGAAGAGGTAGTTGACACAGGAGAATGGAGAGGATAGGGAAAGATTGAGGAAACCAAACTGAAATTAAAAATGCATTTCCAGAATTATTCTTGTCTTGGGAGACTTTATTCCTGCTACTCTGACATTTATTAATATTGAAACATATATTTATTCATTTTAAACTTAGAAAATCTAGGGCAGGGCCTCTTTGTCCAGATCATATCCGGACAACATGGGGCACAAGGCAGAAACCTGTCTTGAGCAATACAATAATCTAATGCATGGCAAGCTCACATACACTCAGTCAAACACACACAGACACACCTACCATAATTGGTACATAAATGACCTATAATAGAAGGCAAAGGTATTAGATTGACAATTAGTGTAATGTCAAAATTAATTAACTTTTGTCTTCTTTTTTTTTTTTTTAATATTTTATTTTATTAATTTTCATTGTAATCATTCCATACAAACAGATCAATTTATAACCCAACAAATTTGAAGACAAATCAAACCCCACCCTTGAGAAGGAGAGCTTAGCTAAAGGAAAATTGCTTTAAGCTTTTTAATAAGGCAACATTAGACAAAAGAAGGGGGAGAAGTAAATATCTATATAAATAAGAGATGGAGAAGGGAGTTAAATGCAATAATAGTTAATTCTCTTATTCTAAAATAATATTGATTAAATCCTGCCAAGTTTTGAAAAAATTTTGTACAGATCCTCTAACTGAAAATTTGATTTTTTCCAATTTCAAATAATATAAAACATCAGTTTTCCCACTGACTTATAAGAGGAGAATTAGGATTCTTCCAATTTAACAAAATAAGTCTGCGTGCCAAGAGTGTAGTGAATGCAATCACCGTTTGCTTGTCCTTCTCCAATTCAAGTCCATCTGGAAGGACACCAAACACAGCTGTTAGTGGGTTAGGAGGGATTGTGATTCTAAGGCTGTCTGAGAGGCACTTAAAAATTTTTGTCCAATATGATGTTAGTTTGGTGCAGGCCCAGAACATGTGACCAGTGAGGCAGGAGCTTGGTTGCAGCGCTCGCAGGTTGGATCCTGGCCTGGAAACATTTTGGACAGTTTTAAGCGAGACAGATGAGCTTGATATATAATTTTTAGTTGAATAATTCTATGCTTTGCGCATATAGAACTCGAGTGAATTCTCTGCTTTGCTACCTTCCACTCCTTTTCTGATATATTGATTAAGAGATCTCCCAATGTCCTCTTGGATCTTTGAAAGGTAGGGACTCTAATAAGATTTTATATATTGCGGAAATAGTGTTTGTTTCCTCGGAATTGAGCAGTATTTTTTCCAGCATTGTGGAGGGTGCAAGGTGGGGGAAATCGGGCAATTTCTGTTTAACAAAATTCTAATTTGAAGATAGTAAAGAAATGTGTAGCTGGGAGGTTAAATTTTGAACGTAATTGTTCAAAAAGATGTAAATATGTTGTCTATATAAAAGATCTCTGAGCATTTTAATCCCAAAACTTTTCCAGGTATTAAAAACTGGATATTCTTGCGAAGGTTGAAAGAGGTGGTTCCCTTGCAGAGGTGCCACTGATAAAAGATTTTCCATCTTAAAATGCTTCCTAATTTGGTTCCATATTCTGAGTGAGTAAAGCACAATTGGGTTATTAGTATATTTGCGATAACTTTCATTTATTGGAGAGCAGAGCAGGGAATATAAAGAAGTACTACAGGATTTTACTTCTATTGCAGACCAAGCCTGTGTATGTGCATTTATTTGTGTCCAGGTTTTTATGGCTTGTATGTTTGCTGCCCAGTAATAAAACTGAAAATTAGGTAAAGCCATGCCACCTTCTGCCTGAGGTCTTTGTAGGGTCGCTCTTCGGATACGTGGGTGTTTTGAGTTCCAAATGAATGAGGTTATTATTGAATCTAACTGTTTAAAAAACGATTTATTGATATATATTGAATTGTTTTGAAATAAAAAGAGAAGTTTAGGAAGGATATTCATCTTAACGATGTTAATTCTTCCGGCTAGAGTGAGATGAAGGGTTGACCATCTATGCAAGTCTTGCTTAATTTTTTCCATACAGACGCCAAAATTTTGTTGATAAAGAGCTTTATGTTTACTTGTGATATTTACCCCTAGGTATTTAAACTGATCTGCTATGGTAAAAGGTAGGGTGTCTAATTTATTATTATATGCTTGTGAGTTCACTGGAAAGAGTATACTTTTATTCAGATTAATTCTAAGACCAGATATCTTTTGAAATTCTGTTAGTGCTGTTAAAACAGCAGGGACAGTGTTTTCTGGGTCCGATATATATAAGACCATATCATCTGCATATAAAGAAATTTTCTGTTCCAGTCCTTCTCTGACAATCCCCTTTATCTGATGAGAATTTCGGCAGTGAACTTTTGTCTTCTAAACAGTTGACACTACAAATAGACTTCTGAACACACAAACAATTCTTATAATTCAAAGGTGAAAATGCTAGTGTGGAAGCAGTGCAACAGATAGTACAAGTGGCCATGTTGTAACAAACTTGATGCAGTTGATAAGGAAATCACTCCATTGCTTGTTCCATGATAATAACAGGTGATTCAAACCATTCTATATTTTCAGGAATCTTTTTACCCATGTTTACGAACTGATTCAGCGGGTTGGAAAATGGATAGATGGATGGATATTTATGAAAACACAGAGAAAAGGGCCTTTACATTGAACAGCAAAACAATTATGCTTCACTACATTTTAAAGATTACGATTTCAATATTTCTAGTTTTAACCAGGGCGGCACGGTGGCGCAGTGGGTAGCGCTGCTGCCTCGTAGTTGGGAGATCTGGGGACCTGGGTTCGCTTCCTGTGTCCTCCCTGCGTGGAGTTTGCATGTTCTCCCCGTGTCTGCGTGGGTTTCCTCCGGGCGCTCCGGTTTCCTCCCACAGTCCAAAGACATGCAGGTTAGGTGGATTGGCGATTCTAAATTGGCCCTGTGTGTGCTTGGTGTGTGGGTGTGTTTGTGTGTGTCCTGCGATGGGTTGGCACCCTGCCCGGGGATTGTTCCTGCCTTGTGCCCTGTGTTGGCTGGATTGGCTCCAGCAGAGCCCCCCGTGACCCTGTGTTCGGATTCAGTGGGTTGGAAAATGGATAGATGGATGGATAGTTTTAACCACTGCGGTGGGTTGGCACCCTGCCCGGGATTGGTTCCTACCTTGTGCCCTGTGTTGGCTGGGATTGGCTCCAGCAGACCCCCGTGACCCTGTGTTCGGATTCAGCAGGTTGTAAAATGGATGGATGGATGGATAGTTTTAACCAAGTAATTTTTGATTGTTACTGTTTGTTTTTTTTTTTTGCTGTTTTTTTTGATATGATCTTTAACATGATCTGCACATTGGTGCCTGTAATTTGGTTTGCTGTGATAGAGTGAAAGTGTGTTCATTATTGTGCCCTGTAATGGGTTTGTGCCGTATCATGGGATTACTCCTACTTTGCACCTGTCATTTTTTAGAAATCTAGCCCATCATGACCCTGAAATGTCTTTAACAGACTTGAAAATGGAAAGAGTCTTGTTTTTCTTTGATATTACTGTGTTTACAGTAACTTGCTCCTCCATCTATTATACAGATTAAACAGTTAACTAACTTGCATTAAAATGTTAGTAAAACTTTTTATGAAAAAGCACTCAAAATACAGTAAAAAATAAAACAATTCTCTATAAATATGAAAAAGTAATCAAAATACATTAAAAAATAAAACATGGTATATATAAATAAAAAATCCTATTTCATGTGCTTACTTTTTTCTGATTTTGTATTTTTGTTTACATTTCCTTTGAATTGCTGTGTTTTAAGCTTTTCAAATGTATTCAAGATTAAAATTTTACATTAAAATGGATATTAAAATATTTTTTTCTGCAAAATATTAAATTCTTAACAAGTACTCTTGTAAAAGTCAATAGAGATAAATTCAGCAATAAAACAAAATTGATGTACTGATCTGTGCTATGGGGTCACATGAGGTGTTTATTGACAACCAAGGTGCAGGTCAATAGCGTAATTGAATAACTACGCATGTTAGATATGCTTGAGATTGTATAGCAAACCAAGGTCATGTGTATCCGTGGATTACTTATTTAGCCATGTAGTTTTATTTACATTTTAATTTAATAGAACACTGCTAGGAAAACAAAGCTATTAAATATGTCCAGCATTTTTCTTTGTTATAGGGATATACAGTCTGTAGAAAAATTTAAAAGTTAGAAAAGTTTGCTTTTGTAAAATCTCTAAAATTCATGAAGCAAAAAAAAAAAAATACAAAACATTATGAAAGGAAGATTGCATTTGAGGCAGAAGTGTTAAAAAGATGCTGAAGCATTTTTTAATCTACAGGACTCTGAAAATCTCAGTCTCCAAGTGTGCTGTATTGCATGTATTAAATACTGCACACTTTAAACAAAAATATATGATATCAAATTATGCAGTTGACTGTATTAAATCGTTGTTGAAGTATCTTCTGCACTGGTATCATTTTCTATGTCAGTGATCTACTACTAGAATTTGTATTTTGTTGATGGCAGATAATAGTAATAGATTCACAGACCAGTGCTTAAAGGGAAGAAGTGATACAGGAGTTTCTCTCCTTTGGTAGTCAAGCATGTACCAGTTTGTTTGTATCTGATTTGGTCTGTAGTCATAACATATGCACTGTATATTTACATCCCAGCTATGGAACTGAAAATGCCTATTTCTGCTAAGGCAGTTATCACAAGGCAAGACAGTGTGAGGTACATCTTAGGGAACAAAGAGAAATCCAATCTGGTAGAGACATCAAACACCATGTCATTGATAAAGAAACAAAACTGCCACTAAGTCAGTATACTCTGTAACTGACTTGCCCAGGAAAAGATTAGCAAAGACATATCTAATTTCTGTAATGTTGGTGACAGTCATAAAGATAATCCTAGGTTTCTCTTTTCCACTATTCAGTTTCTTTTGAAGTTCTCTCAAATGAGAAATGTAATAAGTTAGCTGTATTTTTCAATAACAACATTATGAACAATTATCTTCTTCATCCAGTTGTTTCGTTCACATTTAAGGATGCTACATGTAAATAGTGCATATATTCTATTACTAGTCCTCCAACATTGAAAGTAGTTTTCTCTTTAATTTCTACTAGACATCTTCATGAGCCTATATCCAGCAGCTTTTCAAACAAATCTTTTGATCACTTTAATCAAACATCTTTAAAATTGTTATTCAACCACTGCAACTGGAAACATTTTCCTGTTGTCTTAAAACTGCTACCACTAAGCTGCCACTAAAGTAAAGCATCTTCAACTCCTTTGTGCTGAGCAAATGTTGACCTCTCTCTAACTTACATCTTTCTGGTAAAATAATTTTAGAACATAGCTGCCATTCAGTTAACTTACTACCATAATTTAAATATGACTGCATTGATGGCATTAAAGGCATAATTTCCCACATTTTGCATTTAAACACTGATAAGACTAAAGTTCTTATAGTTGGCAATAAGAGTCAGAAGCTAAACATACAGGCATATCTTGATATGTTATCTATGGAAGCAAAGCATGTTAGCATTAAGCATCACATTAGTCATGCCTATAAAACTGTGTATTTACACCAAATATATACAGTAATTGTATTACTTGGCCTTACTTAATGCCTTTTTCTGTTGTACCCTGAATTATTGGAATGCCTTTTTTTGTCAGTTTTCCAAAATGTACTATTACATCATTACAGAAAGTCCAGAATGCTGCTCCTAAAACCCTTACCATCAACAGTAACAGGAATCACATTGGAAACAAATTCTGAAGTCCCTTCAATAATTATCAGGATTCATTTTAAAAGTGTTTTTATTGGTTTTTAAACATCTACTTGGCTTAGCACCTCTCTATTTCAGGGATAGGATTCTTAATTATACTCTCAATAGGTCAAGTAGATTGCCGATTAAACACTTAACTGAATACTCTTAGGATTAGGCTAAAATGTGTGGGGTCAGGATTCTCCTTCATCTTCTTCTTCAATTCATATTCATATTTTCCCACTTCTCTGTGGGGTTGATGTGTTTCATCAACCTTCTCTAAACAGCTCGGTCCTGCACCTCCTCACCAGTCAAACCCTTTTCCTTCAGATCTTTTTTTACTTTAACCATCCACCTCTGTTTTGGCCTACCTCATTTTCTCTTCCCCTGTACTTTCATTTCCATCACTCTTATTCCCACATATTCATTGTCTCTCCTCATCACATATCCATACCACTTCCATCTAAGTTCCTGTACTTTCGTTTTTCTTTTCCTTTTCTGTAACTCCACACATCCATCTCAACATTGTCATTTCTGCCACATCTGACTTCTTCTCCTGCACTCTCCTTACTCCCCATGTCTCAGCTCCATAAATTATTGTTGGTCTTACGACTGTTTAAAAACCTTCACCTTAATTGTTTGATCACACAATACTCCTGTTACATTCTTCCAATTTTTTCATCTACACTGCAGTCTATTGGTTATTTCTGCATCTAGTTTTCCATCTGGGGCTACCACTGATCCTAGATATTTAAATGTATCCACTCTTTTCAATAGCTCTCTCTGCAAGCTAAGTTTTGAATCCTCATCATCATTAAACCTCATATATTCTGTCTTCTTCCTATTTATCTTCATTCCTCTATCTTCAATAATCATAATAATAATTCTTTGCATCAATGTCCTTCTCCATTCGTCCAACTTCCTCTCCACCTCTCTTTATAGACTTTTCTGAAATTTTCACTTTGTGGGAGATCAGCTCTATTGCTCTATAATTTCCACAGTCCTGAATATCACATTTCTGCTTATAAATGGTTACAATTACACTGTTCCTCCACTTCTCTGCTGTTCTCTCTTTCTGCAGTAGATCCTACAACACATCTACTCCCTCATCTCCTGAACTCTTCCACACTTTTGATGATATTTCATCTGGTCCTATTGCCTTTCCTTTTTTTATTCTTTTCAGTGCCTCTTTTACTTCCTCCCTTCTTATTCTTGGTACTGACCCTTCATTTGGGACTCCATTCCCAAATACTACCCTTGGGTTTTCTTCTTTTAACAGCTTTTCAAAGTACCTCTTCCATCTATTCTTGATACTATCGTGCTTATTTAAGAGCACACCTTGCTCATCTTTCATCTGTTTATCTGATTAAAGTCTTTTCCAGCCTTATCCCTAGTCTTCACTACTCTAAAAAGCATTCTCTCTCACTCTTTTGTCTAAATTTTCTCATACACCTCCTCCAAAGCTTGTGTGTTAGCTCTTGCAACTGTCCTCTTTGTCTCTATGCTTCTCTGTCTATGCACTTCTCTATATAAATTTAAATTCTTTATTAATGATTGGTTGGTTTGGTCTCGGAACACCGAGGAGCTTTATTAGAAATGGAAGAGCAGGCTCTTTTTTCTTAGGAGACAGTGTTCCTTTATTGTGGGAAGTGACATCCTTCAGAACGTCTATAACTCTGATGGCCAGGGTACTTTTCTATGCTGTGGTGTGCTGTGCTGGTAACATCAATTCAATAGAGGTCCACCAAATCAACAAGCTAATTAAAAGGGCAGGCTCAGTTATAGGACGGACTCTGGACCCCCGGAGTTACTAACAAAGAAGAGAATTAAAGCAAAACTGATTGCCATTATGAACAATGAGCACATCCTCTCTCTGACACATTAACACTTAGTACTTTCAGCAAACAAATCATTCAGCAAAAGTATGTCAAGGAACGCTACTGGAACTCCTTTATACCAACAGCAATATGCCTGCATAATGCCTCACTGGGACTGGGACTGGCACATCAGAAGTTTTCTTTCTAATTTTGCTTTTCAGTAATTTTGGTATGTGTTCAGGATATAGTGTACCTGTATATATTTATTTATTTTTCTATTTTTGTATTTAAAGAGCTTCTGTAAAAAGTTAAATTTTTCCCTTTGGACTAATAAAGTTCTGTCTATTTGTCTTCTGTCTTCCCTGATTGGTACCATGTATAATTTCCCCCTTCTTAGACTTTACCACATGCTTCACCTCTCTGTTAAACTACCATGTCTCTTTGTCCCCAGTTACCTCCTTAATGTTGTCCTACCCAACACCTCTTCATCTATTCTTAATATAACTTTGCTATTCCTCTTCCACCATTCCTTCACACTGACTGCGTTTCATTTAAAACTTTCTACCTAAACCTGTTTTTCAGTTCTTCCTCTTTAAATCTCCACCATTTTATCCTTGGTGCTGCTTGCTCTGGTTTTATTTTTCTGCTGATTCCAATCTTCCAGTCTATCACTACCATTTTATTCTGCACCTTCACATTTTCCCCATTTATGACCTTACAATTCTTTATCTCTTTCAAATGAGATCTTCTACACATTACAAAGCATATTTGGTTTCCCGTTCCTCAACTACTACAAGTACACTGGCTGATTTACTTTCTTTTCAAAAAATGCATTTACTATTACCAAATCAAATGCTCTGGCAAAATCTACTATCATCACCGCCTCCCCATTTCTTACCCCTACTTCCCACCCTCCATGTACTCTCTCTATCATCTCTCTCTAATCTTTCCCACATGCCCATTTAGATCACCACCAACAATCACCTCTTCTCCCTTTTGTACTGCTTTAAGCTCTTCATCCATTTGTGCCCAGAAAACGTCCTTCTCCTGTTCCTCACAGCCCACTTAAGGAGCATATGCACAAATTACATTAACTACAGTCTCACCAACTCCCTGCTTGGCATTCATCACCCTATCACTCCTCCTGTTCACACTGACAAGACTATCTTTAATTTCTCTGGATACTACTATACCTACACCACTTCTCCCTTGCTTATGTAATCCACTGTACAACCGTTTAAAGGCTCTTCCCAATTCTCTTGCATTGTTTCCCTTCCATCTAGTTTTCAGTACACAGTCACACTTTCCTCCTATCCATCAAATCTGCAATCTCTCTTTCTTTCTCAGTTACTGTTTCAACATTCAGTGCCTCCACTCTTACCTTTAACCTCCCCTTTTCTTTCCTATCCCATGTCTTCTTCTTCTGCTTCTTCTGTACTAACTTCTTTAGCCAAGCTGGTCAGTTTCCATAGGTGCCAGGGGATGCCCCTGTACATTGCAGACAGGGTACATCCTAGCATTTTCCAAAACTGATCTAATTGAGTTCATCATTAACATTTTGTCTAGGTGACACTAACCCTCTCTATTTATTCAAGCTTGGGACAGGCACCAAGTTGGGCTAGTTTGCTCCCTGGTGGCTAGATTCAGAGAATCAGGACTCTCTACAACCTGTGAATTATTGATAGCCTTAGCTCTCTTAAAAAGAACCTTAAAACTTTTTTTTATTTAATGCTGCTTTTCAATTATGCTGTTCCAATTCTTCTCTTTTTAATGCCTGTGATGAGAGGTTCATTCTGCAGTGCAATTTGTAAATAAATACTGGCATCCCTGGAAGTGCAGACTCCAAGCAGGTGCAGGTGTGTGCGAACACGCTTTGCTCCTGAGATGATTGGGGTGCTTGGCTGATCGCACATTCATGTGCAAAGGCAAGCAGATCAGTCAGGTGCCTCATTCACACCTCGGAGGTAAATACATTTTATTTATATAGCGCCTTTCCCATGCTCAAGGTAGCAGCGTATCACACTTGCGCCCAGTCAGACCATATAATAGGAGCCTGCATGGCAAAAAAAAAAAAAGAAAAAAAGGGAGACATGGAGGTTAAAGAGATGGGAGAAAGAAGACAGGATCGGGAGAAGAGAGCTGGTGTGAGAGAAAGGAGGAAGGCAACTGGGAGAGGAGAGCATTGCGGCCACTGAAGAGGGGACTAAGGATCACACCTGAGCCAGTCAAAGCATTGGTTGTGCCTGTTGGTAAGACATTTTCTCTGGCTGCATGATCCTATTGGGTATAGCAGAAGAGATGTCGGTTTTAAGAAGCATGCACCAGTGCTCATGTATGTTTATAAAGAACTGCTTCCTGCCTGTGATTTTAATCTCCATTATTTTTTGTGGAGTTATTAATGACTTTTTAACCTTAAAATTCTTTAAATAAGAATTTTATGCACTGCACTCTTGAATATTTTTTTGTTTGATTTTAAATAAAACTACTGACACTTTTTCACCAATCCCTTGCTGAATTCACTGTATGTGTCCTCATTAGTCCAGCTTATCTCAGTCTATGACTATCAACAGTGTTAGGTTTGAGAGGCTCCCAGAAGCAGCCAGGGAGTGTGGAGCTACCCTGGGCCGTTACAATGCCATTACTGTTTTTTCTCTTTTGATGAGAAGAATTTTGACAATATTTTTGTAAAAAGTGCTATACAAATAAAGCCACAAATTCCAGACCTTTTATAGACACAAATTGTACTTGTAAATGTTGGAACAATGTACAATTAGCAACTGGTTTATTGCAAGAAGTTCTTTCAGAATAAAAATAATTGTGAAGTGTAGACGTGAGTGCTCCCAAAAAATTAAGAAGTTCATCTAAATTAATATAAAAATACAATGGTTGTGTTTTTCTGCTGACAGATTTGCTTCTGCCTGCAATTAGGTTATTACAAAACTTCATTAAGTAAACCAAACGTTCATGTAAATAAAGAAACATATGGCTATACCCTTGAATTAGAGGTAAATGAGGTATATGTCTATAAATATCATAGTGAAAACTGACAGCTCCCACTGAATTAACATAATCAAGATGGAAAGAAAAATCCACTAAATTTATAGTTTAGCTTTTTTGCTGCAGCCTGCTGATAATGTTTTAAGGAACATATCAGTTGTACTATCTTTAATAGAATACATAGTATTACAAAATGTTAAAATATCTACTGATGCTATCCTCATTTAACACTATAGTTACTAATTCAAAAATCACACATAAAATATTTATGATGGTCTTGTTATATGACATGCTTTTATTACTAGCACTCTTCTCCCATCCTTCCTTTCATTTTTCCTCAAAGAAGTGCTGACCTTTTCGTGATTAATTATGATAATGCTCACTGCTCAATAAAGGTTTTTTTTTTTTCAAAAATTATAATGGATACATCATCTGGAATTCATCTCCAAGTGATTGCCTCCTCACTCTGTCATGCACTTGTAATCATTTTCCATCCTAGACATTTGTCTGCAATGCCTGTCCCAGGAACTGCCACTGATTCTAAGAGTAACCCTATTGTTCACAAACTGAAGGGTAAGGTAAACCATAGATTATCTACATGACAGCATGGATGATTCAAGTCTAAGTAGTCCTCCTTATATGCTCTGTCACTTGCAAACAATAGTAGGATATCTATAAAGGTTCAATAACTAATACAGTATATACTTTTATTGTAGTGACAATATTTCTTTGGTGGTAAGAAAAGACTGTGCCTAATAATAAAATATTTTAAATGTTTAAGTAAAGCTGCTGCAAAGCAAGAGATCACCACAATTTAAGAGGGCTGTACTGAATAAAGCTTCATTTGAGCATGTTATTTTTAATATGTTCAAGAAGTACTATTCTAAAATTAAATTAAAAAAAGAGTGCATGCTATTCAGTTTTACTTTAGGTTACCAGGATTCATTAATTTGTACAGACTAATTAATTACCGATAAATGAATTTCTGTAGACTGACTCTCATATCCAACTACACTTAAAATGCTTACATTGAAGTTATTTATTATCTATTTTCTATATGTTCTAATTTGCCCTTATACAGTATGTACTGTATAGAATGATGACTTTAGAATGTGAGAATAGTTTTTATTTTCATTTTGCAAATATTTAGTGTATGTGTTCTGTAGTGTGCAGCTGGGACCCTTGCCTGGCTGGGACGCCTCCAACACTGGGAAGACAGGGGGAGCAAGCATGGCCAGAGTGTTACCTCCCCCAAACCGCTAGATAGCAACCCCCCTGGGCTTCATGATAGTTGGAGTTTGGGTAAGCCCTGTTGGGATCCGTTGGCGCCACCAGGGGGTGCTGCAGCAGGAGCTGCTGAGCCCTTATGGGCAGTTCTTCTGCCACACCCAGAAGTGCTGACGGAAACGAGTAATCAAGCACCTGGAGCACTTCCAGGTGCCTTATAAAAGGAGCCAGCAGCCACTACTTGGGGAGCCAGAGTCGGGAGGAGGAAGATGAAGATTGTCCAGAGGAGTGGAGGAGAAGGAAAAGAGTGAAGGAAGAGAATATTGTGTTTGTGCTGTGCTTATCCTGGGACTGTGTTGAGCTTGTGGGAATGGGGAAGGTATTGCCCACAAAGTAAAAGAAAAGAAAATTAGTGTGTGACTTGAACTTGTGTCCCACGCTTGTCTGTGTTGGGTTCAGGTGGCAGTGCCAGCCTGGGTGGTCCACAGTGCTTATTCTACTGGTGTTTTGTTGAACTATGTAGAAATTCCACCTCTTCTGTAGAAGAATCTGGACAGCCACATGGTAATTCATCATCTTCTTACACTGAAATGAAGTATTTTCTGAAGAAATTAAAAACAGTTATTCCAAACATGTGCACTTCTAAACTACAAATGTATTTACTGTAGTATGTTCTGAGGAAGAGGTAAGTCAAATTTTAAATAGACAACCAGATCAATCAGTCCTTTCTTTCATCATAGCCAAATCACTAAATAAATCTAACATCTCAACTCCACTATGATGGCATAATGGGTCATAACTTCAGTAGTCCATAGCAATGTGGCTAGCACCAATACTCAAACTAAGCCCAAAATGATGGCACTCATTAGAAATAAAATTGAGCTGTAATAACATTTTAAATATTTTAACTATGTTAACAATTATTTTTAGCAAAGAACCTTAAATATGATTTCTCAATATTCCAGAAGCCACAAAGAGACACAAAGTGCATTAAATAAGTGCTAACTGAATTAATAAAAAATTAAAGATAAAGCAAATCACAACAAATATTAGCCAGGCTGTAGCACCATTGCTTAGCTGTTGCTAATTACATATGGTATGCAATAATCACCTCTTTCAACCTGAGCATACAGGGATAAGTTTAGGAAAATCCCAGAATTATGAGTTGCATTAATGTGCAATACAGGTTGAAAACTGTAAATGCGGCCTGCACACACTTAACCCATCAATGGAAAAACATTGTTTGCAATTAACAATAATCCACCCCATCTTCAGTACAGATACATTTGATAGGTATGTGACACCCATCTTTACACATTATCACTGTTGGCAAGTTCCGATAAATTGTTTATCTGTACCTTGCACTTAGCGTTGGTTGCAGCATCGTGGAACCTGATATAAATGTCTTTTAATTTACAAATGGCCTTGCAGACTCTGATTAAATTTATGTACTTTTGGTTTGTTAACACCATACAAAGCCCCAATCCAAAATATTTTTAAAGATGTGACCACTTCAAAATAAAGATTTATATAATGTTATGTGTGGCTCAAAGTGAAAACCTGGGCTTCAAAATGGAAATTTCCAGTGCATTTGCTTTACTTTACTAAATCAACTTAGAAGCCAGTCATTATCATCTGTAAATACATGCTCTCTTCTATTTAATTGAATTCCTTTATTGTCATTGTATGATACAATAAGATTCAATATGCAAATCCTCCATAAACTTAGTTTTCTATAAAATGATAAAATAACAACAACAACAATAATAACAATAACAATAATAAATAAAAAAACAATGAAAAATGTACAGCATGAAAGCTTAAGTACAATATACATGTACATATTGTGCAGATAGTGAAAATGGTTCATAAAGTGGCTCAGGTTGTGCAATATTACAGGTTTAGAGCAAGTTTACAGCGAGGTACAGTGGAACCATGGTTCACGAATGTCTCGGTACACGTACAACTCGGATTACGACCAAAAAGTTTGCCAAACTTTTGCCTCGGTTCACGACCACACACTCGGTATACGAACAAGCCAGGTTCCCTTTCGGTTTGTACATGTTCAGTCTCTCCCTGTGCATTTCCTGTGCAGCGAGCAAGAGAGACAGCGAGAGAGCGTGAGACACACACACACACACACAGAGGCAGCGCGAGAGAGAGGCAGCACAAGAGACAGAGGCACACACACAGGCAGCGCGAGACAGAGAGAGGCGCGCACACACACAGGAGCGCGCTAGAGAGACACACACACAGGCGCTCCAGGCTTGCAAAAGAGAGACGCACGCACACACACACACAGGCGGGAGAGAGAGGCGCGCACACACAGGAGCACGCTAGAGAGACACACACACAGGCGCTCCAGGCTTGCAAAACAGAGATGCACACACACACAGGCGCGGGAGAGAGAGGCACGCACACACACAGGAGCGTGCTAGAGAGACACACACACAGGCGCTCCAGGCTCGCAAAAGAGAGACGCACGCGCACACACACAGGCGCGAGAGAGAGAGCGAGGGACGCATAAGGTAGAGAAGGCTTGTTTTTGTTTTCAGTTCTATTTACAGTGATCGGTTCGTACCCTGCATTGTTGCAATGTTACTTTTCTTGGTGGTTTATTAAATTACGGATTTTTCAAATGTTCATTTTTTCCCCTGTGCTTAAAACTCATTAAAAAAAGTGTTTTTAGCGAGCGGTTCCTAGCACTATAGCGCGAACTATTGCAGTGTTAGTTTTCTCTGTTGTTCAAGGTTTTCTCAGTGTTATTCAATGTTTTTACATTTAATTTACCATTACACTGTGCATTCTATGGTATAATTAACTATATTTGTGCTTAAAAACTAAAAAACATATATATTTACATACAGTTCATACGGTCTGGAATGGAATAATTGTATTTACATACAATCCTATGGGAGAAATTGCTTCGGTTCACGACCAACTCGGTTTACGACCAGAGTTTTGGAATGAATAATGGTCATGAACCAAGGTTCCACTGTAATTGTAATTATAAGTACAAACAGTTCTACCGGGAGCACTTGATGGACTGATTGAGTGCATTTATAGCTCTTAGGATGAAACTGTTTCTGAGCCTCGAAGTCCGTACAGGAAAGGCTCTGGCGTGTTTGCCAGATGGGAGAGATTCAAATAGACAGTGTGCATGGCTGATTGGAATCCATGCAGATGCTGGTGGCTTTCCTGAGGTAGCATGTGCTATAAATGTCCTCCAGAGCTGGAAGCTGCATCCCGATTATCCTCTACACTTTCAACACAACCTGCCGTAGAGCTTTCCAATCAGCTGCTGTAAAGCTGTGATTCCAGTGGGATAAAATACTCTGAGTGGTGCACTGAAAGTAACAATGCTAAAGCAGCTATAGTATTTAGAATAGTTTGGCCATTCAGTGCACCATTATATTGTTACAGGTTTATTATAATCAAGTGCCTTAAATTTATAAATAATTTTTGGTTAATATAAGTGAATTTGATAAAGCCTGCGTCAGGGATATGAATCTAAAAAAGAAAGTGAAACCACAGAAGAACAGTAGCACTGCTTTTATGCTGAGTACCGCCAGTTTGCAAAACTGAGCAGAAACATGCGTACATAATGGGGAGGTACTGCTGTGAGAATGTGCGTGGTTTTATACCAAGTTTAGTTTTTATATATCGTAATGTGAGTGTGGAAACAGGCGTACACAACATTTTTGTGTGTACGCACTGTTTATACCTGAGGCCCCAGGACACCAGCTCTTAAAAAATAATACATAATGTAAAAAAATAAAACTTAAACCTATTACAGAACCACATAGCATACACATTACATTCATGGAAGCACTTCTTGAGCTTAAAATGTTTTTGTTATTTTACATACAATAATTTAACTACAGTCATGATGGAGTGATGTAGTGTCATGTGCTTCTGTAAAGAAGACAGTTTTTGGTCGACTTGAATGCAATCAACAACAACAACATTTATTTATATAGCACATTTTCATACAAAAAGTAGCTCAAAGTGCTTTACATAATGAAGAAAAGAAAAATAAAAGACAAAATAAGAAATTAAAATAAAACAACATTAGTTAACATAGAAAAGGAGTAAGGTCCGATGGCCAGGGTGGACAGAAAAAACAAAAAAAAAACTCCAGACGGCTGGAGAAAAAAATAAAATCTGCAGGGTTTCCAGGCCACGAGATTGCCCAGTCCCCTCTGGGCATTCTACCTAACATAAATGAAATAGTCCTCTTTGTAGTTAGGGCTCTCACGGAGTCACTTGATGCTGATGGTCATACAGACTTCTGGCTTTTAATCCATCCATCATTGTTGGAACATCACAGTGCTTTGAGTAGATGCGCCACCACCAAAAGGACACCGGAAAAGGAAACAGAAGAGAGAGTAGGGGTTAGTACAGATTTTAGAGCCACCATGAATAGTTATTATAATGAATTGGATATACAGAGTATCAGGATTTAAATTACAGTGAAGTTATGAGAAGGCCATGTTAAAATAATGTGTTTTCAGCAGTTTTTTTAAAGTGCTCCACTGTATTAGCCTGACGAATTCCTACTGGCAGGCTATTCCAGATTTTAGGTGCATAACAGCAGAAGGCCGCCTCACCACTTCTTTTAAGTTTTGCTCTTGGAATTCTAAGGAGACACTCATTTGAGGATCTGAGGTTACGATTTGGAATATAAGGTGTCAGACATTCCGATATATAAGATGGGGTGAGATTATTTAAGGCTTTATAAATCATAAGCAGAATTTTAAAGTCAATCCTGAATGACACAGGTAACCAGTGTAGCAACATCAAAACTGGAGAAATGTGCTCAGATTTTCTTTTCCTGGTTAGGATCCTAGCAGCTGCATTCCGTGCTAGTTGCAAACGATTTATGTCTTTTTTGGGTAGTCCTGAGATGAGTGCGTTACAGTAATCTAGTCCAATGAAAACAAAAGCGTGAAATGATTTCTCAGCATCTTTCAATGATATAAGAGGTCTAACTTTTGCTATGTTTCTTAAGTGAAAAAGTGCTGTCCTAGTGATCTGATTAATATGCGATTTAAAATTTAGATTACAGTCAACAGTTACCCCTAAGCTTTTTACCTCCATCTTGACTTTTAATCCTAATGTATCCTGTTTATTTCTAATAGCTTCATTGTAACCATTATTGCCAATCACTAAGATTTCAGTTTTCTCTTTATTTAACTTGAGAAAGTTACTATTCATCCCTTCTGAAATACAAGTCAGACATTGTGTTAGTGAATCAAGAGAATCTGGGTCATCAGGTGCTATTGATAAATACAGCTGTGTGTCATTAGCATAGCTGTGGTAGCTCACGTTGTGCCCTGAGATAATCTGACCTAACGGAAGCATGTTGATTGAGAAGAGCAGCAGATCCAGGATAGAGCCTTGTGGAACACCATATAGGATGTCATGTGTCTTTGAGTTGTATATACCACAACTAACAAAGAATTTTCTCCCTGCCAGGTAGGATTCAAACCAATTTAAGAACTTAAGAAAGGCAGGTTAGAGATGGGTCTAAAATTTTCAAGAGCCGAGGGGTCGAGAATATTTTTCTTAAGTAGGGGTTTAACTACAGCAGTCTTAAGACAGTCTGGGAAGACCCCCATATTTAATGACGAACTTACTATGTCAAGAACATTATCAATTAGCACGCCCGATACTTCTTTGAAAAAATTTGTTGGTATTGGGTCAAGGACGCAGGTGGAGGGTTTCAGTTGAGAAATTATTTTATGTAAATCAGGTAAATCTGTCCTAGTGAAAGAGTTTAATTTGTTTATAACGGAATGCTGGGGTTTAGGAGGATCCTTAGTGTTGGGGAGATATACTATGTTATTTCTAATATCATTAATTTTTAATTGAAAAATACAGCAATAGCCTCACAGGTTTTACTGGCAGTACTTAGGAGGCATTCCTTTGAGTTACCTGGGTTTAACAGACGATCAATCGTCGAGAATAAGACTCTGGGATTACTAGCATTGTTATTTATAATCTTAGAGAAATAACAGCGCCTCTCAAGACGGACTGTGTTATTGTATTTTGTTATTTTAACTTTTAATATTTCATAGTGGATAGTTAGTTTAGTCTTCCTCCATTTACGCTCAGCTCTACAGCATGTTCTCATTAGATTAGACGCTTTTTGGGTCTTCCATGGTATAACAATGCTAGAAGATTTTTTAACTGTCTTTTCAGGTGCAACTATGTCAACAACAGCTCTCACTTTAGTATTAAATCTTTTCATCTTACTAATTACATTATCCTCACTATTATAGTTGGCACTATAAACGGACTGATTGCTTAGAATGTTTGTAAGTTTTAAAGCTGCTTATGAGTCAAATAAGCGTTTTTTTAACAATATGGTTCTCATGAGTGTTTTCTATCATTATTTCTATATTAAAAAGTAGAAGAAAATGGTCCGATTGACCCGTATAAATGACCTGCTTTATATCAACTATTAGTCCTTTAGTAATCACTAAGTCTAACGTATGACCTGCTTTATGTGTAGGCTGATTAACAAGCTGTCTCAAATCAAAAGAGTCCAGGAGGTTCATAAATTTTTACTTTTTGGTCACATTGATTATCTATATGAAAATTAAAATTGCCGACTATTAAGAATGTGTCATAGTTCGTAATTAAAATTGACATCAAGTCAGAGAATTCCTCAAATAAAGACGCGTTGAATTTAGGAGGTCTATACACAGATAATACTAGAACATGAGAATCTCCATGGATAACAACGGCAAGATACTCAAAGGACTTGAGTTTACCAAAACTGACATCTTTACATTTTAACCGGCTTGAGTAAATATTTGCCAAGCCGCCGCCTCTCTTTCCTTGGCGATCCACACGAGTAAAACTGTAATCTGGAGGCGCAGATTCGATTAAAACAGCCGCACCATCTGAGCTAAGCCACGTTTCACTTAGTGCAATAAAATTTATTTTTCTATTATTAATAAGATCGTTGATAAAAAACGTCTTGTTAGTTAAAGCTCTAGCTAGTCATGTCCAACGGCAACTTAAAAAGTGTGGAGTCAGAAACAGTTAATGTTAAAATTTTTAAGTGTTACATTTTAGGAACAGATTCAGGAATTTTTTATCAATTTTTATGAATGTTGTTTCTGTGTATGCAGGTATGTGGATGTGTAAAATCAATATGTAAGACAAGATATATTCTTTTGCATAATCACAAGGGCCTTCCAATTTTCTGTACTCCACTTTTTACATTCCCTCTTGTTCATTCAACAGTTCTTGCTGTGTTTTTGTATGCAGACAAGTTAATATTAATTAGAGTTAAATGAAAATATGCATATGGAAAAGTCCAAAGACATGCAGGTTAGGTGCATTGGTGATCCTAAAAAATTGTCCCTAGTGTGTGCTTGGTGTGTGGGTGTATGTGCCCTGCAGTGGGCTGGCACCCTGCCCGGGGTTTGTTCCTGCCTTGCACCCTGTGCTGGCTGGGATTGGCTTCAGCAGACCCCCGTGATCCTGTGTTAGGATATAGCGGGTTGGAAAATGGATGGATGGATGGAGAATGACTGACTGACTGTGTCATTTAAAATTTGATTCAATTTATCTCTTGCAAAAGGTATGGCAAGGACAGAGATTTTTTGTTTTTTTTCAGTGAACCTTTAAATGGGATGTTTTCCCAATAGTCTTCATTCCATTTGCATAACCTTCTTTTTACTAATGGTGCATTAAGCATTTATATAATACTTAATTTAAACAAGATATGCAATAACTCTTAATCAACAGTTTAATGCTTGTCTAGTGAATAATTATTCTATAAATTAAAAAAACTGTTGTAGTGTGGTAGTAAACATTTAGATAATACTTCACCCATGGTCAAGGAAACATAGCCAAGTTTTTAGAATTAGTATACAAAATTTAATTTTGTTCTTTGAAGTCATAAAATGAATTATTACAAATATCATATATATCTATGTCTCTGTTTTTTGTCAGTGCAGCTTTGACATCATAGACCATAAGGTGCATACTAATTCAGCTTGAGTGGGAACACTCAATAAAACTGAATTAAAAAAATTCAAATGACAATGAGATACCAAGAAGAAAGATTCACCAGCATTTGTGTGTCAGCTTTTATCCCTCCAGATCAGAGCATTTCCAGTTCCATTGTCTCAAAACACCACTCACATCTTGAGTTATTCCCAGTTTCAAATAAAAACTAACAACATAAGAATTGGGGCCTCATGTATAAATGGTGCATTCGCACAAAAGTGTTGCGTAAACCCGTTTCCATGCTCAAATCGTGATGTATAAAACCTAAACTTGGCTTAAAGCCACGCACATTTTCACACTAGCTAAATGCTTGGCATACGTAAGTTCTCCGCTTGGTTTTGCAAACTGGCGACACCCAGGGTCAAAGCAGTGCTTTTGATCAAGTGTGGTTTCCCTATCTTTTTTAGATCCACATCCCTGAAACAGCTTTATCATATACACTGAAATTAACCACATATTGTTTATAAATTTAAGGCATCTGATTGTAATTAACCTGTAACAATATAATGGTCCACGGAATGGTCAAACTATTCCAAATACCATAGCTGCTTTAGTGTTGTTCCTCTCAATGCACCACTCAGACTATTTATCCCACTGTATCTGAGTGTGCAATCTGATCGGAAAGAGAATTATCGGTATACAGCATCAAGCACACGCTGCCTCAGCCATGCTGTCTATTGAACTGCTCTCAAAGTTCAAATGCTTCAGAGCCTTTCCTGTAGGGACATCGCAGTTCAGAAACAGTTTCATCCCAAGAACTATAAAGGCACTCAATTAGTCCATCAATTGCTCCTTGTAGAACTGTTTGTACTTATTAGTACAATTACCTCACTGTAAACTTGCGATCCAGTTTGTTCCTGCCTCATGCTGCATTCTTGCTGGGGATAGATGGATAGAAGAATTAAACATGTACTGTGAAGATATTTCAATGTTCCTTAAATGTTTTGAAGAATCTGCGTTCTAAGCTTACAGATGGCTTAACATCTATTACAGAGCTGATTGTGTGGTGATTGGTTACTTAGAGAGAGAAAAGGAAGGACAGGAATTAGGATTTAGTACGTTTGAAAGAGACAGTACTGCTGCAATAAATTATTCCATCAAAGGTCGCGCATGGTGCAGCAAGCATCTTGTGGGAGGCAGGAAAAATCTCTGGAGAGGGTGCCAGCTTGTCACTATCACTGTGCCACCGTGTTCCCATGTTAACATGCTTTAACTCCTATCATCATGAAAATGATATCAAGTATACAGTACATCTCAGTATTTTAATTATTCAGAGAGCTGTAATATCACGAATGTAATGGATTCTGTGTCCAGTTGGAGGAAGAGAAAGCCCGTTTAAGAAGCACATAGTGATTCACACACAGGGCACATATACAAAACAAAGCATTTAACGTGCTACTATAGTTACGATGGTATTTGAGAAACTAGTAAATTAAATGATTTAAAGATGAAGTTTACGATGTTCTACTTTAATGATAAAAATAAACTACGTGATTAAAGTGGAAATTTTGAGATTAAAGTTGACATTTCAAGCTTTTCTCATTGTGTCCCTATTTTTTTTTCTTTTCTCTGTACCCTAATAAGCTTCCATATGACATTCAGACTGTGCGCCACAACTCGCCTTTTCATGGTGACTTTGATATCTGACAACTTCTTTTTTATTTCAGGCACTGTGCGACTTTGTGAACTTGAGCTTTCGAGTTTCTCCTGCACTCTATGTCACTCAATCAACTTCCTTTTGTTGTTTATACCACTGTTTAAACCAATAAATAGTATGTTTTTCCATGCCTCCACTTGGTATTCGCTGAAATTCTTCTATTTTCCCCCATGCTTTTGCCATTGCCTTTTCACAGAACATTGAGCTTAAGGGATATTTATATTGATTTGCTCATGCAAAGAGGCATAATTTTGGAAGGAGTTTGGGTGGGGCATCATTGCGCCATGTTTTAGTGTGAATTCTACGCATGGCGTCATGAATAGGAAATCATTCTGTAAACTGCTGTAATTCCCGGGAAAACGGGAACGGCCAAGCTCGCATATATAGTGTGTAAAAGTGTAAAAATCGATCAAGAAATAGCAGAGTTATAGTTGAAAATAATGAAGGTGGCGCCATTGCTGCAGCTTGCACTTCATCAGACAACAGCTTTGAACAGCAACTTGAAATTGCAATGCGTCAGTCTGTTGCATCCGCATTATCTGTGCCAAGAAACTTGCCATCACAGAATGATGACAAGAAACTGGATGCATCAGTAAAAGCTGAAATGGTGGTGTTTCAGAGCAACAGCAAGCGCGGGTGTTGTTTAGAACAAGTGTATCAGTATCTGATGAGTGTGCCACCTACTTCAGTGGAGGCAGAGCGTGCTTTCTCAGCGGCTGGCGTACTTCTGCACGAAGGTGCGCTCTTGCCTGGATGACCACACGCTGGACACGTTAATAATAATAATAATAATTCATTACATTTATATAGCGCTTTTCTCAGTACTCAAAGCGCTATCCACACAGGGAGAAACTAGGAAGTGAACCCACAATCTTCTTACTGCAAAGCAGCAGCACTACCACTGCGCCACCTGTGAGGACGTTGTGCTTTCTAAGCTCTTATTATCACAACTAAAGATACATGTACTTATATGACAGCATGAACTGTTTGTAGATAAGGTTAGTCTTTTATTTGTGTCAACATATTGCAGTAGTTTTATTAAAAATAAGTGTCGGTCGTTCTAAAACCGTTCACATGTGAGATGCCCATGTCATCCCCGGGAGCCTGGGATTCCCGGGAATGAAATGTGGGATTCCCGAATTCCCGGGAATGGATAAATCTGGTCATGAATGAGGCCCCTTGGGTGGCGGTGGGGGAGGGGGTTACGTATCATGATCGTGACTGAGAGAATAAAATAAAAAAAACGGTAACTTTTACAAGTGCTAGAAATTTACACCTGCTGTTAAAGACTCAAATCATATGTATGTTTTTATTGTATAATATTAACAATGAGAGCAGCTCACTACTAAAAACGGTAAATTTGCGAGAGTCAGTATCGAACAGTGGCCTTTTGATAAGTCAACAGTTCTTACCACTGCACCATGGAAGCTGTTGTATTGTCCTTGTACCTTTTGTGAAAGTGTTTATTTGATATTTGGACTTCAGGCTTCATACATTATACAGTTCATGTCTACATTTTGTCATTTATTACTAAAACATTAAAAACATTTCTGTTTTAACAATGTGTTTACATAGATCTTTGCAGACACAAAACACGCATGAAATGCATGCGTTCCAAATAACGATTTGTTATTTACCCTCTACAACTCTAGTTACCTCACTCCCAGATAATCAAGGCTTGAGCTGTGAGAACTTTTTGCCCTTTCTGCGGCGGTGTGGAGGATGATATAGCAGGCTGCTTGTCTTGATCGAGACATTTACAAGACAAAAGACACTGATGGAGAGGTGCAAAGGAATTTAAGGTGGGCCGGAATTGCAAGTTTTTTTTGTAGGCTTTGGTAATTCTAGTGTTAAGTGTATATTTAAATTTAACAGATTATTTCCCTTCAATTGACCTCCACACATCCAACTACCTAATGTAGTCTTTTTCTTGTTACTGTCTGTTTCGTACTCAAAATAATTCTAGAGAGTACTTTTGTGACTATGACCAATTCTTTGCTGTATGTATATATTCAAAGTGTTTTCTTTCTAGCTAGCTGACAACTGTTAAGCTCATTAGGCTACATCGCTATATAATACATAATACACAGGCAGATACTGAAAAAACATTGGTTTATTTAAAAAAATAGAAACAACACTTTTTCATTTCCAAACATTTAATTTTATACCAATTATTTTGAGTTTGTAGTTTTAATTTCAGTTTACTTTTCATTTTTGATTCGGCTTTTACTTTCTTTTTTTCAAATAATAAAATGCTTTGTTACTAATTTTAGTTATAGTTCTCATTAATGATAATAAAGTTTGTGAACCAGGTGTGTTAGTGGTACACTTTAATAAATAAATGGTTTATTGGATAGTGTCCATATATATTCACTAGGAAATATTCATGGAAAGTTTTGGAAATAGACTTAAATAAAGTGTTCCATTAACAGTAAGAATTGGCTTATAACTAAAAAATTGGTAGAAATGGAGGTGATCCAGGAAATAAGACTGAGCTCTTGTCCAAATTACATGGTCATCTGCTGGCATGGTTTGCATCTCATTATTGTTTGGCTACTGGGTAAGGAAAAAAAATAAACAATTAACAGTACCTAACCTTAAAAAGCAAGTGAATTAAAGTAAAGGCAAAAGAAAACTGTTACTTAATATTACTGAAAAATGTAAGAGTGCAGAATGAAAACCACTAGCCACTGCAGCTCTCCAGGTTCCGAATTTCACACTCCTGGTTTAGGGATTGAAAACATAAATTCAAAGCTCAACACTATTTACTTTTTATCTCTTCCAAATACACTTCATATTTATACATTGTCATCTTTGCCTACAACATTTTTGAACATCTGCCCTTCACCGCCTCCATTTTCCTAAAATCAAAATAAAAAAGACTTTGAAAGTACTGCAATATTTTAATTTATTTAAAGCATTATGTAATTTAACTAGAATTATGGACTAAATGTTTTTTTTTCTTTCTTTAATAATAATAATTCATTACATTTATATAGCGCTTTTCTCAGTACTCAAAGCACTATCCACACATGGAGGAACCAGGAAGCGAACCCACAATCTTCCACAGTCTCCTTACTGCAAAGTAAGGAAGCACTACCACTGCGCCACCTGTGAGGACTTTCCCTTTATAACAATATACATTGCAGATTTTCTTTTATATAGCAGATGAGATCACTCCTGAAACAGTTGTGATAGCTTAAGGGTTTTCTTGTCATTAGATGTAAACTACATTTTTATAGATAATATAGTTAATGAAAGAGTTGTATTTTACAAGAAAATACAGCTCATCATATGATCTCACCATTTCCACTGTGAAACGTCTTAGCTACATAGAGAAGTATAAGGAATAAAGTATACAGATAAAACACAGAGAATTTATTTTAGGAAACAGTATAAACATATTAGGGCTGAAGTGATAATTTAATGTAATCAACTAATTGATGCAAAAAAAAGATAAATTGGTTCATAATTTCTTAATTGACTGATTGCTTCTGTGCCTTCCTCCAAATTGTGCATGAGGTTCTGTTTTTGAATAGGCTAATCATGGCAGCTGCTGCTCTGCATTTTCAAGTTTAGAGTATAGTCCTACCAGTATCATCCAGAAGTCTCCACTATGCAGGAGTATTTCACTAAAACAGCAGACAAAATGGGTGGTATTGTTCACTGCATAAAACACAGATACTGTTCAACGGTAGCACTATTTCTGTGCTTTAAAAACCTTTGTAGTTCAGAACAAGACATCAGTACCCAAAGTAACCCACCTACATTAAGCTGGTCGGAAATTGTTCTTTCAGGGATATGATGCTGATTCACTCAAATTCACACTAGTGAGAAGTGCTAGGATCAAAGTTAAAGCCACAGTATTTTTTGGATAAGATCAAGAAATACACTGTCAGTCTGCTAAATACAATTGACAGTTGCCACCTTTATCACTCTGACGTGCACTGGCAAAAAATAATATTTCAGTACACAGAGTAGCAAAATACTTTTGACTAGTTTGATAAATGCACTTGCTAGCTTGATTTCTGGCAAAGTTATATATTCACACTTTTCCAGAAATTTATGCCAGAGACATGTAACTCCTGTCATTTTGTGGATGTGAAAAAAAATTACATTTCATCAATAAAATCATATGCAAATATGACACCTTTATTATGTTATTTTTAGGTATTTTCCCCAGTTGATCAAAGTGTAAGTAAGCCACATTTAATAAACAATAAGGCTGACTTCCAAGATTAATTTTTAAATGTAGTGCAGTTGTCAAAGCTGATCTAAGTTGAAAGAAAGGTTTTGTAGTGCAACACATAGCACTCTGCCCTGAGGTAAGCTGCTGCTGGTAAGCTGGCTTCTTTGAAAAGAAACACACTTTCTACTGCAAATCAGATTGGATCAACTGGGTAGATAACGCAGCACAGTGAAATCCTTGTTCTCATGTTAAGTCTAAAAATCAGGACATAGGAAGAAGATTAAAGTAAGTAACTAAGTATTTAAAAATGGTATGTGATATGTGGTCCAACGGCTTTAGGCAGTTTTTAAATAAATAATTGCATCCAAGAATGTGTAGGAATCAGGCACAGGTATGTGTGAGCTCACTTCACTCTAGGGTTGGTTGGGGTGCCTGGGTGATGGAGGCAGGATCAAGGAAGCCTGTGCTGGAGAAACTGGATACAGGTAGTCAGGAGGGGAGTCTCAGGGCCAGCAGCCTGGAGCTGAAGAAGGGGCGCTCCTATTGAGCAATCGTCATCGAGTAGGAGCGTCCCGATATGCAGTGTATCCCGTAAACACCAAAGGACAGGCTGCAGGAGATTTGTGCAATTCAGCACGGTCCCCCACAGTTACCAAGGGTCCAGCAATGGGAACTTGAGCCTGGAAATAAAGGTTGACTGCACCTGTCAGCAGTCACATTTTAGAGGGAAGCATTGTGGGGCTTGTGTTTTAGAAGGAACAGGTCTGTTTCTGGATTTTATTTTAACCTCATTTTAATGGAACACATTTTCACTAGTTTTTATAGATTATTTATTTATTGAAGATTAATTCAAAGCACTGCGCTGTTCTGAACACTGTTTGTTTGTATTGATTTTTAATAAAAGTTCTTATCACCTTTGCACCAATCTCTTGCTGGCTGTGTTTGTCCTCATTTGCCTGGCTGGTCTCAGTTATGATTATTGATGATGGAGGATTAAAGAGGCTCCGTCACATAGTTTTTATTTAATAGCATTTTTAATGTCTTTGCAAATCTGTATTTGATATAATACAGTATGAAAACAGGCCTTGTCAGAATTTTAAATTAGTTATTTAGGTAGATAATTTTAATCTATTTATGACAGGTGTAAGCGCCATTTGTTAGTCAGTAAAGATATGTTAAACTGATTAAAGAATCTTCTTAGATCTGTTAAAATGTTTACATGCATTAATGCATAGACTATTGGAGATACAACCTCCACAAGCTAAATTGAAATGGAATATTCTAATTACTTCTTATCCTTATGACCTAAGTTTAGTCCCAGTTCATGATTTACCCTGCAGTTGGTAAGGCATGGAGAGCAAACAGTTTTCAAGCCATATTGACTATATTGACCATATTGAATGTGCAGCACATACAGAACGTACTGAATGTATTAAGTAAAGCATATGTAAGTTTGCCATAGAGAAATAACAATGTTTAAGTACAGAAAGTGAGTGAAGTTTAATAACAAAAAGTTAAGTTTGTCGAAGAAACATTTTTTCTTTTTTTGCCTTTTATCCTGCATGTTTCTCTGTTTTTGTGTGAACTGTTTTGATTCGAATTTTTCCTAAGCATTTTTTAAACAAACCTTAATGTGCTGAAAATTTTCTTTTGTTTATGGGTTTGACTCATCCTAGATCTTACCTTGCCAACTCAGTAGCTGCTTGATTTTGGGAACCTGGAAAAGATGCAGCTCCAACAAGAGATGAGCCATTAATTGCCCCAGTAAATAGCTTACTGCGCAATGACTACATGTGTTGTCTTGTCATTTTTGCAAAGATGCCAGCCGTGGTAAGCATTGGGTTTCTTTATAAGACTAGAGTCCCCAGAAGTGTGATGACTGGGTTTCCCACAGCTTTGGCAGTTCCTCCTTGAACATAGAATTTGATAGTCATGACCGGAAGGGCTAGGGCAATGAGGACACATAAGGAAGCAAGGTTGGTATAAACAGTTCTCAGTGCCTTTATTGAAACAGTGTTAAAAACAATAAATAGGGCGCAGTGCAGAGTTTTCTCAATAAAAACCAGTGTCCTTGTGAAGGTTAAAACCCCTGAATAAATAATCCATTAAGACAGGATCAGTTCCTTCCAAACTTGAGCGTCAGTGTGCTCTTCTCAAACCTCGTCTCCTTTGCTCACCCATGGGGTCTACTTAGTTGACAGAGATGAGATGCCGACAAGCACAGTCTATCTTTTTTGGGTTGCATCCCCATCACAATTTCTCAGCATCAGTGGGGACCCTGTTTCTTTATCCTTGGAATCTCAAAGTAGTGATCAGTCACTACCACTTGTTGTTAATTCCCTCCTCAGTTGCTTGTTAATCATTAGGACTCATCAGTTTTGGGAAATGCATCCCTGAGCAAGATGGTGTATGCCAAGGGAATACAGGACAAATATTATAATAAAGAGCACAAACTAGTTCACTTTGTATACTAAAACATGGTCTTGCTGAGCAGATGCCATATATCTATTGCCACAGACAGTGTCTGCAAAATTTAGCATCTAAGTGGTTAAGTGTAATTGTATAGGAAACGAAATTTAGATCTAAACCCTAAAAAGTGGTGGAAGGGTGCAGATATCAATACTGTTAAATACTCTTAGATTTTCTTACATATAGTGATGTTTAAAAATCAGCATACCTATAAATGAGAAAAAGGCTATTAACAACACTGCTAGTAATAATTCTATTAATGATAGCAGCATGCACAACATAATATGCTAATAGAACAATAGCAATAAGGCTACTGTGCAATAAAAGCTTTGCTGTTTCTAAAATCTGAAAATGCTAGTAATTCAATATTACTTATGCTATTAAGCCCATCTGAACTCTATTAATATAGAATATTGTGCAGTTTTCCGTATTTAGAGAGAAAGTGGAAGGAAAAAAAGTGGATATTGTAGCATGAGAGTAAGAAAACTAGCAATAGTCATTCTTCTCTTAGCATGAAGCTGAACATTGTTTGATGTTACAAGTATTTTAAGACATCACGACAGCAGTATTTCTCCAGCTGTACAACAGAACCTACCAGAGTATGCTATAAGTATAGCTATTAGTAAGTATATTGAATTAACTGACATAGTATTAACAAACATACAGTAAATGAAACTAGCTATAATATCAGTAAATAATATTGCCTTAATATTGATACAGTGCTAATGATTCAAGTGCTTCAAAGTTAAAAATATTTTATTACTCACAGAAAACTCTTTTCTTTCCTTTATCTGTCATGAAAAAAATTGTTCCCGTCTTATTTTTATATCGCCATTCATGCTTCATTTATTCAGTCAGCATAAAGAATTTTCAAGGCCTTCTCATCCTCTTCAGGTTTGTTAATGTGTGCGTTTGATCTGCAATAGCCAATTTCAGTCAAGGTAGATGCATAAGGCCATAACCAATTCCTGACTTACATAGTTGCTCTGTACCTTGAAAAACTTTCCTGGAATGTTTTAAAAATATGAGAAATCCAAAAGAAATCTGATAAAAATAAAATTATCTTGTCAGGCAGGTTCCCACCAAGTTTTTGATGTTCTTTATAAATTTAAGGATGTGGATGGTTTAAAATAAAAAAATAAAAATTAAAACAAATAAAAAAACACTATTTCAGTGAAAAAAACTATATATTTTTTAACAAAAAATATTTAGACTTGAAAAAATGATAAATTACACATATAATGATTACCTTAAAAAAGTAGTAGCTTGGTAGTTTTTTTTCCTCTTATAACCCTCTGATGGTGTTTCCTGGTGGAATGACCAACAGACGTCTGCCTATACAGACTCACTTTAACATTTGTCTGTTTGAACAATGTCAAGAGAGAGCCGCTCCTCATGTTTATCAGATACCGTTCCCCATGTTCTCTGAGAAAATGTTCTCTGAGAAAAATCTAAGAGTGTTGGAAAAACATTTTTAAAGACTACCTTTAAAAGCTTGTTAGTGGGACAGACAAGAGACTTAAACATACCACTCAGCTAACTGTGGCCCCAACTATTGCAGTACCTGAGAGGCTTCATGCATAATGAAGCTGTACACCTGTAAATATAAAACATAGAAGTAAGAGACTGGGGAAATAAAAATGGATAAAGACAGGAAATCAAGATGTAGCCCGTCTACTCCAACTGTGTGTAGAAAGGGGCCCTGAGTTCTTTACTCTAATGTCTAATTTGTTAGGATTCTACTTACTTTAATATTTTACGTCTCGGGTTACATTGAACAAAACATTATTAATTCTATCGATACACCGGTTAGATAATAACAAATAATGGTAAAAGAAATTACCTGTTAACATTCGTTCCTAACCCAATAGTTTATTTTATACAAACTTATAATAAACACCTGGAAACTGGGTTATAAAACAATAATGAACTCCCCATTTAATTATAAGTCAACAAACACAATGAATAAACTGAAAATAATTAGGAACTATATTACACTATTAATACTAAAATAAAACACATTCAGTCTTGTCACTGTATTTGAAACAAAATGTTGCAGGCCTGATTCGTGGCTTGGGAGCGTTGCGACCAAAAACTTATCAGTCCTTTCACTCCAACAGGAGCAATAAAATAAAATGAAAAAGGTACCTTACTTGGCAATGTTGTTATTAGTCCAACAAATCCTTCTGACCTCTCTGCCTCTGTCTATGCACAGGTAGCTGCTGTTTAGTGAATCCAAAAATGTCTCCGTCATCCAAATAAGCAAACGTCCACCATTAGCGTGTTGAGCTGAGTTAACTCCTGCCTCTGGTAGTTCGCTCCGTTTCTCCCCTCGTTGAATTAACAAGTCGTTCCTCACCAGATAGACCCTGCGAATATCTAATCGAACTTCTTCGTCTATCTCAGCAGTTTGTATGCCAGTAAATTATCTGGTTGATAATTTATCTCTCAAACTTTTTTATACACCACCTCGGCATCACGCTCTCTTTTTTCTTCTTCTCTTCCACCTTCTCTCCTACAGCCCTTCCGTTTTTACTACCACTTCCGGTTATCAAAATAAAAGTCTTCATAACTACGTAAAAGAACTACAGGTAAAATTCCGTTACAACGAACTCACAGGGACCTAAAAAGTATTTCGTTGTAACGAAAATTTTGTTGTAATGAGATTCTGTATTTGTTACTATAGTGCTTTCTTTAACTTGTATCCAGGCGTTTGCAATCATTTCAATAGCTTCTTTCACGTTAATTTTAATCTCCTCCTGCCTACAAGTTATGCTGACGAGAATTTTTCTCAGCATTTCCTTGCCATAATACACTTTCAGGGTGCGAATGATGCCCAAAACCAATGGCTGAAGCGCTGCTGTGCAATTGGGAGGGAGGGATTCAATGCAAACATTATCTAAATGTGGAAGCATGTTGTGGGCTGCACAGTTATCAGTCAGGAGCCGAATCATTATTTCTTTGTTATATTGTGAGGTTTCTGAACTCTTTTGAGTTATCGCGCACTCTTTTGAAGAGGAAGATATGTTTGCATTCTTTTAATTGTGAGACGGATTTGTCATCACCGTCTTGTCAAGGAGCACGTTTAAACTTTTGAAAAAGAGACATGTTTGTTTGCATTGTTTGAATAAAGTTCCTGGATCTACAATCTTCTGTGTTTCTGTGCAAATCTGTGACCCAAGCATGATGCTGTTTACTTTGGCGGAGAGACGCAGCATATCTGCTATTGCCCCGTACAGACGTGGAGATCGCACTTCGGGATGCTCTTCAGCTTGCTGTCCAGTTGGGGGAGGTCCCAAGAGAGTTTACAAACCTCACATTTTCTTGATTGAGTGCTGCATTAATAGGAATGTTTCTTGAACGAGAATCACTGAACCACATAAAAACGGCTTTTTCGACGTTTTCAAATGCAGCAGTTCACATATGTTTGAAACCCGAGATTTTTGTACTTTTTTGCTCTGTTTTTCAAGAAAGTTGACAGCTTCGATAGCGAAATTTTGAATTCTCTGGCAACGTCTTTTTTTCTTTTTGCCGCAATCGAGAGCTGCAAAAATGTAAAGTTTTTTTTTTCTAATATGAACTGTTATCGTTTTTTTGTGTCTGCCGTTTCTATAGGAGGGTGACAATGAGTTAAATTCCAATGGATGTTTTTCAAATGTTGACAATCAATAAGCAAAAGTTATCACTGAAAACGCAGGAAACAAAAAAGGCAAAAAAAATAAATAAACAGTAGGGCCTACGAGGAAAGTTCGAAGAAAGAAAAAAAAAATAGAATGTTTCTGTTTAGGGATCATTGTGCACAACTGAGCTGCGGCCACAGAACTAACTGCTCTGTGGATGATTCATTCAGGCATTTCAAGGTCTTTTGTGCACTTTGTTGTAATGAAAGTATCTACTGAATGTACTTCGTAGTAATGAGATTTCTGTAGACTCGTGTCATATGGGGAAGCTGTCAGGACCATAAAAATACTTTGTTGTAATGAAAATTTCGTTGTAACGGAATTTTACCTGTATTACACTAAAATTAACAGTTTACAACACAACATTTACATTTTTACATTAATTAGTGATTTAAACACATTTCTACCTGGGCTACAAAGAGAAAACAAAAAAATATATAAAGCAAAATGTAAACAATGAGGTACTTCTATAATCCTATAGAGTATAAGCAATGTGAATCTTTGTTGTACTGTATATCCCAAGGAACCTATTATTAAATATTAATGACTCAGGGTCACATGATACAGTGCGTGCTCTTTCCCCATCTATAATAGCTACAGTTAGGAGAAAGAAACCCAAGGTAGATTAAGGATATTTATAATATTCATTTTCACTTAAGGTTTTGGTGTTTTAGTTTTGTTGATCTGTTTCACCTGCTTTCTATGGTATTGAAACTTATCCTGCTTCTTAAGTATAGGCTGATGACTTTTTGAATCCTCCATTTCCTGTTTTTTTATCACTTTTTACATTTAAATAAACTTAGTGAAAACCTTGCTATGTTTGTAATAGTAACATTAATACCAAATACTGTATTTTATTTGCACAAGCAAATTAAAATTAGTGTACAATATATGTAAACTCAACTGCCTTCTCAAGTACAACCCATCTGAAACTATGTAACTGAAACAATTTGTGGTTACTGGTGTGCTGTAGATTTGTAGTAGATTTCACCTGAAGCTGATTTTTTCAGACATGCAAGGCTGTAAAGCATAGTCTTACTCAAATAAATAGGCCAAAATGAAATCTTAACAACCAAAAACTACTTTTGTCAGTGAAGTGTATTCTGGCTGCGGTGGGCTGGTGTCCTGCCCAGGGTTTGTTTCCTGCCTTGAGCCCTGTGTTGGCTGGGATTGGCTCCAGCAGACCCCTGTGACCCTGTAGTTAGGATATAGCGGGTAGGATAATGGATGGATGGATGGAAGTGTATTCTGCAGCAACCCACAGCCAGAATTCAGGCAGTAAAGCAGAAACTAGTCCTGTCAGACATCTGTTATGGCTAAGATCAGAAAACAATCACATGAAACTCTGAAATGCAAGGACTAGTTGTCTAATCCAGTTATACTCTTTTTTTTTTGTCTGCTCCCTGAAGTACTTTCATTGATGTAGATTGTTCCCATTGAATTGGTTGAAGTGAAGCAGTTATTAAGATAAGGCTTAGGAAAAAAATCTCAAGTTCAAGTGAGCTCACAAACACCATATTCCAGTGGCATGCAGGGGTTTCAGAGCGGGTGATGACATCCATATCGGGGTGGGGGGGCATCCAATCCAAAGAGTGTTGCTCTCTAGAAGAGCCCTATTTCGAAAATAATTTTAATTTACTGTGAACAAATTTAAATTATTTAAGTTCACTTTCAGCGAAGCACTATGACTTCTAAGCGCTAGAAGTGCTCACACCGGGCCTGACCAGGCCCCGCGCAGTGAAAACATTATGGAAAGTATGTTTATTTCACATGGGACAGGAAATTGAATCCACGAGTCAAACGACCTTGGAAAGGGCTTGAGCAACAGACAGATGCTTTGCTCCCTATCCTTCCCTCAGTCCCGTATGCGCTGTGAACGTGTTAAAGGTCATTTGTCCAACCTTGATGCAGTGAAGTGTTTTTCGGAGACTGAGTTTACCTCACTTATTTCATCTCTCGTGTTCTTTTTCTAGTTAGTCCAGCAAGGTAAGTCGGAGAAATATGTAGTCTGTATAGCCAATCTGGGTTATATTATAATTCTTGCATGTACAGAAGTTCGGTCTAGGTTCTTGACCTTTCACATGTAAGCTTTATAAGCACACTAAAGTCAGGTATTGTTATAAATGGTGACGATTATACATTACAATATCTGACTATTTTTAATTATTGCTACAAACGAATTACTACTAAAAAAAATTCTACAATAATTCTAGTATAAATTCTTTCATAAGGGCACCAAAACACTTGCGCTGGCCCTACATACGTTTATTTACTGTACTGAAACAGCTACATTAGAAAAGCTACAGCTACCTTAATCAATTTTTTTTTTGTGTTTCACCAGGAAAGACTACATTAATCAAACTCCCATCAATGACGGGCTGCAAGGTAGTAATAATTTAACAGTAAATTATCATATTTAATTCCGGACTCTGACTTGCAGAAAGAGAAGGAATGTTCTCTTCAATAATATTCGACTATACTATACTCCTTCCTGACATTAGTCATCAGAAGCAAATATCAGTCATTTTTAGATTTTTGCATGGACAGTGGGGCCCCGTACAATGACTGTACCGAACAATGGCACCACATTTTTACCCAACGACCCAAGATTGCCCACACAAAAAAAAAAAACTGAAAAAACATGGTCACACAGGCAAAAAAGGCCATTTTTGTGGTGTTGTGTTTTTTAATTGTTTTGTGCTGTTTTCAAGTGTTTTACATATTTTTCAAGTGTTTTTTAGTGTTTTATTATTCCAGCTGAATTAATAAGGAGAACATCTTGAATATTCGAGGGCTCATGCGGAAATGAGTGACTAATTGAGCCCAGTTTTTTTGACTCACTGTTCTCTGCCTTTTGCTTTAAGACTGGACAAGGATGTGATATCGAAAAGAAAATTAAAGGTGTAAGAGAGTCTATGCTTACGAATGAAAACGAAAAGGCATCTTATACTCCTTGTGCCCTTCTTCTTATTTTTTTTTTCAATTCCACATATCACAGATGAAGAAACCTCAACCAAGTGGAGCACAGAACAGGAAAAAAAAACAGGACCAGAGTTGAAGAAGAGTTCCATCAAAGAGGAGCATTAGATTCCTGGATAAAAAGATGAAGTAGGAGAAGTAAAAGATGATGCGTGCTCAGAGCCGCAGGATTCTTCTGATAAGGAATCAGCTCAGACAAAACATAATATTGTCCCTTCTCAATCTCATTGTCAGGATGATGATTCATCTGAAGAAGATAATGGAGATTTTAGCACATTTTTGCAGAGACACGATTTTGGCTGTTTGACAAAACCGATTCCAGATAAACTGAAGATGACAATAGTGCAACATGGTCCAAAAAGATATCATAACCTAAACCTAAATTTAGCCTGTGTTCATGCAAGTGAGGTACAGCCTGTTGTTGTAACATTTTTTGGAGTTCTGGAAAGACTGTTTACCTTTTTTTTCTTAATCTAGTTCCCATTGGGACCTGTTAAAATCATTTATCTCTCCGGCAGTGAAAAGACAATGTAAAAATTGATGGAGCTCCCGCTATGATGCTGTGCAAGTAATTCACGAAAAATGTAACAACATTATTGCATGCCTTGAACACCTGCTGGAAGGAGAATATTCTAGAAAAAGCAAAGCTGATACAGGATCGCTTCTGAACTCTATTCAACAGTTCCCCTTTATAGGTTTATTAAACTTTTGGTACCCAATTTTATCATCAGTTGAGAGAGTTTCCAAATGCTTACAGGATCCAAAAATGGGGTTCCATGAAGCTTCTTGTGATTTAAAAAAGTGTGAATTTGAAAAATGATGAAATTATTCAGAATGCAATACATTCCGCTAATGAATATTGTGAAAAATGGGAAATACCAATCATCTGAACAAGGCAAAAAAGAATAATGCCGGGAGAATCAGCAGGAGATATTGGACTAATGACATAGCAAAAAATGAATAGAGTTATGGTAGAGATTATGAACCTTCAAGACCTTTGAAACCAATTTTCATTTCTTCTGGATTTGCATTTAATCACAATTGCAGACGAAAAAGAAAGAGAGACATTAAAAAAGGAGTGTTCAGCCTTGGCAGATTACTATAATAATTATGTGACAGCAATTCAATTATATAATGAAATTATTGACTTTGTGATGCTCCTTCGAGCTGGGGGGAATACAGTTCCCCCGATCCTAAGGATGCTCTAGAGTGGTTAGTACAATTTGGAAGGGAAGTCTTTCCCACTATTTGCATTGTGTACATATTAATGCTTACCATCGCATTTTCAATCGCAAGTTGTGAAAAATCATTTTCAAAATTGAAATTAATGCAAACTCATCTGAGATCTTCCATGTCACAAGAGCATCTGATCAACCTGGCTTTAATCAGCATAGAAAAAGAATTCCTCATAGATGATGTAAAAAATGCAGTAGTTCAATTGTTTTTGGAGAGGAGATCTAATTTGGGGAAATTAACTTAAATGAATATTTAATTTGAATAAAGTGCTTATTTCTTATTTATTATGCCTTTCTTTATCATATTCATATGCCTTCTTTAGCATTCATTTTGACAGCACCTCACCTTAGGGGGCATATAATCAAGGAGTTCGCCCCAGGCATCTTCTAGCCTCTGCACATCACTGCCATATTCATTTACAGAACAACAACACAGACAACAACAGTTGTACTGTCACTATTACAAATCATTTAAATGTGATAGGGGGAACATTTTTTGTACAATAGGTGATTTTCTTTTTCACTTAGGCAAAAAACATGTAAATAATAAATATAAAACCCAATAGATGAAGGGACAATAGGCACCCTTTGTTGAGATGGGGTGATAAGTAAAAAGTAAAATTTCCTAAATAATTCAGTTATAGGTTATTGTTGATGGCTGTCTACAGGACATAGATATTTACTTGTCACCTGCTTTAAACATCAGACTGGTATCTCCTCAACATACAATATTGTGATACAGAACTGTCTGCTTTCTTTGAAGATTAACGAGTTCTGGGTACATCGTTTTTTAATCAGCATATAGTGGTATATGTACTTCTCGATAGCTGACAACAATACGATTGTTTAACCAATGAAAATGTGCTTACACTATTGCTAAGCAAAGGAAATTGGTATGGAACATTGTTTAATCAATTGTCATTTGATCTAAGCAGAGACTGAAGCAATTATATACTTCTGGGCAGTGGGTGGTGTAAAAAGGGATGGTCCACCAAGAATGCTGTCAAGATCACTCACAGAGAGCACGGGAACTTGCACGCAGACATTGGTGCGTGGCTGACAAGACTGGAGGCACACGGACAGTGACTCCGACCTCCAGGGAGGAAGAGACCGTTTCACTAGAGAGATGCTGATTATGGTCAAGCAAGAGAGGCAAGACTCATGAGGTGACCAAGCGAAAGTGGCAGACAAGAAGCGAGGCATGCCTAGGTCGTTGTAGCAACACAAGGAACCCAGAAAGACCAAGGAACCAAAAAGAATGCTCACTTCACAAGGGAGAGACACTGACAAGGATTCGACAAGTTAACAAGACTTCTGTTGGGAAACAAGCATTCGGCAGAGTGTTTCAGTAGGACAATGGAAGATTAATTGTTATGGTTACAGAGCTCACAACTTGGAATTCAAAGTATCAAAGATTATATCCTCTACTGTTACTGCTACGTTAACAGACTGTAGAGTGTGGACTGTTTGCTCTCTTTTTAAAAGGTTTTCACTTCTGAAATTTTTAGATTCTTATCTACTTTTATCTTTTTGGTGGATTTTATATTGTCTATTATTTTCTTGAAACTGCTACTGTGTCTTTCATTGTGTGTTTACTCACTGTCCAAACAAAAGAAACCTGTGTACTATTATCTTTAAATTTCAAGACTTCCCAGACTCTTAACAACACTGGATGGCATAGTCTGATATTTTAACTGTGTTTAGGTTTTACTAACTGTAAATGTGACCTAGACACTCATCACATAATAAAAAACATTTACATTTTTCAGGAAACCCAGCAAGAAAGATTCAACATGAGTGCAGGCTACTAAAATACTGAGAAACCAGTTGACCTCTTACTTTAACTCTTGAGTTTGATTAACTTAGTTAGCACAGAGTCAAAGGACTCTTGCAGTAATCCAAACATGTAGCTCTGTCAATGAAACACCCAGTTATTAAGGATCTGTATCACTTCTCTACCAAGTTGTTAATTCATTGATATCCAAATCAAGAAATAATTTTTCCATGAGTAAAAATGAATGGTTCCGACACTGTAAAGCTGAACCATCAATTACATAATGGCAGAAATATACCAGAATGTATCTTTTTTTCCTTAACAAAACACAATTTTTCAGCATATAGGAATAGACCATTTTAATTGGATCTTAAAACCTGAGAATATAGTTAGAAAGTATGAGCAATACTCTATCCAGATCACTTCTGATTGCTTGCACACATACAGTAGATACAGAGTAGTCCTGAGAAGACCCAGTATTTGTATAGAAAAACCAGTTATGATGTTCTGGATCCAGGGAATAATGTTCACGGAAGGAAAGTGCAGACCATCAAAGGGTAATTTTGGTTAAGGTAGAGATAATTGTTTTTAGTCCCAAGATAAATTTCTAGAAATGTAACTGATGACCGCTCTGGTATTTACAATTCTGCATTGCTATTTTCTACTCTAGCTTATATATTTTTGGCTACTTATTTTTCTTATTATTCAGTTTAATTCCTCCCATCTGCAAATCCAATATTAAAATTTCGCTACTGGCTATCATTATTCCTGGCATCAAAATTAACTACACATGTGCAAAGTAACCTGTAGTTAAACTGACAGTAAAACATTCACATTATTGGCAAACATTCCCAATATTTGGAACTAAATTATCATATTAATTCAGCAAAAGCACTATAGATGCCTCCTTGAAAGCCAAAACATTGTTGTAATTTTTCTGGTCTAATAATTCAGCACAGTGTAATGAACTCAACCTCAGGTAGTCTTGCCTTTGAGCTGTTTTTTCAAACATTTTTAAATAGTCCATGTTATGAGATGTGTAATCTTCTGAAGGTGGTATGTGACTATGGGAATGAATGATGCCAAATCACACCTTTTATTCAATTTATGTTGTTTTTTTTTAAATTATGTTATTTATGTTAATTATCTAATTATAGTTGTACTTTTAAAAGAAGGCATCAAGTCTCATCTTGATGGGCTTTCAATGTCATTTGTGTAGCTTGTACACTGAAGTTTACATCAGTGGTGCTACAGATTTTTCTGATAAATGAACACTTTGTCAAAGTGAAAGGTATGGCAGACCACCAGCAGCCAACTGTCACTTTATAGCATAAATTACTTGTTAAATTACCAAATTTATTTTTGTAAATGAACTTAAGTGAAAATTTTACATTTTATTATATGAGATTTCCAGCCAGTGATCTGTAATACATTCCTGAAGATAGTGTAAAGGAATGCAGATTGATGACACTGATGCAGCAGAAGTGGCTTTTGCCATGGAATTAAGCAACAGTTTTTTCCAGAGATGGATTCTCTAAGCTGATGTCAATATGGATTTAAAGAGTCTACCTCAGCAACAGAGAGTGGTTGGATAAAAGGGAGACTGTGAGTTTAAAGAAATGTCAATAGAGAGACTAATAATAATAATAATAATTATTATTATTATTATTATAATAATAATAATTTCTTACATTTATATAGTGCTTTACTCACTAGTCAACGCACTTTTCATAGTGAGTGGTTAGCCTCTTCAGCCACCACTAATGTGCAGCCTCCACTTGCCATTATTGCAGCAGTATGCTCACTACAAATTAGCTATTAGGTGGTGAAGTGATGAGAGAGATAGTTAGCCATTTAGGGACTGGGGATGATTATGAGGCCAGAATGCTTAGGCCATGGAGGGTTATTTAACTTGGACATCTTTACAAAGGATGCCCTGGGATCTTTTATGACCACAGACAGTTGAGACCTCAGTTTTACATCTCATCTGAATGATGACTCAATTTTTACAGCCCAGTGACCCCATCACTGCACTGGGATCCACATTCAGACCACAGGGTAAACACCCCCTGCTGGCCTCATCAATACCTCTTCCAGCAGCGACCCAAGCTTCTCCTAGATGGTCTCCCATCCAGGTACTGGCCGGACCCGAACATACTTAGCTTCAGGTGGATGACCTCTTCTGAAAGTGCATGTGGTATGGCTACTGGAGTAATCCCTACCAGTGGGCAGGAGTGGAAGAAAGCAGAAAGGAGAGGAATTGAGTTACAAGTTATCATATGTAGTAAAGGCAGATGAAATGCTCCTTGGTAGTTGCTTCATAGTGATTGCCTTTAACCTTAAAGCAGGAAAGCTAATTTAGAAATATGGGTTGGGTAGCATGTAAATATAAATAAATATACCCAAGTGACAGAGACATAAAGTGAGTTTTGAGTGGTGTCACATTGTCTCATCTTGGTGCTCTATACACTATTAGATTAACATCTCTAGATTAATACTACGATAACATTATTCAAAACTTTATTAGAGAAATAAGTAATTCAAATATTATATATATTATTATTATATAAATGATTCAGTAATTCAAAAAATAAGTGGACTGACATCCATGATGTGACTGTGGTGGATTACAAAGTAAGCTAAGATTGGAATTGTCACCATTAAATGAACCATTGAATGATCTGTCACAGATCTGCAGTAGATAAATTCAAAAGATGATGCCAAAAATATTGTAGTGGCAGGCATATTAAGATGTAATTGTCTGCGTCCTGCAGCTGAAGTTAACTTCTGGGATGATCTTTTATAAAAGGCCTTTGCTAGGACTCTGAAATATTTTATTCCAGTGGTCTTATCACTTTTTTAATGATTATGGGGAATTTAAAGGAAACAGAGAGAAAGAGACCAATGAGAGCAAGGAGTGGATGGAAAAGGTGGAACAGGTGGGTTACTGGTTAAGTAGGAGTGGAATAGGAGTGAAACTAGAATCACTTAACAGACTAGACTTAATGATTATATTTGTTGTTGGAGGTCAGAGGCTGCCTAATTTGAATAAAACAATAAAAATGCCTGTATAAAGAAAAGGTAAAACTGTTGATTTTGTGTGCTTTCCCCGGTTTTCCACCTTGGTGCTCATTACAGTATTTTAGAGTGACTTAAGTCAACTGCAACAAGAATAACATAAGAGTGAAAAGTAAGCGTTATTCCAAGGTGAAAAACGGTAAAAATTGAAACAAAGTTGTCTGAGAAATAAAGAAAAAAATCAAAATCAAAAAGGTAATGAGGTCAAAGACCAAAAGCACCAAAATAAACCAAATCGCCAAAACCCAATACATAACCCAGAACTTTAGTTAAACTTCACGTGAGGTCATGTTTCTAGAGGCTCAGGAAAGGCTTTGAATATTGACACAAAGGATTTCAAATTATCCACAATCTTGGACACCACAAACAGGACAGCAGTGGTTTAAATATGATCACAACAAAGGGCAGTGATTTCATGCTAATATTTGCCTAGCAATGGGCTGTTTTTATAAGCAATGGAAACCGAAAAAGGTGGTGAAAAAATAGTGGAGCAGTAAAGTCGACAACAAAGTGAAAGTGAAATTTTAATTTAGCAATGTACAGAATATCAGAAAACCATAATCGTAAGCATGTTTAAGTATGAAAATTGAGTGCGACTAATATATCAGTGTGATTTAAACGTCAATTTTTGCTCAGATACTATGACTGTCATGTTGAGCTGCTGTTTTATATAATTAGATTCTTCCATGTGGACAACAGGTAGACTCTGCTACACAATTTGAGAGCCACTGGTCTAGCAAGAATCAAAGCACTGTGCCTCAGCAGCACAATCAGTATCTCCTTTAAAGGTATTGTTTACCACTGTACTGCTATTAATTTGGAACTAAGAAAAGGTAAGCATTTTTAAAACAACACATTATGGATGTTTTACAAATTGTGACTTAAAAATAACATATTTGTTTAGGCAGATAGTGTGGTTTAAAGCATAGAGTGTAAGACTTTTATACAAAAAGCTGCAAGTGCAATTTATGGCCTTTGCCAATTCCTCAAAGTCTAGACATTTTACATTACTCAAATTTCTTGGTTATGTACTAATCAGCAGGATATATTTTAGCCTTCAGTACTGGAAAAAGTCCATAAGTAGGTCTCATTGATTAACTATTCACACATTTTTGGCCTTTAGCATCTAGCAGATTTCACAATGATTACTTTTGGGAGACTAGAGCCTGTAAGGCAAAGCCTGAGGTAATAAACATATTTAAGAGTATTTTTGTACCACAAAGTTTATCTTATATAAGGTGATCTGAGTTTATAAATTATATGTTAGCCTTGTACTGACAGTTCCTTTAACTATAAATTGATACTAGAGTATTGTTTTCTGCTCACCCACTGTCAAACTCCACTTCCAGTTTCTGTTCAATTCAGTGAACTCCTTAGATGTACTTGCTTTTTACAAGCAATATCTTTCTTAATGTATTTATTTAAACAGAAAAGCTACTCCTGTGTACAAAAGGAGCTTTTAGTTGGTTTCTGGCCTACAGGGAACCTGCCACAATCATCTTGGAGACAATGGCATTCCCATATGACCCTGATCAATATGACAGCAGTTTGCAGCTGCTGAGTCCTTTTTCTTTAACAGCAGTTAATTCTTACCTAACCACCAACAGGGCAATATAAAAGTAAACTGGGGCTGCTTACTTTATGGTTCTGCTTGAATTAGCTGGAGTTATACTCTAGCTGTTGTCATGGATGTTCAGGTGCTGCAAACCTGAAATTACAGAGTAGACTTTGCACGGACATAAATAACCTAGAATATAAAGCCTAGAGGTTATATTGTCACTTTCTAAACTAAGCCTGTTTATTTCCTAGAATCAAATTAGCCAGTGCAAATATATCAAATCCAGTACTGCCCCGTCTAGTACAATTAAGGATTATATAACTCAGTTTGTTCTGATTTAATGTTCTATTTTCTACTGAAGGACTCCCATAGGATTGTAAGAACCATTAGTATAATAATATGCCTATATTATTGTATAAGTATCAGTTGATCAGCCATGTCTTTGTGTACAATAAGTAGGTGCTCTATTAGTTTGTCTTGCCTCTAGCTTTAATTCCGTAAAGGTTAGTTGGGTTAGATGATTGCTGTCTAGCAGGACATGGTGCAACAGTTTTTTGACCATTTTAGTTGGATATAGCTTTAAAGTAAAGGAAATTGTATTTTTGCAAATATGTTTTTGATAAGTTTAATAAGAGTTATGTTCTTTAATTTACCTGTGTTTTGTAATAAAGTTCTTTAAATTATATGGAAAATGTTACTAGTAGTTTAATGCATCAGAAATCTTCTGTCATGCTTAAAGTGGCAAAGAGAATCACAACTATACAGTTTAGTCAAAAACTGATTCTTCTTGGACTTTTCCAAGATAATGGTGTAAACAAAACAGTTTTTTGCAGTACATATTGGATTATAAATACTAAATAATATAACAAAGAAAGAACTGTTTATTGGAATAAAAAAGTACTCATTTTTTTCCTGCATCATTGCTAAGGAGCCATCATGTTGCTTTTGTGAGAAAACGAGAGGTTTTTGCTTTGTACAAACAGTGCAAACACATCTATTTAACTGTTGATTTGTATTACGTCATTAACTTGAAATACATTAGTGAACATAGTGCAGAGATTAAAATGCATCCCAAAGAGAAGGATATATGCAAAAAGAGTAGTTAAGCTCACTTCTAAAGCGCAAGAGGAAAGGCTGAACCAGCTAATAGGAGCTCGGAAGGCTATGTTGGACGCGTTAACGTAAACGCTAAAAGAGATTGAAAGTTTAACGGAAGATGCTGGCAATGTTGAAATTGTGTCCACAATGTTGACTGTGTAGTTCTCAAAGCTATAGTGTAGTGTAGTTTTCTGACGTTCATAAAGAAGTAAAGGCACATACGTCTGATGAAAAAATAATTTAGAATCAAACTGTGTGGTTTGAGCCAAAGTCCAATGAGTTTAAATACTTTGTTTTAAAGGTGGAGAACTGGATAAAAGGGGTTCAACATCAATGTGAAGAGGCATAGAAATGTGGCGCTGACAACCAGCTAACTGATAGCGCTTCAATGATCGCAGTGGAATAACATAAGTCGTCCGACTTTGGTTTTGTCCACCACTTCATCTGCTAGATTAAAAATAAAAGCTGAATGAGGACCGCTGCTAGCCTGTGCAAATGTGCTGGAGCAAATGTAGCATATTGAATGGGCAGAGGCTCAGCTTAAGGCAAAGAAAAAAGAGCTGCAGTTACAAACAGCCATCGCTGAAGCCGATGCTAAGTTACAAGTATTGTAGTGTATGTGAATCTGCACGAAATTCATCCAGAAGGCTGCATGAAGAGACTGATGTTTTTAAAAGTGATAGGAGCACTGAAGTTAATATCACTCAGGAAGCATTTAATGATTTTGTTGGTGTTCATGTGGAAATGCCACAGACAATTAGACAGAAAGGAGTACCAGCTAAATCAGATATTTCTCTGCTATCAGAACGCATCAGTAAATCAACTAATCAGCAGTGATTCAAATGCTCAGGACTTGCTTCAAATCATGCAACAGAAGAATGTCATTACTGATCTCTTGGTGAAACAGCAGAGACTGTCTTCTCTTCCTCAGTATACTAGTGGACAACCAAAGGTACTTGTGTGCAGTTGCCAGCATGAGGAGGCAAAGAAACTACTACATAAAAATGTTGGGAATGAATACATAATTTCTACAGTATGTGCTGAAAAAGCTTTGAACTGGCCAATTATTAAATCAGAAGACGTGAAAGCTTTAACAACATTTGCACTTGTTCTCATTAGTTGTTGCAACACCATAGACAGTGTAGAATACTTAAATGAAATGAATTGCTCAACTGCTATGTAGGTTATTGTTTCCAAGCTCCCATACAAGCTGAGATAAAAATGGAGGGGCATTGCTTGTGAAATGCAGAAAAGCAGTGACAGGAATGCTAAATTTACCGATTTAGATAATTTTGTAGACAGGCAAGAAAAGATTGCTTCACAACGATTATATGGAAATATTCAAGAGGCTGCAGTAGCAAAAGGTGTTGGTAAGACTATTGGCAAGCCAAGCCCAAAGTATAAAAAGGAGAAAAGTACTTTTGCTACAAGTGTGAAGTCTGTGCCAGAGCATAAAGAAAAGGAAGTAAAAATAGATTCTGCAAATAACAGTTTATCTTTTGTCATAAAGAGCATAGTTTGGAATTTTGCAAATCACTTAAGTAGAAATCACACCACGATAATCTTGATTTTCTGAAGTCAAAGAGCTTATGTTTTGGGCGTTTGTCAGAGGGCCACTTAAGTGAAAGTTGTCACCAAAGACTAAGCTGTCAGAAGTTCTCACTGAAACACCCCACTGTTTTACTATTAGATAGTAAAGTAAAGGATTTAGCACCATCTAGTGGAAAAGCTGAAAATAATGCATCTCCTGCAATTAGTGCATCGGTCAACTTGGACGGTGAAATTTGTGGTTACACAGCGACTGGGAACAGGAATCGTGCTGTTGTAGTTGTTCCAGTTAAAGTGAAATCAAAGAAAAGTAATCACTTTATTGTAATGTACGCATTTCTAGATCCAGGGAGTTCAGCAACATTCTGTACTGAAGATCTTCTAACAGAATTAAAAGTAACAGGTAATACTAGGGTGTTGTACCGTGTTTGCCATTATGAATGTAGAGAAAAAGCCAAGCAAAATGACACCTTTTATTGGCTAACTAAAAAGATTTCAATATGCAAGCTTTCGAGGCAACTCAGGCCCCTTCTTCAGGCAAGATGTAATCATTACATTACATCTTGCCTGAAGAAGGGGCCTGAGTTGCCTCGAAAGCTTGCATATTGTAATCTTTTTAGTTAGTCAATAAAAGGTGTCATTAAGTAACAGGTAAGAAAACCAATATTCTTTTGTGTGCCATGGGGCAGGAAAGAAAGGTCAGTACACACATACTAGCGCTTTGAGTACTGAGAAAAGCGCTATATAAATGTAATGAATTATTATTATTATTATTGTCACAGAGCTTGAAGTTTACTGTTTAGATGGCAATGGTGTTGTTGAGCATCTGCAGGTCTTTTCCCAGAAGGACATTCTGGGAAGCAAAGAAAATAACCCACAACAGAGTGATAAATGGCCATATTTGAATGAAGTATGTCTCACCTATATTGATAAAGGTATAGATCTGTTAATACGAACAATCATACCTAAAACATTGGAGCCATGTCAGGTAATTAATAGTAAGGTAAATGGTCCTTATGCAATAAAGACTGTACTAGGTTGAATCATTTGTGGATCAATGCAGAGGGAACACCATGATGAAAGGATGACACTGAATCGCCTCAGGTAATTACACATAGGATTTATGTTGGAAGGCTAGAGGAGCTTATACAGCAACAAATAAAGTTTGATTTTCCCTAAATGTCAGCAAGTAGGGAAATCAGAAATGTCCAGAAAAGATAAACAATTTATAGAATTTGCCTCTCAATCCATAAGACATGTCAGTGGTTATTATTGCATTGGTCTCCCTTTGAGAAACAGGGAAATGGAGTTTCCCCAACACTCGCTCTGTAGCTTTGCAAAGGATCTATAATCTCAGGCAAAAGTTTTTTAGAAATTCAGAGTTACATCAGGGTTACTTCAGGTTTTTAAGGGAAATGCTGAAAAAGGTTATACTGAAAAAAATTGCAAGGAACAAATTAGTGACAAATCAAATAAGATTTGGTACATACCTCATCACAGGTGTACCACCCTAAGAAACAAAAATCCAGAATCATATTTGATTGTTCAGCAACATTTGAGGGAATTTCATTAAACACACAGGCTCAAATCTGACAAACACTCTTAATAGTGTGTTAATGAGATTTAGACAAGAAATAGTAACTTTTATGGCAGATGTAGAAGGAGTGTTCCATCTAGTAATAGAGCCAGTAAAAGATATGGATTTTTTAAGATTTCTTTGGTGGCCAGATGGAAATTGCATGGAGGCAATAGAAGAGTACAGAATAGATGTGCATTTGTTTGGTTCTACCTTATCACCAAGATGTGTAAATTTTGCACTCAGAAAGTGTTCAGATGACAATCATTCAGACTTCAACCCAAAAGTTACAGACACAGTTTTAAGGAACTTAAAACATTGTGTGCTTCATGTGGATTTAAACTGAACAATTGGGTTTCAAATAGTCGTGTTGTATTGAGGTCAATACTAGAACAGGACAGAGCCAATGAAATCAAGGATTTAGACTTGGAACAAGATGTGCTTACATTGGAAAGAGCGTTAGGAATACAGTGGTGTGTGGAATCAGATGTTCTGAGATTTAAAGTTAAGGTACAGGATAAGCCACTTACAAGAAGGGGATTCTTTCTATGCTTAGTTCCATTTATGATCCCTTGGGAATCTTAGCTCCACTGATTCTTCCAGTAAAGCAGATTCTGAAGGAGTTATGCAGGATGAAATATGGATGGGATGACAATATTCCTGAAATTCTCACTAAACATGGCTTGAATGATTATTTAATTTACATCAGCTGTCAGAATTTAAAGTTAACAGATGTGTGTAGCTATCTAACTTTGGTGTTAGAGGGAATGACGCTGATCACAACAATATTCTGTCATCATTTAACTCACTTGGAATCACCATTAATTTTACTGAATCAGCCCGCAATCTAGGAGTTATCTCTAGCATTTCATTTAAAGTGCATATTACAAAGTTGTCCAAATCATGTTTCTTCCATCTTAAAAATGTTGGGAAATTAAGGCGCTTTCTAAATAAACAGGATTCTGAGAAATTAATTCATGCATTTATTTCTAGTAGGATTGACTACTGCAATGCGGTGTTCACTAGATGTTCAAACTGTTCTTTATACAGCCTCCAGTTAATCCAAAATGCTGCTGCAAGAATTATTACAAGAACAAGAAAATGAGAACACATAACTCCAGTTCTTAAATCCTTACACTGACTCCCGGTTAAGTTTAAGGCAGATTTCAAAATCCTCCTTTTAATATATAAAGCATTAAATGGCCAAGGTCCGGCTTACTTGTCTGAACTTATCATGACTTACAAACCTGACCGCACATTAAGATCTCAAGATGCTGGTCTGCTCATGATTCCAAGAATTAATAAAATAATGGTGGGAGGTCAAGCTTTTAGTTACAGGGCCCCTAAACTGTGGAATGGTCTGCCTGCTACTATAAGAGGTGCCCCTTCGGTCTCAGCTTTTAAATCCCGGCTGAAGACTCACTACTTCAGTTTACCATATCCTGACTAGAGCTGCTGATTAACTGTACAGACTGCATCTTTGTTGTTAGTCATTAGCACTAAAACATAAGTAACATGATAGTTATAATGTGATACTAACCCTCACCTATTCTGTTTCTCTTCTCTGTACTCAAATGTGTCACTTGGTGCCACGGCCCACCTACCAAGTTGTTTTGCCTGCCTAAGGTAAAGTCATCCCTGATGGAGGATCACAGGAATCATGGGGACGAGGGGTCCTTTCATCGGATTAGCACTATTTCAGCTGTGGAATGACCAAATGGGGGAGGCAGCTTGATGAATGAGGTTTCCAGGACTCTAAACAAATCCATATCATATTATGTGATATCATCTACTGTTAAATTCTACTCTGTACTTCTAAAATTTTTATTTTTATACTGTATTGAGGATTTTTCTGTTCTGTGTATTGTACTGTATTATATTAACCCTCTTCTTTTTGACACCCTCTGCACGCCCAACCTACCTGGAAAGGGGGTCTTTCTTTGAACTGCCTTTCCCAAGGTTTCTTCCATTTTTTCCCTACAAGGGTTTTTTTGGGAGTATTTTCTTGTCTTCTTAGAGAGTCAAGGCTGGGGGGCTGTCAAGAGACAGGGCCTGTTAAAGCCCATTGCGGCACTACTTGTGTGATTTTGGGCTATACAAAAAATAAATTGTATTGTATTGTATTGCATTGTATAGTATCAGCCCAGCTACATCATTTTGCAGATGCAAGCAAAAAGAGATATGGCAGTTACCTGCTTTTAAAGAATTATCAGTGTAAACTGCATTCTGCTTTCATCATGACAAAATCAAGAGCAGGGGTGGGCAAAGTCATTCCTGGAGGGCCGCAGTGGCTGCAGGTTTTTGTTCCAACCCAATTGTTTAATAAGAAGCACTTATTGCTGTAGAAACACTTCTGCTTCATTTTAGTTATCTCCCTCATTAAGATTTTGAACCCTTATTGCTTATTTATGTCTTAAACAGCTGCATTCTCTGTTTTTAATTGCTCCTTATTAGCAATAAGATGCAAATGACAAAAGAAACCAGCAGTTATCCATTTTGCTTGTTACCCTTTACACCTGTGTGTATTTATCGTGCACTATTTGGTTTAATTAAATACTTGGAAGGAAAGAGAAGAGAAAAAAGTGAAGGATTGAGAATTACCCAGCCATTTTACACTTCAGAGTATTTGGATGATATCCTTAGAATGGAAAAAAAAATCTAGGATATGAGAATGAATTGACATAGCAGAGTTAAAGCACTAACAAGCCATGAAATGTAATTATTGGCAAGGATTGTTTTCTAATTAGGCAACTGGGTTGGAACAAAAACCCGCGGCCACTGCGGCCCTCCAGGAATGACTTTGCCCACCCCTGATCAAGAGTGTCACCAATAAAGTCAGTCACTATACCTTGACTTGAGCTTACTGCTGCTACACTAGTTATAAAGGTGGATCATATAGTGAAAGCTGAAATGCAATATGAGTGTGAGGGTTCAGTATTTCAGACAGACCGTACAGCTGTTTTGAAATACATAAGAAATGACACAGCCCGATTCTGTACTTTTGTTGCTAATTGAATTGCAACAATTAGAAGAATTTTGTCCAGATGTACAGTGTGTAAGCGACTACATAGGACTGAAAGGAATCAGAATAATGTCTGACAGACTCATCACATCAGATGAACCACCATTTACAAACTTTGGAATAGAGCATTTTGGTCCATTTAAAATTAAAAGGGGAAGAACCACAATTAAAAGATATGGAATTATTTTTAGTTGTTTACTACTAAGAGCTGTACCTATTGAAATGGCAAATTCATTGGATATGAACTCTTATAGTCATGCAATACACAGATTTATTTCAAGAAGAGGTCAGGGTAAAGTGCTACGTTCTGAAAATGAGACTGATTCTATTGGTGCTGAACATGAACTTCATGAAGATATTCAATCTTTAAATAACAAAAAAATTATGGAGTTATTACTGTCAAAAGGCATTAAATGGATCTTCAACCTACCTGTTGCATCATACTATGGAGGACTGTGAGAGTGGCAAATTAGGACTATAAGGAAGGTTTTAAACTCCATTATTAAATATACAGTATAATACACATATTGGGTGACACAATGCTGCTTTACAGCAAGGAGTCCTGGGTTTGCGTCCCTTGTGTTCCTTGCATGGACTTCACATGTTCTCCCTGTGTCTATGTGTGTTTCCTTTGGATGCTCCAAATTCCACTCACAGTCCAAAGACATGACGGTTAAGTAGACTGGTGATTGGCTATTGTGTATGTGTGTACCTGTATTAACCCTGCCTTGACCTTGTGCCCGGTCCAGAGATTAATGCTGCCTTGCACCCTATGATTGCTGGGATAGGCTCCAGCTTCTTCATAACCCTGCTTAGAAAAAAGGAAGTTTGGAAGATGGATTTATAATAGACATATTGTCAAATCTGTAAGTTTGGTGAATATCTTACATGGACCAGTTTACATGGACACAGATGGAATTGGAAGAAGAGAGCTTCACATTTGTGTACTAATTTTTCCACAGATGTTCTCAGGCAAGAACAAGTCCTGCCCAGAAAATCCTGATATTGTTGATATTTTGGCTATACAAAATAGCAAATGGGTGAAAAAGTCTCACCAAGTGGAGAACATTAGAACAACAACAGGCCATTCGGTTGAGTTTTGATAGTCCTAAAGCCATACTGTCTACAACATTACTTGGTAACTTATTCTATAAGCCTAGGGTTCTCTGTGTGAAAACCATGTAATTCCAGCTGGAGCAGAGATAACTGCCAAAAAAAAAATCTTTATAAAATTATGCTTTAATAATAAAAAGTAAAAACAGTAAAAAAAGGTGTCCATAAAAGGCAATCCACGGTAACCAAATTCGATTACATAAATCACAAGTCAAAATCCTTAAACAGACCAAAAATGCCAAAAAGCCAGTAAAGAATAGCAATGGAGAAATAGAGGAAAACTCACCAGCATCAGTACATACTGTACATAGTGTAAAACAAAAACAAAACAACGAAAATAATAAAATATTAAATATATTGAATAAATGACAAATTGGCAGAAAAATATTAACAGAAGCAATCATAAAAAATAGTTCATATTGAAAAACAAATGAAAAAGACAAAAACATAAGCCAGGGAAGGAACCCTTACCATAACATAACAGATATCACTTACACTCATTCCAGACTCTCCTCTTCCAGTCACCATTGGAAGTATAGTGTCTTTGAAAATGCTAAACAAAGCACAACTGTCACAACCTAAAGATATTTCCTGTAGGGAAGGAATTCTAGGGAAATTGGCTAATACTCACCAGTACACCATACTGGCACTTATAAATTTTGCTGTTTAGAGCAGGGTTTCTTACTTTTTTTTTTTCTTGCAACCTAATTTTGCCATTTTTAGTATCTTTGAGACACAGTTGATGAGGACCATCAGATCAGGGGGACCTCCATTGGAGAATTGGAGAATCAACATTGGCAGTCATAGTGGGGCATTGCCAACCAATCGGGAGAGACTGCACAAATTGTATGTAACCCATTCCCATTAAATATAGCAGTGGAACATGACCTTTCATGACTCAACGGTGGCAGCCAAAAACCAATTTTGGGTCACAACCCTTACTTTAAGAAACTGCTGTTTAGAGCTTTCAGAGTTTATCATGTTTACCAGCACTGTTTTTAGGCTGCTAGCATCCACAATATGCAGTACTTGCACTTCTCACAACTGCTTGGTACTATACTGCCACACTGGTAATTGGCTGGTACCCCCTGGGAATTATAGTGAGAGGAACCACAATTCATTCCTCACACCATAACTGCATACATCAAGAGGCTATAAATCCACAATTTGGTACCCTCATAATATGTACAAATATCCATTCTTCTACGTTTGGCTTGAAAAGAAGAAGCACCTTGAGTACCAAGGTGGAACTCAAGATTCCAGTAATTGAACTGGAAACATCTGAAAGCACAATTTCTTATTGAACATAAGTCTAATTTCTGAACCATTTTTATCAAGAAGAGTGAAGAATCACAAACAGCATTACCTAATAGAATCGCGTGCAAGGCAGAAATCAACACTTATTTGTGGGAATGTTCTGACTGTAAGAGAACTTCCACAAAGCAGGTTTATCTATTATAACTGATTGATTCTTCGCTAGAAGAGCTCAAGCTTTATTTCATACAGTATCTTGTACAGACTACACTATACAACAATCCTTACAAAACACAGAAGTATACAATTGAAAGCAGTACTATCAAAGCATTGTCTTAAGGAATTAATACATTTAAACCTTTTGAAAAATCTGCTAGAACCCAAAAACAAGGTGTTTTTTTCACTTTGATGAAAAAAATCAGAGGCGCACTTATGCTGGAATGACATATCTTGTAAGTGTTGCTCCTTAAGTAAACACTTAAAAAAGCATACTTTCATTGAACTTTTTCATCTTTTTGAATTCATTAAAGTGAAGGTTAATTTAAAGAAAATCATCAGTTATAAAACCCCACAGGTTGTGTAATGTAGAAGAGGAAGAAAGAGAAGATAATTACACTTTGGAAGACTGAAATAAAAGATTGTATCATCTTCCGTTGTTGTATTTGTGCTTTCAAAAAAGTCACTGAAAATGCATACAATTCTTGTGTTTCGTCAAAATCTTTTCATAACCAATTATCATTACCTTTTATTAATTAAATGTAGTCATATATGCCAAAGTGCTAGTGTGTGTTCTCTAAATGCCATAACTTACCAGCCTGAATGCTGCCACAATTGCAATTCAAGTTTAATTTATTGAGTTTCCATGAAAGCAAATCAACACGTAAAGTGTGCGAATCTGACACAATTTCAGATCAGCTGCGCACACATAATGGCATGTTACAAGTTAACAGGCCATGGAACATCCTGCTGTAACTTACATCTTACTACAAAGGTAAATTTCAAATATCCAGAAATAGCCCCAAGACTTTTAGATCACAGCCCTTGGAGTTTTTCTTGGTTATGTAAATGACCCTGCAGTTTCACTTGTAGCAGCTCTACTGCATGACACCTGTCAGATAGCTATGATCCTTGAAAGTGAAAAGCTAAAATTAAAGTTACAGTGATAGATAACTGAGCTGCTAAGACAGATACTGGAAGAAAAACAGACAGAATAAAAACTTAAGCCTTGAATAAAGGTATGTCAAAACATTATATTAAGCTCAACTACAGACTGACAGAGTATTCAAATTGATGCCAAAAAATTTTCTACTGCTTCCTGTAATACTTTTGGCTGCAAAATGATAAGGAAGATGTTTAAATGTTCATTTAAATGAAACAGAAAAGTTATGGAAACTAAAAATGTTGTTACTTTTGACACATAAACTGTACCATAAATTTTTTGTCTCTAAACTTAATGATGATTCCCTGAGTGTTCAGTCAGGTAGTTTTAAATTTCTAACTGTAATCACAGGCAATGCCAGAATTTCTTTGCTTGGTGTGGCCCTGATTTTGCTATAAA